>NC_052101.1:77704336-78007366 GCF_015852505.1 Tachyglossus aculeatus | reverse complement strand
AGGAGGGCAGTAATTGACCATGACTCGTACCTGGAGAGGGTGGAAGAAGCAGGAAACAGTGTAGTCTAGTGGATAAATCAGGGGCCTGGGAGCCGGACGAACTGAGTTCTAGTTGGTTCTAATCCCACCTCTGCCACTCTCTTGCCGTGTGACATTGGGCAAGTTGCTTAACTTCTCTGTTCCTGTTTCCTCAACTATAAAATGGGGGTTCAGTATCTGCTCTCCCTCCTACTTGACTGTGTCCCACCTGATTAACTTAGTGATTGACACACAGTAAGCACTTAACAAATACCATTAAAAAAAAGAAATGGGGAGGGAAGGTGGGGAAGGATTGTACATTGATGTAGTACTGAAGTAGCATGGCCTAGGGTCTAGTGGTTTGGGTGTTGGAAGGACCTGGGTTCTAATTCTGGCTCTGCCACTTGTCTGCTTTGTGACCTTGGACAAGTCACTTAACTTCTCTTTGCCTGTTTCCTCAAATGTAAAATGGAGATTGAGATTGTGAGCCCCATGTGGGACCTGGTTACCTTGTATTGTCCCTCATACTTAAAACAGTGCCTGGCACATAGTAATCACATGACAAATAGCATAAAAACTTGTTCTCTCATGTAGTTATGTTTATTTACTTATCTATTATTTATATTTACATCATACACTGTCTTATGACTTTTAATTATAGTATACTCTTGAGTTTATCTCTACTGTCTCCCTCATTATATCGTGAGTGTTAAGGACCTAGTAGGCTTTTGTACACACAAAGAGCTTAATACTGTTGATGCTAATATTGCTAACCCTCTTCAGTGGAGGATGTCTTAAGTATGTCTGAGTATCTCTGCCTATGCTTAAAGCACCCTACTCCTCATCTTCACAGTCTTCTCAGTTTATCCTTTTGCCCCACCAACCGCCCCAGGATTTGTGTTGTTGATCTGGGCCATCAAAGATTCTTTCCTCTTCTGCTCCATTCCATTTTCTCTTCACGTAAAGTCTATTCATCTCTGTCTTGAGTTGTAATCCTTACTTGTGTTTAAAAATGAAAGCCTGACTTTAAAATTTTGTGTGCAGCAGTCCTGGGTTCCTCAGAGGAAAGATCAATATGCAAGCCGAAAATAATGATAGCGTATTGATCTGGAAAGTGTAATGAGTGTTTTAAACACCATGAAGTCAAATATTTAATATGTTTAAGAGTCAAATTCTATATAAAGCTAACCTTAGACTATTATTGCTAGTGTAAGTGATCAATATGCTCTTGGTAGCCAACTAAAGATTCCCTCATTTGGGTCATCAGTTTTGTTCAATTGATGTGGATTTATAGAGACCTTTGGAAATTCATTTGGACACCTGCATTTTGACTGAATTGCAGCAGTAAAAATTCATTTTATGGTTGAATATCGTTCAGCCTTTTATAGATAACTTTCATTAAACCACTATGGGGAGTTTGGGGTTATTTTCATATCCCCATGAATAAAAAACTTTCAAATTTGAATTATACTTTATTTAAAAACTCAAATTACCCATCACAAGGTACGTTTCAAGATTGGCAGTTAGCTTTCGAAGAAAAGGAGTGTAATAGAATTTCATGGGTCCTTTGGCTTCAAAAGAAGCAATGCATACTCCTCTGGAATCTCCATCAAGTTCTTGGGAGGTGAAATTGGTTAAGTTGTGGCTAGTAATGCAAGGGCAGTTAAATGGGGTAGAGGAAAGATAATAAACATTGAGCTTTATTGCTTCTTCCATGCTGAGATAGCAGCACCAGTCATTTATCATGGTGGCCCCGGCTGCTGGACTATTTGTTTCTGTTATCTGTGGGAAATAGCAATGTCAGTGAGCTTCCTTAAGGGGAAGGTCAGTAGGAATTAAATTGTTCTTCCCTGAGCCAGTCGCTTTGGAATAGACAGTCTCTCATTAGACCTTGACTCTTTTGTAAACTTTGGACCCAGGAAAGGTAATTAATAATGATAAACATCATCACTTGTCATAGAGCTGTCTAGCTAGACAATGAATGGCTGAAATGTAGATGAAAACAAGCCTAACTCTAAAACCGAATTTGGAAAACAAGCTATTCTGCCATCAGTATGTCTTGGGGTGCCAAGTTGAGGGAGAACGAGACTGAGGACTAATGCAAGGTTTCTTTATTTTCTCAAGCTGGTCCTTAGCAGAGGAACTTCCTTCACAACCATTTTGAGCGAGTTACAAGAGAGTCTTAGTCTCTATATACATTTTGTTTTATACCCACATGGTTCCCTTCTCCTACCTCACTGAATGTTCCAAATCTACCTTTCTGTTGGCCCACCCCAACTCTCCCAAATCACCCATCCCAGCAAACAGCTACACTTAGCTCCCACTTTGAGGATTAAATGTGAAACTGCAGAGATTTCACAGGAGTAGCCTATTGGAGGTTATTCTCAGTTGCTGGGTAGGTGGTACGGATGCAGGGGACTCTCCCTCTTTCACTGGCCTTCTTTACTTTGAAACAGAATTTGGGAGAGGCTTTATCAGCAGTAACTGTCCTTGGACTCTCAAGAGAAGATAGGTTTACTTTGTTATCTTTTGTTCACTGGATCCCCTGGCCTTAGCTAGCTCAACCAGGGTCTTACTGTGTCCTGGGTGTTTGCCAGGTCCTACTCTGTCTTTTTGTTTCTTCATTAACCCAATAATGTCCAACCCAACCGTAAGAATGTACTAGATTCACATAGCAAAAATAATGGTTAAATATCCCAAACTCCTAAAACTGTGTCCAGAGTTTCTGACCCCATCAGTATGCATCTGCAGATCATTCTAGGGATCAGCTGAGAGACTAAGGGAGTGAACTGGCTTTGGAAGGACCACTGGTAGGTTGGGGAAGAGGGTTTCTCTAGAAATAGGTTTTCTACCTCTTCTCCCATTTGTAAGGTGACTAGATTCACCTCACCCAAGATGGAGCTCCCAAGATGTGGGACTGAAAAAAGCAGGAACAAAGAGGGAGACGGAAATAGGGTGGAGGAGTCAGAGAGAGCCAAGGGGGAGGGAGAGAGGCAGAAGAGGTGGGGAGAGAAGAAGAGGGAGAGAAAGAGGGCAGAGTATTCGAGCCTCTATCCAGCACTGTTTTCCTTAAAAAAAAAAAAAAAAAAAAAAAAAAAAATCTTCTGCTGCTTCCCCATTCTTCATTGCTGCTGCCATCCACCACCACCACTGCTGCCATCCAAATGGAACCGCTGGAGAAAACCTTGGCTGCAGCCTCTGTTCATATTGTCCCCTGTTATTTTGACTAGTGGCAAACGAGAATATTAAAACAATATTTTAGACTGTGCCAACATCAGAATGTTTGGGCAGGCTGAGGAGCCGTATTTTTCTAGGGTCTTGCATTAGATTCCTAAAGATACTCCTTGTACCATACTCACTGACAAAACTCTTCTGGAATACCTTCTGGCCAGAAAGCAGTTGCAGAGATTAGTTTACTTTGCATTCAGTGGTAATTCAAAGGAAAAGGCAAAGCACTCAACAATTGCAGTAGCCCTGATAAAATCTGAACTTTCATTATTATTCTGCTCAGATCATAAAACTCAACCATTCAAACCAGACTAAGCTCCCCCTCCTTTCCGAGTCATCACAACTTGCTCCCTTTTGCTCTTCCCCCCTCTCCCCGCCCCACAGCACTTATGTATATATCTATAATTTTATTCCTATTGATGCATGTTTACTTGTTTTGATGTCTGTCTTCCCCCTTCTAGACTGTCAGTCTGGTGTGGGCAGGGATTGTCTCTATTGCTAAATTGTACTTTCCAAGCACTTAGTACAGTGCTCTGCACACAGTAAGCACTCAGTAAATATGATTGAATGAATGAATAAAAGCAAGGAGAAACCCAGGCTACACTAATTAAATGTCTGACTTCCGGGACTTTTAGAAAATACTGTTTACTGAACTCTGGAAGTGACTCCTCCTATGCATGTTTTTGCATGTGGGGTGTGTGATCCTGTAGGTGTAGCTCCATGCCTAAGCACTTAGTACAGTGCTTTGCACACAGTAAGTTCTAAATTAATATGATTGAATGCCTACTTGTACCCTTGATTCTTGGTTTTCTACCATTTGACATTATCTTAGATCTGTCTAGAGAGCAGGTAATATATGCTTAGGGAAGAAGTGGTCTCCAGCACACAACCTTCACTTCTCCTAAGTTAGCCTTCTCACTGTACCAGTTTCTCAACTCTTCTGCATCAGACCCCTTCCTTCTCTCTGGTACTCCCTTCAAACCCAGAAGATCACAGCTCTCCTAATCTTCAAAGTCACCTCCTCCGGAAGACTTTCCCTTATTAAGCTCTACCATTCCAGGTCATATCCATCCAACAGCCACCTTTTGCACTTAAGTTTATCCATCTCAGGACCCGGGTCGATAACCTGTGACTCGAGCCACACGTGGCTCTTCTTGGAATGAAATGTGTTTCTCAAGCGTAGGCAACCTCACACTGACCCAGCACCATCAACCATCAGCTTTGCCTCCTCAGCAGGAAGCTCTATTCAGGGAACTGGGCAGGAAGTAACTAGCCCACCCTGCACTTTTAAGCAGGTTAAGCCTGGCAGGGTCTCAAGATGGTGGCTCCATGGCAGGGTGATCTCAAGCTATATTTATCCCTCCTCAGTCCCCCTCATGCACAGGAAGCATTAGCGGTGCTGAGTTGGGCCTGCTAGGCCAGGCAGGGAAGAGATTGCTCATTCACCACCTGTGCAGGGGTCAAGAGCAGCCCCCCCATGCTGGGCGCCACACACACCGATAGCAGCCTTGGGTGGGCTAAGCACTGGGCAGGGAAGCACTGGGATAGGGGTCAAGTTCAACCACAGTCCTGGATGCTGCGATCACATATTGCGACCTCCGTGAATGTCATGTCTAGGAACAGCTGAAAAAACAACCATATGTAAGTTCACTTCTCTCCCCTTCATTTCTCTTTCTTTCTCTCTCTCCACCGCCCCCCACCAACTCCAGTATTTTAGCACAGTGCTTGTCACATAGTAAGAACTTAAAGGCCACAATTATCATTATTTACTAGTAGCACAAACTCGAGAAGCATCATGAAATCTCTGAAAAAGACACAAATTCTCCATAGTGTGGAGAGAGCGGAATTTTAAGTAGATCAGAAGTCGGTACTAGTATGCAGTGTTTCTCATAGATATGTAAAAAAAAACCTATTTCCAGTGTATACAGTAGCGTATCTGCAAAAAGTCAGGGTAATGGAATGTATTCCGGCAGGTATGGAATTTACGCAAATTATTTCACATATACTACCAAAGGGAGATTGGGAGAGATTTTACATTCACATTTGTGAAGCAAATCTCATTGGCTATAGGTATTCATTGAGGTAGCAGGATAAATCATTTGTTGAGGTCTTAAAATAGAGCTATAATGCAGCCATTTTAAAAATGAGAGGAGCAACAAGAAAACTAAATTATAATTTGTCGAAGAAGCTTATCATGAAGAAAAGAGTAAGTACTATCATAGGAAGGATTGCAATCTTCTCAGTCTGCTGCCTGATGCAGGCTTGGGGAAACCAGCATTTTTATCAGGAGAATTAAGTCATTACTTCCTGAAACTGACAAAATTATTGGTCACAAACAGATTGTGTGGTGTATCCACAACATTAGGTGAAAACCTCAGCGATATATGTCAGAGAAAGGGAGACCAGTATAAATAACTGATATGCCTGGTAATAAGAGATCCAGTTATTTCAACATTTCAAAGTTGTTTTACTTAACAGTTTCATTAAAGGGAAGAATTCTTCGTAACAGCTTTAAAAACATGATATCAAACATGTGGCCAAACACTTAAAAGAAAGTGATTTAATAATGTGTTTAAGAATCTGAGGGTAATAAATGCTCAGTAGTGGACAGCTGTTAGGACCACATTTTCCAGGCTTTGAAGCTAATATTCAAAGACATCTGTCTCTTTACCCTCATAATAAACTGGGCAATAATGCTCTATCCAAGTGGTCTCCTTCTTGCTAGAAAAGAGCAGTCTTTGGGCAAGTTATTCAGAGTTCTGCCAGCTGCTGTTTTTCCTATCCAACCCTTTACCTAGCACGAGATAACTGCAGCTCTTTATGTGTTCCATTGCTGAAACTATGAATTTTCTCACCCTCAACTTGATGGTATTAGTAGATCTTTAAATGTTATTTAAATATTATTAGTAAATTCATTTACTGTCCTATATTTTCTCTGTTTTTTCTTCACATTCTTTAGTGTCCTTTATTAAAGTTCAACTTAGAAATCCTTGTGTTTTTTGAAAAGGGAGAAGTCTTAATTATGATTTGACAAATAGCCTCACCCCACCAGAGGGCTGTCTTAGTCTTAAAAGAAAAACAAAGCAAAACTGTTAGTTTATGGAGCCCATTATGAAAATAATGTTTAGTTTTGGGCCTCATTGATGTCTCTGCTGGGATTAGTGGAAAGAGCCCGGGCTTGGGAGTCAGAGGTCTTGGGTTCTAACCTTGGCTCTGCCTCTTGTCAGCTGTGTGACTTTGGGCAAGTCACTTAACTTCTCTGTGCCTCAGTTACCTCATCTGTAAAATGGGGATTAAGACTGTGAGCCCCACGTGGAACAACCTGATAACCTTGTATCTATCCCAGAGCTTAGAACAGTGCTCGGCACATAGTAAGCGCTTAACAAATGCCATCATTATTATTACAGAAGGAAGTAGCCAAGTAAGACTTCTGTGGAAGTCCACTCTATCCTAGAATTCATATTTTTAAAATATTTACCAAAGGCCTGCCACTGACCCAGAGATATCCTATTGGTGGTGAATTTTCCTTGGTCATCTCATAGAACTGACAATTTATGCTACCCTGACCATCTCTTCTGTAGTGATCACAGATGCAATTTGTCCTGTGGTTTATTCATTCATTCAGTTGTATTCATTGAATTCTTACTATGGGCAGAGCGCTGTACTAAGTGCTTGGAAAGTACAATTCAGCAATAAAGAGAGGCAATCCCTGCCCACAATGGGCTTAGTGTAGAAAGGGGGAGACAGACATCAAAACAAGTAAACGGGCATTAATGTAAATAAATAGAATTATAGATATGTACATATATACACAAGTGCTGTGGGGCTGTGGGGTAAAGCAAAGGGAGTGAGTAGGGGTGATGGGGAGGTGGAGCTGAGGAAAGGGGGGCTTAGTCTGGGAAGGCCTCTTGGAGGAGGTGAGCCTTCAGTAGGGCTTTGAAAGGGGGAACAGTGATTGGTGGATTTGAGGAGGGAGGACACTGCAGGCCAGAGGTAGGATGTGGGCCAGTGGTCGATGGTGGGACAGATGAGAATGAGGCACAGTGAGAAGGTTAGAGGCACCAGAGGAGCGGGGTGTGCAGGCTGGGATGTAGAAGGAGAAAAGGGAGGTGAGGAAGGAGGGGGCAAGGTAATGTAGAGCTTTGAAGCCAATAGTGAGAAGATTTTGCTTAATACAGAGATTGATAGGCAACCACTGGAGATTTTTGAGGAGGGGGATGACATGCCCAGAACGTTTCTCTAGGAAGATAATCTGGGCAACAGAGTGAAGTATAGACTAAAGTGGGGGAAGACAGGGGGTTGGGAGGTCAGAAAAGATGCTGATTCAGAAATCCACTTGGGACAGAGTGAGTGATAGTACTAATGTGGTAGCGATTTGGATGGAGAGGAAAGGGCAGATCTTGGCAAGGCTTTGAAGGTGAGACCGGCAGGTTTTGGTGGTGGGTTGGATATTTGGGGTGAGTGAGAGAGCGGAGTCAAGGATGACACCAAGGTTGCGGGCCTGTGAGATGGAAAGGATGGTAGTGCCATCAACAGTGGTGGGTAAGTCAGAGAGATGACAGGGTTTGGGAAGAAAGCTAAGGAGTTCTGTCTTGGACATGTTGAGTTTGAGGTGGTGGGACGACATCCAGGTAGAGATGTCTTGAAGGCAGGAGAAGATGCGAGCCTGGAGGGAGGGAGAGAGAACAGGGGAGGAGATATAGATTTGGGTATCATCCACGTAGAGATGATAGTTGAAGCCATGGGAGCGAATGAGTTCAAGGGAGTGAGTACAGATGGAGAATAGAATGGGACCAAGAATTGACCCTTGAGGAGCCCCTATAGTTAGAGGAGGGGGAGGAGGAGCCCGCGAAGGAGACTGAGAATGAACGGCCAGAAAGATAAGTGTTTTACAATTTGCCTGTATGAATCATGACTGCCATTTTTGGGTCTCTGCCTCTTTGCCATGTGATGCTTTGTCTCACACCTGGAGACTCCATATGTTAGAGATTCATTCCTGGGAAGTGTGACTTAAAATCAAAGCTACTAAAATAAAATTCTGATTCTTCTATAGACCAAATGATATAAGCACTACTTTCACTTGTTCTGAACAAACATGCGCATCCAAACTTACTCCTTTGTGTCAGACAAAAGGATTTTCTGAAATGTTGCTGTTAGGCAATCTTAATTTGGGATTAAAATTGCTATTATATGTATTTTAAAGTTACAGTCACTGTCCAAAATCTGTTTTGGTGACCAGTTGGCTGTCTTGCTTACTAGCTGGCTATTTTGGATAGCTATCTATTTTCTCTGACTGACTAGTTATCTGGGAATCCATCAAAGCCAGTCCTAATCTTTTCTCTCAGCCAAAAGAAAAGCTTTAGTACCAGTGAGTGACAGAACCATCAACATTTGCTATTACCAACAAAAAGTTCATTGGTGACATGGTCCCGAACAAAAGACCTCCTAGTAAATTGTATTATTGAGTAGCTGTAAGATAACCCCCCAGGAATTTCACTGCCATCAGGGAGTAATTACTCTATGATTAGAATGGATATAACATAGAATTCAGCTATCAGAAGTGTAGTTATATTGCTCATTTAGTACATTTTTATACATTTTCATTGTTGAATTTGTTTATAAAATAACCACATTCCTATCAGTTTGACAGACTTATTCTCATTAATAGGAACATAGTTCCGTTTTAGTTGGCTCTGAGTCTGTCTACCATGGTGCTCTCTTAAGGATTGATGATTCAACAATATGAGATTTTTAAACATATGGACAGTTATTAACTAAAGGGATCAGTGTTTTTTCAGTGGACAGTTATTAACTAAAGGGATCAGTGTTTTTTCAAGGGTGTGAAAGGATTCAGACTGGTTCAGTTCAATATTCTGGTTGTGTCAATGAGCCCAATTCTCCTGCCTGCACAGGGAGTGAATAACCAACCCCAAGACTGATCAGAACCTATATTGAGGGACGAATATGCATCTCTCCCAGGGCTGCTGACCAACCCCTCCTCGCCCCCCCGACCGAGCTTTGGAGTTGCACTGTGATTTAGTTTCAAGCAGACTCATGCTTTACACGGAGAACAAAGGAGAGTGCAGAGGGTGGTTGTTCTTACCTCTGTGACTCCAGGGAGGATATATACTGCTTTCTTTGGAGCCTTGGGTGGGAGAATAGGGCTCAGTATTTATAACTAAATTTTCAGGTTTTGTTTGGAAAGATGAACATACTTTCTTTTAAAACTAACAAGCATTTATCCAGCCAAAGTGAAGAGTGAACTAAATCACCTTTTATTTACACACCTATTTTAGAGAAAATTGTTGCAAATCTTGAATTGTCAATTTTATTTACCATTTTTCAAAATAATCATTCTGTAAAGGTGCATAAAAGATTCTTAGGCTGTGTATTATTTTCTATCTTGACTGCAGGCTTAATTATTTTTACAGAGTAGTTATGTCACATGTTTAGTGAATAAAAATTCAATATTACTATTTGCGTATACTACACAGATAGATTACTTTTGTGAGCGCTCTCACTTCTATCCTCCAAATAACAGTGGATCCGATTGACAATTTGCATAATTACTTTGCGATATCATTCGGGTGTTTTTGGCGTATTATATTGTGTATTGTGGGAGCTCATCTTGTTAAGGTTACATCAAAAGTTGACCTCTATTGACAAGATTAAATTGAAGTCATTTTCTCTTACAGCTCAGCAGTTAGAAGATCTGTGTGGTCAGCAAATGCGACTTTATCCCTTTTCCTTAGAGTGTTATCTCAAATGAGGTGTCAGGGTACCAGATGGATTTACTTCATTTTATTATCCAATTTTTATTTTTCATTTACTTTATACCACCTTTTAGCTGTCACAAGCATTTTTGAAGCTTGTAAGACCCAGTAAGAGTAAGCAGAAAATACCGCTCTGCCCCACTCCTTCCTAGAAACTAATGGTTTACTAATGTCAAATGCTATTGTTTTTGTGCATTTGGAAGTTGCAAAATGCGACTGGGACTGTTATTCAGAGAAAGGCTTCTCCAAGGGAGTGGTTTGATTATGAGATCGTTTCTTTTTATCTAGCAATAAACATACTTCACTGTGCATGCTTAATTTTGTTATCATTATGATGAATGATGTAAACTTATTCAAATAGTCACATTTTGTAATTCATTGCAAAGTAATTAAGTGAAAATAGGAATTACCTACAGTTGATTATGCTAGTAAAACATTCTTATATCTTTTAAAAAGATCATTTAGAGTTTAGATTGCTGGATAGAAAGGAGACACTGAAATAGAACGAATTAGAAAATGAGGATCAAAATCATCTGAGCCATTGCAGGTTCATCATATGGACTCAGAATATAATTCTCCTCCCTTATCATCATTTGAGTAATACAAATGAGGGAAACCAGTCAAAGTGATTATGAAGCACTTTGCACACAAGAGCTAATTAATTCTAAATAGTAATAATGATCCCAATAATGACACCTCTTATTCCTTGCATACATAATTATGAAAAAGTTGTTTACCTGGATACAGCTCTCATTTGTTATGTGTGTTGGAAGAGACCATTCTTTTCCTAGTACTGGTTTTGAAGTCAACATTTATTATCTTTTTTAGAAGTGGCAAGAGCACCTCCATTATTGAGTTGGCTAAAATAAAATGATTTCTATAGGTAATATCACTATTGCAATCATCAATCGTATTTATTGAGCGCTTACTATGTGCAGAGCACTGTACTAAGCGCTTGGGAAGTACAAATTGGCAACATATAGAGACAGTCCCTACCCAACAGTGGGCTCACAGTCTAAAAGGGGGAGACAGAGAACAAAACCAAACATACTAACAAAATAAAATAAATAGAATAGATATGTACAAATAAAATAAATAAATAAATAAATAGAGTAAAAAATATGTACAAACATATATACAGGTGCTGTGGGGAAGGGAAGGAGGTAAGATGGGGGGGATGGAGAGGGGGACGAGGGGGAGAGGAAGGAAGGGGCTCAGTGATATTGCAATATCACTATTATTAATTATCTGATAGTTTGTTCCCCATGTACCATTCTTGGCTTTCTGATGATGAAGCTTAAGTGTTTCTTTAAAGATAATAGAGTTCATTTCTGGGGTGGTTTGAATATAATTTTTCCTGCGGGCAGGGTGATGGATTGGATCATAGGTCTTCAATCTTCAGGTCATCAAGAACCCGAGAAGAGGGGTTGGAAGGGTGGGCTGGAGGGGTGGGAGAGCGGTACCTCAGAGGGTCTATGAGGGAGTGTGGTTTTTATGGCAGTGGCAGCAACAGCTTCTGGCAGTGTTGAGCTGTTTTTTGCTGTACTCTCTGACCAGGGAAGAACTCCAAGAAGTGCTGCTAGAAGTGAAACAGCTGTAGAGGAGTAGAGGAAAAATGAAATCACAACAGCTGCTGCCTTCACAGAGTTCATGTCTCTTCCACAAACACAGGAATAAGCACCCCCAGAAACCCAACTTGGAAGTGGCAGCAGGGGCAGTTTTTTTCTTTACATTTGCCGAGGTTACTGCTGCTCCTCGCCTGTGGCATCAGTTGTGAGGCGTGTTTTTCTGTGAATGTGAAAAGGTGGGAGGGTTTGGTGGAGTGCTGGATGTGCAGGAGGGCTGGGTAGGTTGAGGAACTTGGTTGTAAAAGGTCGGGGTACTTCAGGTGAAACCTTGAGGTCTCAAGGGGTAGAGTGATTTAAGAAGGGCCCTCTGGACTAGACAGTGTATCATATTCACTTCCAGTGCCATGATTCCATTTCTATGGCATCTTTCACTTTCATGTTTATCTTGTTTATTTAAATTGTGAGCCCCATGAGGAACAGAGACTTTGTTTAAAGTGATGATCTTGTATCTACCCTAGTGCTTAGTGCAGTGATTGGCACAGAATATGCACTTAACAAAAATTATTACTATTATTTGTATCATTTCAGAAACCATTTTAGAGATGTCATTTTACTGCTCCTCACCCATTACTTTGCAAGTACTATCTTCATCATAAATGGTATTTATTGTGCATTTAATGTGTGCAGAGTACTGTCCTAAGCACTTAGAAGAGTACAATACAACAGAGTTCTCACAAAGACCTTACAGTTTAGAGGAGAGACAGACATTAATTTTAATTTATAATGCACAGATATTTGAATAAATTATCTGGGGTTGAAGGTAGGGCAAATATTAAATGAATAAACATCACAGATCCAAGTGAATAGATGGCACAGAAGGGAGAGGGAGCCGAGGGCTTAATCGGGGAAGGGCTTCTGGAGGAGATATTTAATAAGGCTTTGAAGTTAAGGGCAGTGGTGGTCTGACTTACATGGAAGGAGAGGGAGTTTCAGGATAAAGGGAGGATGAGGGCAAGGGGTTGGTGGCGAGATAGAGAAGATTGGGGCCCAGTGAGCAAGGTGGTGCTACAGGAGTGATGTGTGCAGGTTTGCAGGTTGGGCTGTATTAAGAGATCAGTGAGGTTAGATAGGAGGAGGTGGGCTGATTGAGTGCTTCAAAGCCAATGGTAGGGAGTTTGTTTGTGGAGGTGTATGGGCATCGGAGGTTCTTGAGAGTGGAGAGACATAGAGCCTTTTTATTTAAATAATCTATGTAGCAGAGTGAAATATGGACTGAAGTGGGGAGAGACAGGAGGCAGGAAATTCAGCAAAGAGGCAGATGCAGTAGTCAAGGAGGGATAGGGACAGTGCCTGGCATATAGGAAGCGCTTAAATCTTTGGAAAAAAAATCAATTGGTATATTTGCAGAGCACTGTACTGAGTGCTTGGGAGAGTACAATACAACAGCGTTTGTAGGCGCTTTCTCTGCCCACATTAAATTAGTAAATATGATCCCTGCCTTCAAGGAGTTTACCATCTGGTGGACAGAAGTCTTTCCAACTAGTTTTACTTTCAATAACATTTCCATTTTTTGTCATTTATTCTCATGCATGTTTGCTTGAAGAAATTTTTTCCTGTATTCAGTTTTAAAAGTAATCCACTTGCTATATTGCCTAGGGGTGCAGGCACCAAATCAAAACATTAAAATGTACAATATATAGCAAGATAGGTTTTCTATCTTAGTTTACAACAGCTAACTGAACAGCCCACCAGTCTTTATGGCGGAAATGCCACCCTGGAGGAAAAAGCCTTGTATATAAAGGAAAGTCCCAGTCTCGCACCCTAAGGCAGTAATGGAAATGCAGCTAGGCCTTCGACATCCGTGAAGTGAAATTTTAGAACTCTAATGGGACGTTTGAGGTGGGGCCTTCCTTAGGATAGGCAGGCCTTAGAATTCATTCATTAATTCATTCAATCGTATTAAGCGCTTACTGTGTGCAGAGCACTGTACTAAGCGCTTGGGAAAGTACAATATAACAAAGAGTGATAATCCCTGCCTACAAGGAGCTCACAGTCTGGCGGGGGTTGGGGGGAGGGTCGGGGGACAACGACAGACATCAATACAAATAAACAGGCATCGATATAAATAAATAAAATTACATAAGTGCTGTGGGGTGGGGAGATAGGGGAAGAGCAAAGGGAGCAAGTCAGGGTGACGCAGAAGGGATTGGGAGATGAGGAAAAGTGGGGCTTGGTCTGGAAAGGCCTCTTGGAGGAGATGTGCCTTTTGTAAGGCTTTGAAGGTGAGGGAGAGTCATTGTTTGGGGGATTTGAGGAGGGAGGGTGTTTCAGGCCAGAGGCAGGCCATGGGCGAGGGGTCGACGATAAGACAGGCGAGATCGAGGCACAGTCAGAAGGTTAGCACCTGAGGAGTACAGAAGGAAGTAGCCAAATATGGCTTCTGCAGAAGTCTACTCTATCCTAGAAGTCATGTTTTTAAAATATTTACCGAAGGCATATCACTGACCCGGAGATATCTTTTTGGTGATGAATTTTCCTTGTCCTGACCATATCTTCTGTAGTGATCACAGATGCAATTAGTCCTATGGTTTATTCATTCATTTATTCATTCAGTTGTATTTATTGAATACTTACTATATACTGAGCACTGTACTAAGTGCTTGGAAAGTACAGTTCAGCAATAGAGGCAATCCCTGCCCACAATGAGCTTACCATCTAGAAGGGGGGAGACAGACATCAAAACAAGTAAATGGGCATTAATGTAAGTAAATAGAGTTATAGATATTTACTTATATATACAAGTGCTGTGGGGCCGGGGGATAGAGCAAAGGGAAGGAGTCGGGGTGATGGGGAGGTGGAGCTGAGGAAAGGGGGGCTTAGTCTGGGAAGGCCTCTTGGAGGAGGTGAGCCTTCAGTAGGGCTTTGAAAGGGGGAACAGTGATTGGTGGATTTGAGGAGGGAGGGCATTCCAGGCCAGAGGTAGGACGTGGGCCAGGGGTCGTTGGTGGGACAGATGAGAATGAGGCACAGTGAGAAGGTTAACACCAGAGGAGCCAAGTGTGCGGGTTGGGATGTAGAAGAGAAGGGAGGTGAGTTAGGAGGGGGCAAGGTGATAAAGAACTTTGAAGCCAATAGTGAGGAGTTTTTGCTTGATACAGAGGTTGATAGGCAACCACTGAAGATGTTTGAGGAGTGGGGTGACATGTCCTGAATGTTTCTGTAGAAAGATGACCCAGGCAGTGGAATGAAGTATGGACTGGAGTGAGGAGGGGCAGGAGGTTGGGAGGCTGGCAAGGAGGCTGATGCAAAAATCTAGGTGGGATAGGATGAGTGATTGTATTAATGTGGTAGTAGTTTGGATGCAGAAGAAAGGGTAGATTTTAGCAATGAGCAGTGATACAAAAGAACATGTAAGTTAGCAGAAAAAGTGGCAGAGTCATGTCAATTCTTTTGAACTTTAGTCTTTGAAACCAGCCACATGGTGCATCATCTGTTCTCTCATGGCTTATAATTCTTACATTATAGTTCTAATGAAGACTGATATGACTAATGGGTAGCTTAGTGAAGAAATTGCATATGGAGTTTTAAAATTTTCCTCCATTGAAAACATAACTCAAAGCAATTGGGAGGAATTTCCATGGTTAAGTTCTTCAAGTCCTTAGTTTAAGATGGTATACTGAATTTATATTCACAGTAATATCTTTTTGGTGTAAAGAAAGAGCATATAACAGCATGACCTAGTGGAAAGAGCATGGTCCTGGGAGCCAGGAGTCCTGGGTTTTAATTCTGACTCTGCCATGGGCCTGCCGTGTGACTAAGGACGTCTCTTTACTTTTCTAGGCCTCAGTTTCCTCATTTGAAAATCGGGATGAAATACCTGTTCTCCCTTCCCCTAGGCTGTGAGACCCATGTGGGATAGGCACTGATTATCTTGTATCTACCCCAGTGCTTAGTACAGTGTTGGCACATAGTAAGCACCTAACAAATGCAATTATTATTATTATTGCAAATGGTAAGAGATTGGAAATTAAATTCAAATAATGATTTAAATCCATCCAGTTCCTCCAGATTTTCATGCTGAACAAATCAATTAGCAGCGATTCCGACAGTGTTCTTCAGAATTTGGTTAGATCCTCAGGAATTCGAGCTTAGCCTGAATATCCTGCCATCATTTCCCTGGTTAAGGGACATTGTCCTTGACTCCTCCCTTTCTTTCAACCTTCATATTTAGCTTGCCACTTGGTCCTGTTATGGCATAATGGATAGAGAACAAGCCTGGGAGTCAGAAGGTCATGGGTTCTAATCCCATCTCTGCCACTTGTCTGCTGTGTGACCTTGGGCAAATCACTTCTTTGGGCCTCAGTTACCTCATCTGGAAAATGGGGATACATTTAATCTTTCAGTCATATTTATTGAGCACTTAGTGTGTGCAGAACACTGTACCAAATGCTTGGGAAAGTACAGAACAACAATAAACAGTGACATTCCTGCCCACAATCAGCTCACTGTCTAGAGGGATGGAGACTGTGAGTCCCATATGGGACAGAGACTGTGTCCAGCCTGATTTTCTTGTATCCACTCCAGCGCTTAGTACACTGCCTGGCACATAGTAAGCACTTAACAAATACCAACCACCACCTCAGCCGTGCTGTGCCACTCACAACCACCTGCAGCACTTCTGAACATGTTGATTTACATACCCTAAGATTTAAGCACATGTTCATCTACATATCCATTTTTCTTTTCTCATCAATCAATAAATTATTATGTGCCTGTCTCAGTAGATTGGAAGTCCCTTTGGGCAGGTATCATGTATTATTCTAAGCCTATCGCACTGCCCCAAGTACTTGGTATAATGCTTTGTTCTACATGGCTGCTCCTCAGTCTGACAAGCTCCTCCTCTGCCTCCCATCCCCTAACTGAGGGAGTCCCTCAAGGATCAATTCTGGGTCCCCTTCTATTTTCCACTTACAGCCACACCCTTGGAGAACTCATGGCTTCAACTACCATCTCTATGTGGATGATTCCCAAATCTACGTCTCCAGCGCTGATCTTTTTGTTCTCTCCCAGCCTTTCCAATTACTGTAGACAAACAACCATTCTCCCCATGTCTCTAGCCCAGAACCTTGGCATTATTCTCAATTCATCTCTCTCATTCGACCCACACATTCAATCTGTTATAAAATCCTATCAGTTCTATCTTCACAACTTCTCTGGAACCGCCTGTTCCTCTCCATCTAAATTTCTACCATGCCGATACAAACACTTATCACGTCCAGACTTGATTACTGCATCAGCCTCCTGTCTTTCCCCACTCCAGTCCACACTTCACTCTGCTGATCGGATCATTTTCCTCAAAAATTTCATCCGATGTCTCCCACTCCTCAAAAATCTCCAATGGTTGCTGATCCACCTTGCTTCAAGCAGAAAGAGTTTACCATTGGCTTTAAAGCACTCAATCAGCTTTCCCCCTTCTACCTTACCTCACTGATCTACTTCACTCCAGCCTACATACTTCACTCCTGTAATGCCAATCTACTTACTATACCTCAATATTGTCTATATCACCGCCAACAGTTTCCCACTTCCTCTGGCCTGGAACTCCCTCCAGACCTTCACTAACCATACATTCAAAGCCCTCCTAAAATCACATCTCCTCCAAACCATACATTCACTAAACATACATTAAAATCACATCTCCTCCAAGAGGCCTTTCCCAACTAAGCCTTCATTTCTCCTCTTCACTCTCCCTTCTACATCACCTATGCACTTGGATCTGTAGCAGCGTGGCTCACTGGAAAGAGCACGGGCTTGGGAGTAAGAGTCATGGGTTCTAATCCCGGCTCTGCCACTTGTCAGTTGTGTGACTTTATGCAAGTCACTTCACTTCTCTGTGCCTCAGTTACCTCATCTGTAAAATGGGGATTGACTGTGAGCCCCTTGTGGGACAACCTGATCACCTTGTATCCACCCAGTGCTTAGAACAGTGCTTTGCACATAGTAAGCGCTTAACAAATACCATTATTATTATTATTATCTGTACCCTTTAAGCACTTGTTATTCACCCCACCCTTAGCTCCACAGCACTTATGTACATATCCTATATCCATTTCCCCTCCCTATAATGTATTTCAACACCTGTCTCCCCTTATAGACTGTAAGCTCCTTGTGGGCAAAGTTTGTGTCTTCCAACACTGTTGTACTCTCCAAACCTCTTAATACAGTACTCTGTGTGCAGTAAGTGCTCAATAAATACTATTATTTGACAATAATAATAAAAAAGGTTGGAGCTGAAAAAAAAATTTTTGATGGGGGTGGGGGGGCGGCGGGAGGGGAAAAGATCAGAAAGGATTGGACTGAACAAATACCCTGGCCAAAACTGAATAAATGCAGAGGCAACTTTAGCATATTTCCAATTTGATATTTTTTAAAATGGCTCTAATGTGGATTTTAAGAATTGATGACTCATCAGCAATTGAAATTCTACAGAAATGTGTCTTTATATTAACAATCCTTATTCTTTTATTTTATATGACTGGAAAACTTGGAACAATATTTTTCAAAGCCATCTATGCATTTGAATTTGTACTGTTGTACTTTTTTCTTTGCAGATTTTCTAATTACTGTCAAAAGTGGGTATATAAGAGAGATTTTAAAATGAATGCAGTTGGTTGATCATCTGGATGTGCTTGGGTTACCAAGGTGAATTCTGTTATCCAGAGTGCTTTGGTTGATCTTTTAAAAAAATTCTCTTCTGTTGAAGTCCATAAATAATGGGAATGTTGTGTTTCTACAAATGATTTTTGTAGGACTTCTCAGTGAAAACCTATTTTTACTGAAATCAATGATTGTACTGAAATCTATTTTAATCTGCCCTGGTGCATAAAATCGTTTGTAAAATGAGGGGATGCGTGATGAGTATGAAACAGGTATGTCTTAGCCAGAGGAGTTGGAATACTTCCAGGGGTCTGGGAGATGTCTTCCAAATGGGGACAGTACAAAAATACTGATTAATTATGGGGTTTGAAGAATGACAGTACATTTTAGGAACTATTAAATTAATGATAACAAAGAAGGATAGATAATGATCACAGGAATTTAAATTTTTGGTCTTGTGGCTTACACAAAACTCATCACCAGGAGCAGAGTGCGTCACTAGACCCTCGAGATTGTAAGGTGCTTCTGGGCAAGGAATGTATCTACTCAACTCTTCACATGGTACTCTCCCAAGTGCTTAGTGCAGTGCTTTGCACATGTGTTCAATAAATGCCACTGACTGACTAGAAAACATCTAGTTGCATCAAAGGGCACCCAGTTTCTTCCCCAGTTCCTATCTTTTCTCCCACCCACTAATCCATGCTTTAGTTTTCTCCCACCCATCCCTCCTTTCAGCCAAGGTAGTAGTCTGTTTTCTCCATTTCCCCCTCCTTTCCCTTCATTGGCCCTCATTTTTTTTTTCCCTGCTAAAATCCTCCACCTTCTCTCTCTTACCTACCTCCAAGTGTAGGCTGGGGAATAGCCACACTAAATTAGTTTGTGGTTGAGTGCAAGAGCAATTTAGAGGGGTGGGTTGCATGTAAAATAGTTGTCTAAAGCTCCTTGAATGAACTCTTTCAGACCCCTGGGGCATGGTTAGGCCAATTCATTTTCCAGTGTGAGAGTAGTGTTTACTAGGCAACTTGTTAATGATGACACTGTCTGATAGCCCAGAACAAAACTCAGAAGCTGTAATGTTCAGTCACTACTATGAATGTCTCCACCAGACTAAATGCTAATTTAGAAGTGGATAGCTTTCTCCCTTTCAGGATGAAAGAAAGGGGTTGGGAGTGCTTTTCCTTCATGTCTTTAGCTTGTAACTACTCCTGTCTCACCTCAGTAAATTCTTCTGCCCTGTCCCCAAATTGCCATCTTTAAAGGAGGCACTGTGGGACCAGATTCTCACTTTGAGAACAAGTTGTTTCTCATCCTGAAAGCTTTCCACCAGCCCTCTGTCCATCCAAATCATCCTGCAGGGAAATGGAGAGGAAAAAAAATGCTTTGCTCATCCCTGAAGCTCAGGGCAAACTCTGGAGTAATAATAATAATGATTATGGTGTCTAAGGGCTTTACTGTACTAAGAGCTGGGGTAGATACAAGCAAATCGGATTGGACACAGTCCCTGTACCACATGGGTTTCACACCACCTACCACCCAGGTGACATATAAGGGTAGGTACTGCATATTTTTTCATTCAGTTGCATTTTTTGTAGACATCATAAGGGACTAGTAGATGTCATAAGGGACTTTAAGTTGTAAGGGACTGTAAGCTCATTGTGGGCAGGGAGTGTGTCTGTTTATTGTTCTGTTGTACTCTGCAAAGCATTTTGTACAGTGCTCTGCACACAGTAAGCACTCAATAAATATGAATGAGAGATGCACTAAGTAAGCGGCAGTAATAGCAGTTCTCCAGTAACAAAATGTCCCACGGCTCCCCACAGTTTGGGATTCTACAAGTGACTAGCCCTATTGGCCACTGTAGCAACTAGCAGGACATCATTGCTGGCAGATGCCTCCCTCCCAGAGTAATCCAACAGTGGATAGGACTAAAACTAAATTTAAGGTTGAGGACATGTATGATGGGCAAAAACTAAGAAGCTGCCATCCTGGGCTGCAGCTAACCCTTACTAATGAAGTCAAATATCTGTCCTTCCACTCAAGTCCTAATTTCAGCATAAACAATATGAAAAAAGGTGTTTCACACTTTTTTTTGTTCAGTACCTATTTATCTATTAGTTTTAGGAAAGTGAATATATGAGAAAATTTTCTCCAAAATGAGAGGAGTTAACTTGGAATTCTGAGGTGAAAGCCAGGTTTCACAAGTCCCTTATGTTCAATCCTCAAATAAGATGCTCGAATCCAAGGACCCAAACTTTATTGTCATAATTTTTTTTTTGGTTTTATAAATGGTATTTGTTAAGCACTTACTATGTGCTAGGCATTGTATTAAGTGCTGTGTCTGCCTAGCTCATCTGCAGACTTCTTCAAATATTTCTGAATTACTGAAATTGAATTCTGAATTCTGATTGTCTGAATTATTCGTACATAGTTGAATCAGGAAATAGCATTGGACCAACCTTGCTACTTTACAGACTTGGCAGTATTGTTTGTGATGTGGGACAGTTCTGAGTAACGTTTTTATACAAACAAGGATTTGAATATTTAAAAAATACTCCTTGGGCTGATTGAACACATAGAAATTTAAAGGTATTTTCTGAAGTGATATCTGAGTTTGGATCATTTGCAACGTATGTCCTGATTTTCTATTTTTAATGAAAGAGAAGGCTTTTAAACAGAAATGTTATAAATGGTAATACCATACAATGTGGAGAATAGGAAATAAAAAAGTTAACAAAAATGGTAAGATAAAAATAACAAATGACCCAATTTGATTTTCTCTTTCAGTATGAATATTTTAATGCAGTCCTTATAAATGAACGAGATGAAGAAGGAAACTTTCTGGAACTGGGGAAGGAGTTTATTTTAGTGCCAAATGACCATTTTAATAATTTGCCTGTGAATGTCAGTCTGAGTGATGTTCAAGTACCAACCAACATGTACAACAAAGGTAAGCCTACTCTTCCATTCAGTCCTTAGGTTAATTATTTCAAGCTGGAAGGAATCATAGCATGTTTTGTTTTAAGACTGGAGTACTAAAAATATAATAAATCCATGTTTATAAGATAGTTCTCCATGCCATCACTGTTGGAATCAAACCCTCTGCTTAGGTAGATATCTGTAGCACATTTGCCTTTTGTGGAATTATCAATAGCATTGACATTCTGCACATGCCACTTAGCTGCCCTTTTAAGCCATGGGGAATTGCTGGGCTTGCCACAAATTCTTAAAGATTCAGAATAAGATGGATGGAACCATTCACTTTAACCTTTAGGTTTAGGTTTCCTCTTCAGGAGGAGCCGACAAAGTTTAGTGAGGCATCGAGTGAACCTTGACAAAAAAATCCTGCTCCATCAGGCCTTTTTACTGATGGAAAACATCCAACTGGCCTGACTAACTTGCAATGAATGCAAAACAGAATCCTGCCACCTGGTTGGCCTGGGTTAATAGTTCAGGAGACAAAGAGGGTTTTTTGTTGTTGTTGTGTAATTTGGGGAGTGTATTTTGAATGACTTTCATTGCAAAAAGAAATGTCTGGGTTTTTTGGAAGAGAATAGGGAGGTAGTGATGTGCCCTCAACCAGCAGTTGCAAGCCTTCTCCGTGGAAAATAAGGCAACCCAGTAAATGTGGTGAGCAAAAATATGCTGTCTTCCTTTTAAATTTGGAGGAAGCTAAAGAAGAAATGATCTCAGAGAATGAACAAGTCCTTAAATTGAAAATTAACAAACTACCACAGGTGATATTTTAAGGCCCAGACTAAGAGATTTTAAAATTTCAGTTGTGTATAGTTGCATGAGCTGTTAAAGAAATTTTTAGAATTTTAATGGATTTTTGAAAGTGTTCACACAGTGTTTGTATAATTGTACCACTTCTTGAATCGCTTCCAAAGGTTTGCTCTTCCAGTGTTCATAAAAAAGTTTAGTCTCCATTTTTAAAAGACCCATGAACTATTGCAAGGAGCACCACAAAGTAAAATGTCAAAGGCCAACACCAAATATCGGCACATTCAGTCTGTATTTGTGTGGAAGGTAACTGGCTGGGTACAAGGTGTGGAAATTTCACATTCTGATGTAAACCTCCAACTTAATGGTCTTGTTCCCATTATATATTCTTTCTGTCTGCCATGCACAGACTGTTTCTGTCCCCTAACAAACTGCAGGGTAATAGAGTAAGGCAGTCCAACTGCAGAAGCCTGCTTTGGCCAGGCAGGAGAAGTGCAGCCGCCCAGAGAGACATGGGAGGGGACTTCATGAAAATGCCTGTCTCCACTCTGCCTAATTCAAACCAGCTCAATACAATCACATTATGCAGCTGCAGAAACATATTTTTATCTTTGAAAGTTCATCCAGCTCAGATCTGTATTATTGATGACATGTTCCTTAAACACACACATGTAGCTTGGACATCTACTTTGACATTCCCATGCTGGGAATTTTGCCCTCAACAATGAAAATTGATGCATCTATTTGGTTTCTTGGCCGACTAGGCTTAAGTGTATCTTGTGGATTGATTCTTGTTCAGAGGATGGTTAAAGCTTTTACCCTTGGTGAGATGTGCCAGTTGGTGATAGACTTGTCTGGATAATACTACAAGTGGCCTTATTAGTCAAAACTGCCTCCTTTCCCTTTACCTACGACTACACAAAGCAAGCTTATTGTTTTATTTGACACCTCTTCCTGTAGAAGCAGCGTGGCTTAGTGGAAAGTGCACTGGCTTGGGAGTCAGAGGACATGGGTTTTAATCCCAGCTCTGCCACTTGTCTGCTGTGTGACCTTGGGCAAGCCACTTAACTTTTCTGTGCCTCAGTTACTTCATCTGCTCCTTGATCTGTAAAATTGGGATTAAGACTGTGAGCCCCACGTGGGACAACCTGATTACCTTGTAACTATCCCAGTGCTTAGAACAGTGCTTGGCACATAGTAAACACTTAAACAAATACCATAATTATTATTACTATTTTTCCCCTTTGATCATCTAAGTGGAAGATAGCAGCTGCAGGTTCAAAACACACACAGGCTGATGGCAGTGTGGTTGGCTTAAGTGCGTGAACCGATGTACCCCTAAGTACACTTCCTGCCCTGGAGAATGTGGGGCCTGGAAAAAGTCTTAGTTTTATTCCTCTGGTTCCCTAAAAGTTCTGTCCATGGCTCTAAGCAATGTATGGTCTATGATTTTACCCATTACTTGTGGAACATTGACTGTTCTGTTGGTTGTGTGGTTCACTCCTCTACCATTGACGATGTTCTGCTTCCCAAGTGCTTAGTACAGTGCATTGCACTCTGAATGCACTCAATGCCTGCTGATCTTATCAATCAATCAATCAATCATATTTATTAAGCGCTTACTGTGTGCAGAGCACTGTACTAAGCGCTTGGGAAGTACAAGTTGGCAACATATAGAGACAGTCCCTACCCAACAGTGGGCTCACAGTCTAAAAGGGGGAGAATTTTATGGGTTATTACCTCTTCCAACTCACTTGGCAGACTGAAGAGGCACTTAATGCAGAATATTGAATGGGCAACTTAGACCCCACTACGATGTTTTGGCTGGAAGCAGCATGGCCTAATGGAAGGTGCATAGGCTTGGGAGTCAGAGGACCTGGGTTTTAATTCTGGCTCTGGCACTTACCTGCTGTGTGGCCTTGGGCAATCGCTTAACTTATCTGTGCCTCAATTTCCCTCATCTGCAAAATGGGGATTCAATTCCTGTCCTCCCTCCTACTTAGACTGTGCTCCCCATGTGGGACCTGATTATCCTGTATCTGCCCTAGCACAAAATAGTGATTGGCACACAGTAAATGCTTAACAAATAGCACAATTATCATTATTATTGCTCTTAAATTTCCCTTTGCTTTTAGCAGAAACATTTTGCTAGCTTTGTCTGGTTTTTGCCATGAAGACCCCAGCATCTGCTAACTGGCCAAATGAACCAGAATGTACTGTTCACGTAGCTGGGGACTTCCAGCTGAAATGCACCCCAAACATTGCCATAGATATTAAGCAAACAATGGTATTTTTTGTGGCCCAGAATATGCAAGGATCCTTTAGGAGTTAGTAGGGTAATTGCCGAACGTTTGGTCTTAAGTCTCATTGGGTTTGGACACATTTTGGCTGCCATTAAAACTATCACTCCTCAAACACCACTGGGGCAAACTGATTGGTTGGGGCCATTCTGGCATGGCCTAGTGCCCAGAAACATGATTTGCAGCTAGTGCAATCCCTTTTTGCACGCAAGTCAAGAAAAAAAGACAAACCCAGTGCCCAGTCACATCTGAGAGGAATTAAACCACAAAGAACTAAATTGGTCAAAGCTCTGTACACAAGTTGGACACTTGCGTCAAGAAATATATTACTAGTCAACGGGGAATAATCCTGACTTCTCAACGGGGAATTCAAAGTCCTTCTTGCTTACAGAGTAAATTAAAACCACTTGTTGTCTAGGAAGCATCTCTAATTGAGAATATCATAAGGCTCCCTTCTTCCTTTCCTAGTCACCACAAACAACTGACAGACTGAATCATGGAAAGCTGAACTTGCTATGACATCATAATGGCAGGCCATTTTGCTTATCCAGTCATTTGGGCTTATCCAGCCCAGCTTCCTCTGTTCTGACCTGGAGTGATGTCCCCAAAGGCATATTTAGAGAAAATGGCAATGTAGCTCATAAGTCTTTTTCCCAATGTTCTTGGAACCCGAGTCACCTAAAGAGAATATTATTCTGAATAGAGCCCTCAGTTCAGGTTTTCCAGTGGATCTTTAAAGAATACGAGCCTCACTGGGTTTTCCTTTGATTCTGTGTACTTTCAGCCCTCTCTGCTTTGGTAGTTTTGCTTCCTTTGTTCCTTTCATTTCACCCTCCTTCTATTCCTTTCCTGGTCATAATTATCATCCCATGATACAGGATAAGTGACAAGGTAGATATTAAAAGCTGAATAAGAAGGGTTAAAAAAAATAGGCTTTCTACACCTGGCCTTGGACAGCGTTGGTCAAGCTCTTTAACTTTCCAGCTCCAGCTTCCCCGTCTGTGAAATGGGATCTTAGTACAGTGTTCTGCACTAAGTGCTCAATGAATGTGACCCTTGGCTCTTGGAGTGCTACAGGAAGGTGTGGGTCATACTTGCCTCAGCACTCGAGTAGGCTCTGGATGCCCAGTATGATGTTCTACCCTTTGGGACTGCCCAAGCATTTTGGAAGTCAGGGTGATTCCCAATCACTGCCCCAGCCCCATGTAGGGGTCTTTCCCAGAAACCAGGCCCAGATTATTCTGGGTCCCCTTTGACATGCCTCTTCCCGAGAGAGACTCCTGAGGCTGGACCTAAGGACCTTCCTGTTCCCATGGCAGCCTCGGGCTTTGAAATTCTGTGGCTGCCTCCCAGCCTCCTGAGCATCCTCTTCAGAAGTGTCCTAACAAAATGGATATTTAAGCTGCTGGTCTTACTGCTTCAGTTCATTATTACAAAATTGAATACTGTATAGTATCACCAACTGAGGTCCAAGTGGAGCCTCCTCTAACCCCAAAGTAACCCCACCTAACCAGCTCTGCACCCCACACAAATCCAGTTGTTTTTCACCATCGCTCGCAGCCTTTCCCAGCCCCAAAGTGCTACTGTCTTATAGGCAGAACTTGGATCCGGACCAAAGCAATCTATGGACACAGCCGTGTCATAGAACCTGCACCAGGGCCTCTTTGTGTGTGTGTGGCGGGGGAGGGCAGAGAGAGAGAGAGAGAGAGAGAGAGAGAGAGAGAGAGAGAGAGAGAGAGAGAGAAAAACACGAACCAACCGACAGCCCTCACAAGACTGGAGCTAGCATTTTGGAGGCTTGAGAAATATGACAGCTTGAAGTCTCAGTTCTTGCTTTAGCGTGGAGTTCCTAACTGCTGCAGAAGTTCTGCTCCATCAACCACCTCCTCCCAAAGCCCAGAACATTTTAGTTCCAGGCGCCTAGGCTCAATCTGGTGCAGAGGCAATCTACACACTGGAATTACTGCAGCGACAAGTAGCTCTGTCCTTCTAAGCCCCTCGTTCATTCATTCATTCATTCAGTCATATTTATTGCGCGCTTACTGTGTGCAGAGCACTGTACTAAGCACTTGGGAAGTACAAGTCGGAAACATATAGAGACAGTCCCTACCCAACAATGGGCTCACTGTCTAGAAGGGGGAGGCAGACAACAAAACAAAACACTCCCCTGCAACTTGAGTAAATTGGTACCTTCAGAGGTGGGGCTGGGAATTGGCAGCCATTTCAAATGGGTAGCCCCGGCTGACCTTCCTCTTTGACAGTTCCTCAAGCAGGTCCT
Source organism: Tachyglossus aculeatus (assembly GCF_015852505.1). NCBI lineage: Eukaryota > Metazoa > Chordata > Mammalia > Monotremata > Tachyglossidae > Tachyglossus > Tachyglossus aculeatus. The sequence continues at coordinate 77,980,824 of NC_052101.1, read as the reverse complement.
GAGTCCTCATGATATCACAGCATCATTAAAACACCTGCTTCCTGAGGCTCTGCTAAGTGACTCACTCACTAGATCCTTTGGTGACCAGATTGAGTCTGATTCGAGAGTTGGAAGAAGAGGGAGATACTTAGAAATCATGCAGAGTCCACACTAGCCCCTCAGGCTCAGGAATCAGGAACTAGGTTGTATCACCTAGAAAAGATTTCATTTGTTTTGCTCTGCCTCAGATTACAGGTATTTTCATTGCAAAGAAGAAATCTCACCTATAAATTAACCTTTTGAGCTACCTCCTACCTCATCAGGTTGGCGGGGGGGGGGGGGGGGGCATACAAAATATTTCAAGTCTCTTGACACTGTATTTTGAAGGAACAACTCTGTTGTATTGTTCTTCTCCAAGCTCTTGGTGTAGTGCTCTGCTTATGAGTGCTCAATAATTACCATTGATTGATGTGTAAACTTCTGGCTGCACAGATACCTGTTACTGATTGGGTGTAGTGCTACCCAATTGGTAACTTGGGAAAATTAGCTGTGATTCTATATGAAAATATCAATTGATTCTTAAAAAGGATTCTATTTTTAGAAGCATTCATCTTTGATTAATTACTTTCTAATTTTGGATTGGAAAGATGCAGTAGCCCTTGGACATGTATGAATATGCTTGTGTGTAATGGCTTCCTCTAAGGGGCCTAGACATTTAAGTAACTAGACATGTATTTGTTTATAGAGTTATTGCATCAGTACTTTAAGATCAATTTGTATATTACCAGTGATGGGTCAAGTAAAAAACAGATTTAATAAATTGGGTCTCCAATAAAGAGGTATTTTATTTTCTCTTTGACCAAGGAACTCTCTGCTTAAGGAAGCAAACTCCCAAAGTTTAAAGTTAAATTGGGAATTTGAGTTCTTCACTAATAAGCACAGAATTTCAATATTTGTTGAGTCAGAGGAATTACATTTTGGTCCAAAAGACACAAAACACTCTTTGAGCTGTGCTCATGTGCTTGTTGTGGGCAGGGATTGTTACTGTTTATTATTGTTTTGCACTTCCCCATTTGCTTAGTACAGTGCTCTGCACACAGTAAGTGCTTAATAAATATGATTGAATGAGAAATGTTTTCAATTAAGGCTGATTTTTTGTGGGATATTAACTTGAGTTTTTGGTGTCCAGAGGGCTTTTGTTCCTTTAAGTAAAGTTACAATCAGTATTTTTCAAGGCTGAATAGTAAAAGGAACTTGGAGTCAGTATTCTAGTACTGCATCAGGTGGGCTGCTTTTCAAAACGTGGCAGGCACCTCAGCCTTCTTAATGCCAAACCCCATAGACTGTTGATGTCCCTGTGATATATTTATCAATAACCACAGACCCCAATGATTGGTAGAATGGATATGAGCATATTGACAGTGGTGTACAAACTGGATGAAGGCACAGCAAGGTCTTTTGCTGGGAAGGTACACAGTGGTATTTACTCTGTTTTGTGCTCACATCTCCACCCTTACCCTGACCAACCATCTTGCCAGGTGTCCTGTTGACTTCCGGGGGACTGGGCAAGAGTATGTGGGTGGCTCAGCGCAAACTGTCTCCACTAATAAAAGCAATTCATATGCAAACCCTACTGGTGGTGGGATGCCTCTTTACCTAGATTTCAAAACGTCCTATGGGAGCAGGCGGTCTAGGCACCAAGGATGTGGCACTGACAAGGCACCAGTGCCACTCAGGAGCACCCTGGATGGTTGAGCAGCCCTATTTAGTAGTGCACTGCTCACCCTGAATGGGAAAAGGGTCTAGAAAAAGTACCTCTCAACGTGCCAGTCTCACCCAAACCCAGCTCATCAGCAAAGTAAAAGAAAACAACATTAGGCACTGCAAACATTAAAAACAACACCACAATAAAGGACAACCTTTTTGTTCATTTATTCAGTCATATGTATTGAGAGCTTACTGTGTGCAGAGCACTGTACCAAGTGCTTGGAAAGTACAGTTCGGCAACAGATAAAGACAATCCTTGCCCAGTAACGGGCTCACAGTCTAGAAGGGGGAGACGGACAACAAAAGAAGTAGGCAGGCATCAATAGCATCAAAATAGATAAATAGAATTATAGAAATATACAGTGGAGTGGGGACTGTGGCTCTCACATTGGCCTTTTCATTCAATCATTTATTGAGCACATTACTGTGTGCAGGGCACTGTACTAAGTGCTTGGGTGAGTACAACACAACAGGCACATTCCCTGCCCACAATGAGCTTACAGCCTAGAGGACTGTAAGCTTATTTTAGCCACACACTCTCTCATCCTTGGTGTCTTCACATTTGAAAGACAAATATATATATATATATATATATATATATATATATATATATTAAATATATATTATAAATATATAATATATATACAAGTTATATATACAAATATATAATATATATATATTTGTTCTGCAGGGTCCAGACTGAATGCAGGTCTCTGACGTTAGGTCCAGAGATGGTGGTTTAAAGAGTAAATGGAAGACTATTCTGCCAGTACTGGAGCACTCAAAAATAAACTAAGCATTAATCTCACTTGTTTCCAAATTTCTATCATGGGAACATAAGGGGAATTCAGCAAAGAGAGTGTGTCTTATCTTTGCTGCTTTTCATATTAAAATCCGGAATACGTATCTTAGCCACAAATGTGTTTCAGCAGGGTGGACAGTCAGGCTCTGAGAACAAACTGAATGGCTTAGCTGTTCTTGGGGGTGGATTGATCCAATTAAAATACAAAACAGCTCATGTAGGAAAGGAGAAACAAAACTATTTTTACTGATTCTAGGGAATGTACTTATCTGTTATAGTATATAGCTCTTCTTTAAAAGGCAAGAAGGAATACAAAGGTTCTCTGAGGATGTCAAATAGTGTGGTTTGTTTAAAAAGAAAGTGCACATGTTGACTATAGGGATGGGTGCAAAGCTGACTGTGTTTTGGATTCATCAAATGTCTCAACCTATTTTTCAAAGGTTGGATTTGATAAAACCCAAAATGTGTTTTGCCAAGCACTTTTTCTCTTAATTACGCATGTGTATTCTAAAGGAAATGTAATCCATATGTTTGTGATTCGTTTACACTTAAATCATTAAAATGTTGTTTTGAAAGAGCCATTTGATGTTGGGAGAGCCTTGTGAACCTTTTTAAAAGATTTTTCTCGAAACCAGGATGTCATGTTTTGCCAATGGTAAACAAACTCGGACACTAAATGGTTCAAGTTTGTTTCAGAATTCTGAACCCCTGAAGTTGAAGTAGGTTCTAATCTTGGCTCAGAGTTTTCTCCCAACCCTAACTGAATGTGATTCTGATATGGCTAAACTCAGATCATGATTCAAGATCAGAGAAAACACATTTGAACATACAGATTTAACGCAAGGGAGAGCAGCATGAGAGAAAGAACATTACTCATCCCTTCATTGCTTGAGTTTACTTTTTCTATACCTACCCACCATGTCATAGACCTTTCTAATTTCTTCGTTTCCTGTGTTTCATTAAATGAGTGGAGTTTATGAAATGAGAATACCATCAGTATTTCTCATATTTTGGCAGATTTTTATGATCAAATCAACATGAATAAAATAAAATGGGTCTTGAAAGAGCTTGGGCTAGGGAGTCAGAGGTTGTGGGTTCTAATCCTGGCTCCACCACTTGTCAGCTGTGTGACTTTGTGCAAGTCACTTAACTTCTCTGTGCCTGTTACCTCATCTGTAAAATGGGGATTAAGACTGTGAACCCCACGTGGGCCAACTTGATTACCTTATAATTACCTCAATGCTTAGACCAGTGCTTGGCACATAGTAAGCACTTAACAAATACCATAATTATTATTATTATAAAGATCCAAAGCTTTTGCAAATGTCTTGCGACTTCAGCCGCTTTTCATTGAATAGTCATCTCATTTTTTGCATCACTAGGCATCTCATTGTTCCTTTAAATTTAAGGAGGCTCATTGGTGATCTTCAGCAAATGCTCCATTATTCCAGAAATGATGTCTCAGTTTATGGATTATCCAAGATGATTTTTCCCCCTTCTCTTTCTTCTCCTTTTCCTTCAGTATTATCAAATATCAGTAGCCTTCCAAACAGAGTGTGGGTACGGGAAATGCCCTTTCCTTTGAAGTGAAATGTTAATTGGATAATTTTTCAATTTTCTTCCCTGATAAAAGCTGACAGAGGTGAAGGGAATTTGAATATCAGTTCAAATGTGGGGTTTGGGGATTACCTGGTTCTCAGTGATCAGTTCTATTCATGTCCTCCATTGCTACAGACAAATTAATTGGTTGTAATTTCTTCTGCTTCAAGACTATTCCATTTTGGCAATTTAGTTGACCTTTGACTTATTAGAGAGGAGGTTAAATAGCATTTTACTAAATAATATTATGTTGGCCCAGTTTGTCTCTGAATCTCTTTGAATATAGAATAATGTAAGTGGAGGGAAATTCTTTGAGTGGTTTGCTGGGAATGGCCGTTAAATGAAAATATAAAACCAGGAATGGTATATAGAAAGATCAGCCGATTGCATTAGGATGAAGTTTGGGGAACTGGAAAGGAAATGTGCCTAGTGGGAGTCAGCAGTCCCAGGTTCTAATCTCAACTCCATCACTTGCCTGCTGTGTGACCTTGGGAAATTACTTCCCTGTGCTTCAGTTTCCTCCTACATAAAATGGGCAAGCTACCTTTCTTTTAAGATTGGGAGCCCCATGTAGGACATGGGCTGTGTCTAATCTCATTATCTTGTAACTTCCTTAGTGTTTAATGTGGTGCTTGGCACAAGATAAGCATGTAACAAATACCATTATTACCATTATCATTGTTATTATTATTGAAGAAATTAAAAGGAAAAGTCATCAGATCAGCTTTATGTTATGTGAACATTGAAAATATCTTTTGCTTATCACAGTAATTAGCACTCTTCATTGATAAGCTTTATTTAATGCTTCTCAAGTTGGGTAACTTCCATAGTACACTTTTAGATTGATCAGAGTTGCCAAATTTCAACGTGGAGAACCCAACACACCAGTTGTTGTCCTGTCTTCATCTGCCCTCTACTCATGCAAGGAGATGTTGCTTGTGTACTTCAAATCCATTAGGCCATACATTTTAATTTCGGTTCTGTCATTTACTCTGTAAGCATGATTTTTTTCCTCTAATGGTCTCCATAAATCAGTAAAAGCTGAAACCTCCCTGGGCACATTAATGCCTCCTTAAAAGTGAGGTACCCCTGGACATTTCATTTACCCTTTCAGGATACCAGGATATTAGTATTTCTTTTTAAAATTGTTTTTGAGGAGGGTGAAGGCGTTAATTGGATTTGGATTCCAAAAATAGGCCATCTTTTTTCCTTTCCATTTGATCTTCCATATCCTCCCACACATACTTATTTTCTACCTTCAGTATCTCTACCTCAACCCAAAATAGCATTAGTGCTCCCTTCTAGATTGTTTTTTTCCCATTTTTTATTCTGAGGGAGAGTTTTTAACCACCATACACCATAGGTCAAGTAGAACCTACCTGTTTCCATCTCTCTCCCTTCTCCTCTTTTCTCTTGTCCCCTGCCCCTAACCCCCTGCACAGGTGTATGAATTTTCCAATTAGCTGAGTTGTGTGTGTGATTTTCAAACAAAGAATAGTCGTGATTTCCAGTTACTGTTTTGAGAACATCAGTATGACTTCAAGAGCTGTGTTGGTTGAATGAAAGCTCTTGTAAACAAATAAGAAAAGGGAAAATGGTGAAGCATAGAACTGCCCTCAGTTAGATTGATTTCAGCTGGAAGGTGCTCACAACTCAAGCAGGAAGTTTCCTTTTTTGATTCTTTTAATTAAAAAACTTCAGCAGGATAACCTAGAGAATATTAAAGCTCTTCCACAAATAGGGTAACAAAAAAGGGAAAAGTCAGCTGATGAAGAAGCATTTATCTAGTGCCCAGAGAATGCCTAACACTGTACTAGGTACTCAGATAAAGAATGGACAGGAACTTGTCCTAAAGTTTTAATCTTACAACTTTTTTTGAAAGATATAGAATCTGATGTAATGTCACTACGTAAAAATTGTAATTATTATGATACATACTTGTTGAACTTTGGAAATATTATCTAATATGGACAACTTTACTTAATTCCAGGCAAAGATGGAAGTTCCTACCAACTATATTGTATTCTCCTGAGTGCTTAGTACAATAAATACAGTAAGTGCTTAATAAATACCTGTGATTGCTTGATGATTATATCATTCTCTCTAAGCATCACCTCTTAATATTTTCTAAAATGAGGAATACAATCTGGAGTCAGGTAATGTTATGACCTCCATGGAGGTGAAATGATTCAGGCCAAAGCTCCTTCCTTTCTGCATCCTGTAGTTTAACTGGAGGTGTGACATGGATGTAATTAGAATTAATTAAATAATGTCTGTGAAGCCCTTGAAGAGCACCATATAAGCTCAATATATTCTATAGAGATTGAAACAAAATAATCCTATTCCATATGGGTAGGATAGTTATTCCTATAATGCTTGCTGCTTATTATCATTGCTCTAGTGACTGATCAAATACATTCATTGCAAAATTGCTTTTCCAAAAGCTTTCTTGCCTTTCAAAAGTGTCCAGGGCTTTGTCTGGAAAATGCTTCATTAGGAAGTGTTGATTATGTTTTGGTCAGGAGTCAGAGTTTTTAAAATCCTGTCATTTTTCTTGACAGTTAGTGCCTTGACATTTCAAATGGCCAATTTATGTGCAACTTCAATTTAAGCTTAAAAAAACCAAACAACCATGGATTTTTGAAAGCTGGTTGTACTGAGCATGAATTTAAATTTCAACAGACATGTGGGCACAGGAAGTTAAATAAGAAATACCCTGAGAGGGTCAGCAATCCTTAATCTTCATGAAACACTCTACCACAATAGCACCCAGGTCACAGAGTCCTGGGTTTTCACTTCAGAGCAGTTCTGAGTTCTGATCATCTGAGCCACTGGAAATTTGATTTTGAATATAAGAAAAGTTAAACGACTTAATGCTGAGATGATTTAAAGTTTGGTCTGGGAATATACAGATTGATTATAAGCTAATAGTATTACCCATTACTAACACCACATAGTCACTGCTGTACTATAACGTGAGTGGAGTGAACTTTAGCTATACAAAATTCAGTCTTTCTGGTACAGATCTGGTGGGTGTAGTTTAGTTTCGTTTTCTTCTAATAATACAAATTGGACACTTGTAGTTTCTCCTAATGGAACCTTTTTAAAAGGAGTATATCATTTACCAGAGATATCATTTTTATAGCCCACATAATTGGTTGCAGATGTGGAGGTTTATTTGCACTCCTAAACCTTAGGAGGTACAAGTGGCTTTGAGGCCCCAGAATTGAAACAGTTGATCCATTCAGAACACCTTGTGGTGGGACTTGAGGGCTGACTAATTTTCTTCCCCCTGACCATCCAGAGGACTCTCTTCATTGGGCTAGAACCGAATCCTTGGGCACCTTTCTGGACCCCAGCTGAAAACCTTGTGTAATCCTGGTTTATGCCATTAAGGACTTGCTGTATTAGCTACCCTATAAAAGTTATTTTTATGGCCAGTATTGTTGATACTGTGATGCCAAAGATGATCTCAGTTTGCCTTGAAAAGTTTCTCTGAAATTATTTGAAACTTTTCTGTTTCCAAACTCTTGAGGGAATTTCAGTAGAGAGTAGTACCAAGGACACTCCATTTGTCAAGAAGAGAAAAAAGAATTGACAATCTTTAAATCCTTGTTGCTTTTGGGGGTTCACCCAGGTTTCTAAAATGGGAAAGAGAAAGCAAATGTTTTCTTTCAATTTTAGCGCAGGAGAAATAATTTACTTTTCCAACACTTTCTCCTCTAGAAAATGTTTAAAACTGGCACTTATCCTCTAACTTTAAGCTATTGTGGGCAGAGAATGTGTCTGTTTATTGCTTTATTGTACTCTGTCAAGCGCTTAGTACAGTGCTCTGCACACAGTAAACACTCAATAAATACGATTGAATGAATGAATTAGCTAATGTGATCTGTACAAAGGTGACACAGAATTCAGGAATGATTGCTAAAGAAGAGCTTACCAAACGTGTACAATGGTCCAGCCTGCAGCCGAAGCCTCAAAACCGTTGAGAACAGTGGAATTGATACTCACCTGATGAGCTTCTTTATGCATTAGCTTTCATCAAAGCTAATGGGCTCCCACCAGGCAGCGTGGCTTAGTGGATAGAGCACGGGACTGGGAGTCAGAAGGACCTGGGTTCTAATCCCGGCTCTGCCACATGTCTAGTTCTGTGGCCTTGGGTGAGTGACTTCACTTCTCTGTGCCTCAGTTACCTCATCTGTAAATTGGGGAAAAGAGTGTGAGCCCCATGTGGGACAGGACTGTGTCCGACGACCTGATTATCTTGTGTCTACTCTAGCGCTTAGAACAGTGCTTGGCACGTAGTAAGTGCTTGACAAGTACTATAATCATTATTATGGGAGAAGCAGTGTGGCTCATGGAAAGAGCACGGGCTTGGGAGTCAGGGGTCATGGGTTCTAATCCCAGCTCTCCCACATGTCTGCTGTGTGACCTTGGGCAAGTCACTTAACTTCTTTGAACCTGTTACCTCATCTGTAATATGGGGATTAAGACTGTGAGCCCCACATGGGACAACCTGATCACCTTGTATCGCCCCAGCGCTTAGAACAGTGCTTTGCACATAGTAAGCGCTTAATAAATGCCATTAGTAGTAGTATTATTATCATCATCAAATGACAGATAGGAACCATTCGAGAGAAAATTTAAATGCATGTCTATTATTAGAACCAATTAAATTATCCATTTTCTCAGTTTGTCATAAAGAAAGATAATCCTAGGGGATCAGTTTATAAAATTAGGACTGTCACACTCACAGGTTGTGTTAACAGTAACAAATCTCACTGGAAAGAGCTCTAATGAAGTAGCATTTCAATAGATGTGATTAGTGTTTTCTCATTTTAAAAAAATACATGATAGTCTCACAACTCTCTATTTGAATAGCAACTTTTCTAAGGCTGAATGTTATCCTTGTTGGAAAAGAATTCTTGGAGAATGACACAGATTCACTACAGTAGTTAAAGATTAATAAATCAGCCAGTCACTATGATAGTTTTATATGTGCTCAGTCCAGCACCATATTCTCTAGCTTGACAAAAGACAATTGCTTTTGCAATTTTAAGCAGAGAAAATAGGTAATTGTAAAGTGCTTACTATTTGCTGGGCACTGTACTAAGCACTGGGCTAGATGCAAGCTAATCACTTGTCCCACGTGGGGCTCACAGTCTTTATCTCCAGTTTACAGACAAGGTAACTGAGACAAAGAGAAGTGAAGTGACTTGCCCAGGGCCAAACACCAGGCAAATGGAGGACCTAGGATTAGAACCCAGGTCCTTCTGACTCCCAGGCCCATGCTCTAACCACAAGGCACCACTGCTTCTCAAAGACCTTTCTTAATAAATAGCATAATGATAGAATGTATGTAATGAGCTTTTACAGTTGTCCATAAATGAATTTTATTTTTGTCATCCAGGACAACTGAATTTATGTCTTAGTAATGGGTGTCAATGTCAATGTGTAGTTTCATTCATTCAATCATATTTATTGAGCGCTTACTGTGTGCAGAGCACTGTACTAAGTGCTTGGGAAGTACAAGTTGGCAACATATAGAGACGGTCCCTACCCAACAGAGGGCACAGTTTCAAATATCTTTTGATGTGGTTTGTCTAAATCTACGGACAAATGTGATTCAATCGGTATGTTGCTGAAAGATTGAAGCTGTTTATCCGATTTTTTTTAACTAACATGCAAATCATTGATTAGATATCGGAGTAGCAGCTCAATTGTGCTTTAACCAGATGACCTCATATCACAGACAAAGTCCAAAATGATTAACATCTTGATATTGAGCATGTTGAGCACTGGCAAAGTCCTTAATGAAGAATATTTAAAAAAAAAATATTGTTACTTGTTTTTGCAGTGCAGATAGTGGCCAAGTTAAAATAATACATTCCTCTTGAAGATAAATGTAAGGTATAATACTGTGAAAGTAACACATTGAGTAAATCAGCTAGTTTCAGAAAAGGAATAAATTATTTTAAAGGCTCTTATTATCTTATCCCATTGCTGTTTGGAGATTTTGGAAATATGTCAAATGCAGGTTTTCTACTTCCATGAAGCAATTCAAAATCTGATCTTTCCACACTTCATCACCAACTGGACTGGTGTTTGGCTCTCAAAGTCAGTGAAAATGCTCTTGTTCAGGAGAAGACTTTAACTCTGTACCCCAGAACTGCAAATATGAAGTTAGTATTCTAATCCTGAGTTGCCTTCCTTGACACTGGTTTTTCTTCTCTGATGTTAGAAGTACAGGGTATCCTGTGACTTCCAGCCTGGTTCTGCCTAAAGCAAAGCTAATGACAAGGTAAAAAAAAAAAAAAGTCATGCTATAGGCTTGCTTGTGTGTTAATGGTGTTAACTATATCTGATTTGTTAACTAGGGAACATCAGGGTATTTGATGTTTGTACTTTTGGTCAAAACCTAGCACTAAAGACCTGAAAGAATTAGGTTGAAGTTATGCAGACAAAATCATTTTTTTTCTCCATGAATATTGCATCCCTGTGTACACGCCACTTTTAGCCCAGGTGTTCCCAGCTGATGTGTTCCCATCTGACATATCTGTCCTGACCCTCTTGCCACTCCACCAGTCAACCTGATCTCTGGTGATTTCCCTAAGGACTCTCAGGGTAGCAGGGGCATAAAGGAACAGCTGGGTTGAAAAAGACTTTAATGCTTTCCATCAATCAGGCGGACTTGCTGATGTCAAGGTACCCAGAGTGGATTTTGAAACAGGCCTAGGGTTTGCAACTACAAAAGTGGTCCTTTCTGAGCACTGCAACACCCGCAAACCTTAGATCGATGCTTTACTCTAGAAATGACCCATGTCGATTCCGGCCAAAACAAAAATTTGGGGGAACTATTTATTCAACAATGTCCTACCCTACTTTATAATACTGATGGCCATTTTTCAAGGAGTTGATTTAGTTTGTGACACATTCACCCCAATAGTATGTATTCCTCTCCATCCCAACCGCTACCCTGCTCATTCAAGCTCTCATCCTATCCCGTCTGGACTACTGCATCAGCCTTCTTTCTGATCTCCCATCCTCGTGTCTCTCTCCACTTCAATCCATACTTCATGCTGCTGCCCGGATTATCTTTGTCCAGAAATGCTCTGGGCATATTACTCCCCTCCTCAAAAATCTCCAGTGGCTACCAATCAATCTGCGCATCAGGCAGAAACTCCTCACCCTGGGCTTCAAGGCTCTCCATCACCTCGCCCCCTCCTACCTCACCTCCCTTCTCTCCTTCTACAGCCCAGCCCGCACCCTCCGCTCCTCCTCCGCTAATCTCCTCACCGTACCTCGCTCTCACCTGTCCCGCCATCAGCTCCCGGCCCACGTCATCCCCCGGGCCTGGAATGCCCTCCCTCTGCCCATCCGCCAAGCTAGCTCTCTTCCTCCCTTCAAGGCCCTGCTGAGAGCTCACCTCCTCCAGGAGGCCTTCCCAGACTGAGCCCCTTCCTTCCTCTTCCCCTCGTCCCCCCTCCATCCCCCCATCTTACCTCCTTCCCTTCCCCACAGCACCTGTATATATGTATATATGTTTGTACATATTTATTACTCTATTTTATTTGTACATATCTATTCTATTTATTTTATTTTGTTAGTATGTTTGGTTTTGTTCTCTGTCTCCCCCTTTTAGACTGTGAGCCCACTGTTGGGTAGGGACTGTCTGTATATGTTGCCAATTTGTACTTCCCAAGCGCTTAGTACAGTGCTCTGCACATAGTAAGCGCTCAATAAATACGATTGATGATGATGATGATTTTGGAGATACACATCATCGTCTTTTCTTCATTATTCCCAAATATGAGGCTGTTTCTTACCTTCTTCCCTAATGAATTCCATCCTATAATTCTATGTAAGGAGGCTGAAAACATCATGATGCAATTATTCTGATATTAGTGCTTTTGCTGATGTTTCGGCCCCTTGATAGTGTACCCTTTAAAGTGCAAATATGGCCCAGGCAGTCCGGAATCTCAGAACATTAATGAATAAAATGTTAAATTTTAAGAAGCCTTTCTTCTATTGTAATTCCTATTTATATTAATGTGATTTGCATGTGCACATGCAGAGGAGGCTTTTCCATGTGGACATGATGAGAGAAGAAATTCCTATTAATATCAATAAAAGCAGAGGTTGACATGTGGGACGAATTGAGAAAGAGGAAAAGAGTCCTGTAAAGTCTGACTTTTCAACAGCTACAGTTTTATCTTCGTTAGCATTCTTTTCCATTTGCTTGTTATTTTAGTGTCTAAATTGAGGCTTTTGATTCATGCTAGAAGTGGAGTTACTGAGAGAGAGAGAGAGAGAGAGAGAGAGAGAGAGAGAGAGAGAGAGAGAGAGAACAGGTTCTCTGTATCTAGTCAAATAGTTTGAGTGAAGAGTAGCCTTAATGACTGAGGGATGTCTCCCTTCTTTTGCTTGTAGGATTCTGTTACTAGCAGGCTAGAAATTTAACTCCTTCAGGAAAATTCTTTCAGCAGCAATAAGTGTTTGATGCAAACCGCATCCCTTGCCTACTCTTGCCTTCTCTACCTGATAATACGGACTTGGTCAAATCCTTATAGTTTGGGCAGTAAGGTTTTGGTATTTCGTGACCAACAAATATTTTAATTTTAAAATCATGGTATGAAATTCCATCTTGTTGATGCAAGTAGCTCCTTCCTTTCTTCTCTCCCTTCCTTTTATTTTTTATTGTCTTGCTTTCTCCTCCCTCCCCTAGCTTTTCATGCCCTTTTTCCTTTCCTGGTAACTCTGGGAGGGCAGCAATGGAGAGCTGGGGACCCAAGGCCAGAGGTCAGACTTAACGCTGGCCATAATATATGACTAGTACCCACTGATGTGGGCTTTCTGGAAAGATGCTATCTGTTGGATGATGTGGGGCCCAGCAGGTTGCATAATAATAATAATAATGATGGCATTAATTAAGCACTTACTATGTGCAAAGCACTGTTCTAAGTGCTGGGGAGGTTACATCATCATCATCAATCGTATTTATTCTGTGTGCAGAGCACTGTACTAAGCACTTGGGAAGTACAAGTTGGCAACATATAGAGACAGTCCCTACCCAAGAGAGGGCTCACAGTCTAAAAGGGGGAAGACAGAGAACAAAACCAAACATACAAACAAAATAAAATAAATAGAATAGATATGTACAAGTAAAATAAATAAATAGCGTAATAAATATGTACAAACATATATACAGGTGCTGTGGGGAAGGGAAGGAGGTAAGATGGGGGGATGGAGAGGGGGATGAGGGGAAGAGGAAGGAAGGGGTGATCATGGTGATCAGGTTGTCCCACAGCGGGCTCACAGTCTTAATCCCCATTTTACAGATGAGGTAACTGAGGCACAGAGAAGTCAAGTGACTTGCCCAAAGTCACACAGCTGACAATTGGCAGAGCTGGGATTTGAACCCATGACCTCTGACTCCAAAGCCCATGCTCTTTCCGCTGAGCCATGCTGCTTCTCAGTGAATGAATGCTCGTGAATGAGCATTGGGCTGACTGGTTTGACGCAGGCTGTCTGAGTGTTGATTTCTCTGGGCCCTGCCTTACCGAACATTTGGACTAGAGATTACCACCAATTTCAAACAAATTGATTTGGTCATAATTTACAGTGTTGATGAAAACAATTTGGCCATGGCCTAGTGGTCAAATGTGAGAATCTTAATCAAATTAGAGAAGCAGTGTGGCTCAGTGGAAAGAGCACAGGCTTTGGAGTCAGAGGTCATGGGTTCAAATCCTGGCTCTGCCAATTGTCAGCTCTGTGACTTTGGGCAAGTCACTTCACTTCTCTGTGCCTCAGTTACCTCATCTGTAAAATGGGGATTAAGACTGTGAGCCCCCCATGGGACAACCTGATCACCTTGTAACCTCCCCAGCACTTAGAACAGTGCTTTGCACATAGTAAGCACTTAATAAATGCCATTATTATTATTACTGTTATCATTATTATTATTAGTGGAAAGAGTACAGGACTGGGAATTAGCAGGCCTGGCTTCATTCATTCAGTCGTATTTATTAAGCACTTACTGTGTGCAGAGCACTGTAGTGTTTTATCCTATTTCTTGTGATCTTGGGCAAATCACTCAACTTCTCTGTGCCTCAGTAAAATGGGGATTAAGACTGTGAACCCCATGTGGGACATGGACTGTGTCCAACGTGATTAACTTGTACCTACCCCGCAATTGAACACCACCTACATACTTTTACCGCTTATCCTTGTCCCATCCTGAATTCAAATCATTTCAACCCTATATAGGGTTCAAATAGCAGCTGGAAAAGGCACACTCACAACATTAGGAACTTGGCACATTGAATAGAGATTGAGTAGTGAGTAAAGAATAGGGTAATACACCTACCCAATATAGTCACGGATATAAAGTGCCAGATGTCTACAGTGCTCCGAAAATGTTCTTGTCGACAGGAAAAAAATGGAACTAGTGAAAATCAAGTTTTGGGGGGTAGTCTTCTACTGAATCCCAACATAATGATTTAAGACGTATAATAAATGTGAACACATGTACAGTGATGAATAGAGTTGATAAAAGAACTGTGATGTTTAATCTTGATTACCCCCTGTGAGATCCCGAACAGTTTGTCTCATGATTCATTTCCTCAGTATCTTGGTAAGTGTCATTTCAAATTGTCAAAAGTCAAATATCAAATGATCACAAGTGGATACATTAAATTACTAACATTAAATCAACCCATTAAAAATTACTCATTACCCATTGTAGAACTGTTTCCCTAACATAACATAATCATAATCCTAACCTAGTTCTATCTCAAAGTAGTTGATTTACTTGATTAATAGTTTTCTGCTAAGATTGAGCTTTGATTTTCTTTTCATTAATTTTCTGTATCTTCATATTAAGGATAACTCTTTCTGAAGAGAATACTTGTGTATTAAAGCACGATTAAAATGTGGGTATTCATGGTAAAGCACTTTGAGAAACTGAAATGAAAGGTGCCTTGGAATTCCAAAGTATTATTTGTTGCTTCTTCTATGGGACAGATAGTGTCAGAAACATCCCTTTCTCTGCCAGGCATGAACAGTACTCAGTAGCTTGATCCATGATGGATTGGCCACATTAACAAATTACATGCTAGAGCAGCTGGTATGATTTTTATTTTTGAATTTCATATTTTTTAGGAGACATTTTTTACTGATCTACTGATTTTAGATCATAATCTTTGTGCACAGATTGGGGATGAACTGAGGGAAGATGGGGTTTTAATAGTCCAGCAAATATCTTGGTTTGACAGCGACTTGGAAAGAGGTGATAGGGAAGTATGACTGAATGATATTCATAGCTCCTTTTAAGTGACAAATTGAAAAACCTCCTTAATCAAAAAATGGCTGTGGTTCATCACAGTATCTTTAGAGCAGGCTTTATGCACTCAGAAGATTTTCTGAGAAGCAGAGTGGCTCAGTGGAAAGAGCCCAGGCTTTGGAGTCAGAGGATCCCGGCTCTGCCAGTTGTCAGCTGTGTGACTTTGGGCAAGTCACTTAACTTTTCTGTGCCTCAGTTCCCTCATCTGTAAAATGGGGATTAAGACTCTGAACCCCACGTGGGACAATCTGATTACCTTGTATACCCCCAGCGCTTAGAACAGTGCTTTGCATGTAGTAAGCGCTTAATAAATACCAAAATTATTATTATTATTATTTTCTTCATACGCAAGCAGAACTTTTGATTATGGCTTGTATTAACCTGCAGTGAATAAGCGTGTCTTTTCACATTCCAGGAAAAGCCATACTACAAAAGTAACCTTTTGACATAGAGAATGCTTACTTGTTTGGACATAAAGGAATTTCAGAGAAGTCTTAAATTGCTTACTGAGAAGTCCATCTTTACAAACTTAACAGTGCATAAGAAGATGGTAATCATTGAGTTATGAATCAAGAAATGAGTTCATTGGACTGTAAATTACTTTTGTAGCCTTGAGGAAAGAAGACACGGCTGGGAGTCACATGACCTGATCCCTAATCCCAGTTCTGCACCTTCCCTGCCCAGTGACCTGGGGGAAGTCACTTAACTTCTCTGAGCCTCAGTTTCCTCATCTGTAAAATGGGGATTTAATACCTGTTCTCTTTTTCACTTAGACTGTGAACCCCATGTGGGATGGACTGTGCCCAATCTGTGTAAACTGTATCTACCTCAATGCTTGGTACAGTGGTTGGCATATAGTAAGCACTTCTCAAATACCACAATTGTTATTATTACATTGTAAAAGTAAAATGTAATAATTAACTTCAGCTGGTAATTTTCTTATAAAGTAAGATTTTTGGATATATGTAATGCCTAGCTCACATTTCGTAAGTGCCAGATAATACTTTCATTTCTTCTTCTTGGACTCATGATCTTTGTGAAACCTCAGTTCCAAGGCATAATCTATGGTCCTGAGGATCTTCCAATGCAATAGTGGGGTTTTAATAATTTATGCATGTGTGACTGATGATTTCTTGCATGTAGAATGCATGTAAAGATTGACCCCTGCTGCACAGTTGCATTTTTTTTACCCAGTTCCCTGTAATACCATAGTGTTTGGGGTTTTGCTTCATTGTGTCATTAAAACATTTCTCCTCTGCCCTCTGTTTCATTTACCCCATTTCAGCTCACCATAGAGCGGATGTTTACATATCGTGTTATCATCCATTCTCCTCACGTGTGCCCAGCAAAAATGTGAAGCTATGGGTATTGCTTTGATGCTTGTTATCTGTTTTATGTTTTTATTGTGTGTTCCCAAGTGCCTAGTACAGTGCTCTGCCCAATAAAACTGCAATACATATTGATGACAAGAATAATCTTCAAACCCAAGGAACATTTTGTGGTTTATTTTGCTAAGTTGCTACATTCAGCTCCAGCTGAGGTTCCTGGATAATCTTTAATCAGTGTTCCAAATACAGGACATTGCACATAAAGCATTGGAATATAACCAAACCACTAAAAAAATGTTAACAGGTCAACAAGAAGCAGTGTGGCTTAGTGGAAAGAACATGGTCCTGAGAGGCAGAGGACATGGGTTTTGATCCCAGCTCTGCCATTTGTCTGCTGTGTGATCTTGGGACTGTCACTTAACTTCTCTGTGCCTCAGCTTCCTCAACTGTAAAATGGAGATTAAATGCTACTCCCTCCTCCCACTTATACTGTGAGCCCCATGTGGGACAGAGACTGTGTCCAGCCTGATAAACTGGTATCCACTATGTCAGAAGCAGCATGGTATAGTGGATAGAGCATGGCCTGGAAGTCAGAAGGTCATGGATTCTGATCTCAGTTCTGCCACTTATCTGCTGTGTGACCTTGAGAAAGTCACTTCATTTCTCTGTACCTGTTGCCTCATCTGTAAAATGGGGATTGAGACTGTGAGTCCCACTTGGGATAGAGACTGTGTCCAACCTGATTTTCTTGTATCCACCCCAGCACTTACTACAGTGTGTTGTAGTGTCTGGCGTGTAATGCCCCCCCTCCTCACATCCGCCAAGCTAGCTCTCTTCCTCCCTTCAAGGCCCTACTGAGAGCTCACCTCCTCCAGGAGGCCTTCCCAGACTGAGCCCCCTCCTTCCTCTCCCCCTCCTCCCCCTCCCCATCTCCCCGCCTTGCCTCCTTCCCCTCCCCACAGCATCTGTATATATGTTTGTATGTATTTATTACTCTATTTATTTTATTTGTACATATTTATTGTATTTACTTTATTTTGTTAATATGTCTTGTTTTGTTGTCTGTCTTCCCCTTCTAGATGTGAGCCCGCTATTGGGTTGGAACCGTCTCTATGTGTTGCCGATTTGTACTTCCCAAGCGTTTAGTACAGTGCTCTGCACATAGTAAGCGCTCAATAAATACGATTGAATGAATGAATGGTGCATAGTAAACACTTAACAAATACCATAATTGCTATTATTGTATCTACCCCAGTGCTTAGAACAGTGCGTGACACGTAGTAAGTACTTAATACCATAAAAAAGCCCAAAGGTTTCCAATTGTCATTGAAAACGGGTCTGGTGTCTGTGTATGTACCCTCTCAGGATTGTACCTGGAGAGTTTCCAGTAATCTACCAGTATCGACTACAAGAGGGAGAATCAAGCAGAGGCATTTCCATTCCTAGCTGGCCGGTGGATAGCGAATGTAAGGCAATCTGCTGCAAGTCAAGACTCCCCTATGCTGGGCAGCAGTGGCATGAGAGGGAGTCGAGGGCGGAGACTCAAGTTTACTGCACAGAAGGAGGCAATGGCAAACCACTTCTGTATTTTTACTAAGAAAACTCAGTGAATACACTACCAGAACAACTGTAGATGGAGGTGGGGCGTTCTGGGAGAGATGTGTCCATGGGTCGGGGACAACTCAACAGCATAAGTCAAGACAAGTCTGTGTTGTTTCCACATATACAGCACAGCTGAGACCCATGGTGCTTTTTATATCCATATTTTGCAGGGAGATAATAATCTGCTTTTTTATCAAAATGATCCCGCTATGATTCTAGACCTCGTAATCTCATCTCACTTGATTTTAGCCTGTTATATGTAGCTGGTGTAAAGTTGAAATTGCTCTAGAAATTGTATGTGGTATCTCTGGTCGGTCCAGGTCTCATAACCATGAATAGGATAGAATTGCACAGTTGTATTACCTTTCCAGTTTGGTCTACTTCTTAATTCTATGCTATCAATAATGATAATCATAATAATTGTGCTATTTGAGTTGTATTGTCTGGTACTTAAGTGCTCACTATGTGTCAAACACTGTTCTAATCACTGGGGTAGGTGCAAATCAATTAGGTCAGACACAGTAATAATAATAATCATGGTATTTAAACGCTTGCTACGTGCCAGGTACTGTACTAAGCACTGGGATGGGTACAAGCAAATCAGGCTGGACACAGTCCCTGTCCCCTATGGGGCCCATAGTCTTAATCACCATTTTACAGGTAAGGTAACTGAGGCAGAGAAGTGAAGTGACTTGCCTAAGGTCATACAGTAGACAGCGGTGGAGTTGGGATTAGAACTCAGGACCTTCTGACTCCCAGGCCCATGCTCTTGTACCTGTCCAGCATGGAGCTCACAGTCTTAAGCAGGAGGGAGAAGCGATAATGAATCCCTATTTTACAGTTGAGGAAGCAGTCACAGAGAAGTTAAGTGACTTGCCCAAGGTCACACAACAAGCAATTGGCAGAGCACTTGGCAGAGGCAGGATTAGAACCCAGGTCCTCTGACTCCCACTGCTAGACCTATGCTCTTTCCATTAGGCCATGCTGCTTCCATGATTCAAGCACTGTGTACTTTTAAACTCTGCTTCCAGGAATGAGAGAGAACCTTCAATTTAGTGAATTCTCCAACCATATCATTTTGGAATAATCTTTGTATCTTGATAAGTTCTTGATAAAGTTCTGATGTCAAAGATCAACCAAACCTTTTCAGTACAAACCAGAGCCTGTGTCTACCAATGGTTTCAAATGTTTTTATAAGGTATGTAGTCACTGTATAGAGATCTTGATGTTCCCCTGCATGTATCCTGTATGGAATATTTAGCAAAGATCATATTCTTTGTGGCCTGCTGTGGTCTGAGGGAACATTCTTATTACATTCAAATTCAATTTTAGATACTTCAGGAATAAAAATGAAACAAACTTTGCAAAATAGCAACCTCTTTTCCTTCTGTTTTGAGGACTACCCTGAAAGGATATTCTATATCTGATTCTGGACATTTTGGGCAGTAGCATATTAAAGCACTGTAAATTCTGTGTGCTTATTTTTAAAGATGAAGCAGTGATGTTAAACAATGTGCTTGCTGCTGGGTAGGGTGAATGGTTTGAAGCTGGGCCTGGTTAGGAATCTTCCTGACCTACTACAGCTGGAAAATTCATAGGGGTGATAAACTCAACTTTCAGAACTTTAGCAATACCTAATGGAAACATTTGCTTTGCCAACCATTTCATCATTGTTAGCACTCAGCCCATTCTTGGCCTGAGTTTAGATGATGTAGCCACCGAATTGGGTGGCCCAAGATTAGGAAATCATGTGATGAACGAAATATTGCCAGTTTCAGTTTACAGGTAACTAGAGAATTGTCCCAACTATCAAACACTATTTAAATAAGCCTATGTTCATTCCATTATAACTTGTACTGACTACTCGAATCAACTGTCCCAGGACACCTGATGTGCACCGTGGTCTGAATACTATGTGCATATGTGATATCTTGATTATATATGATGAGGTAAATGAGGCACAGATAATTATTCCCAAAGCATTTTCAAATTATGCTGCATTTGTTCTCTCAACATCCCCAGGAAGTACGGGAAGGCAGATGGGGAAACTGAGGTATCAGTCAAATGTATTTCTTGAGTGCTTACTGTATATAGACTACTGTGCTGAGCACTTGGGAAAGCACAGTACAACATAGTTGCTAGATATGGAAAGATTAAGTAATTGCCCAAAGTCGCATGGCAGGGAAGTGGCAGATTTGGAGCTCAAACCCAGGTGCTTACTCTTTCCACTGCACCTTTCTGCCAAAATCATCATCATCAAACAGAATAGAAATACATAATCCAAAAATGCTGATTTCATTTTGGTCTCTTGGAATGTCCAGTTTGAAGAGTTAGATGATACTTTTTTTCCCCTTAAATGTTCTCAAATTGGGGTTCTACTGATACGTCTAGGAAGTAGGGGTTCCAAAAGCAAGGACTCACCTTAGAATAATACCCTGGCTCCTGAGGAAGCATCAATATGTGAAAGAAGTGTTATTTGAAGCATACTGGCTAATCTCAGTGGTCCCAACGGTGGTGCACTGGAAAGCATGTGAAGACCCTTCAAGACTTGAGTTGATCTTTTGAATTTAAACTCAGAAACAAATCCGTAGCCACTGCAATAAGAGGAGTTTGTGTTATGTACACTTCGTGCTTCATTTGCTAAGAGTTGATTCGTTCTGCACTAGTAGAGGTTTGTGTCTGGTCTTCAATCAATGTTCCAAGTACAGAACAATTTTAAGTAAAGCATTGGGATCTGAGATGAGAAGAGATAATAATCTCCCTGAAAAATATGGACAGAAAACAGCCACCATGAGCTACAGCTATTTGGTATATGTGGAACCAAATATAGACACCAGGGCCTTCATCAGTTACAGTTGAAAGGATTTCTAGATTCTTAACCCATGAATAATGCTTAGGGATTGAGTTATAGTCGTTCGCTACAAACTCTACAATTCTGTGAAATGGTTCCGTTGGTTCAAGAATGGTCGTCTTGGAGGTATAGGAAAATGGCTTTACTCCAGAGCCTTGAGATGTAGGATCAAGCCAGTCTCATTTAATAATAATGATGATAATGGTATTAAGCACTTACTGTGTGCCAAGCACTGTACTAGGTTCTGGGAGAGATACACGATAATCAGGTTGGACACAGTCCCTGTCCCCCATAGGGATCACAATCTTGATCCCCATTTTACAGATGAGGTAACTGAGGCACAGAGAAGTTAAGTTGCTTGTGCAAGATCTCACAGCAGACAAGAGGCAGAGCTGGGATTAGAACCCAGGTCCTTCTGACTTCCAGGCCTGTGCTCTATCCACTAGGCCAAGCAGCTCTTTACTCCTGCCTTCTCTCAAAATGCACCCCCTCCACCTGCACATCTGACCCTATCCCTTCACACTTTATCAAAACACTTGCCAGGGAATGTGCTGGTTAATGTCATATTGTAGTCTCCCGAGTGCTTAATATTGTGCTCTGCACACAGTAAGCACTCAATAAATTTTATTGAATGAACTTGCCCCCTCCTTTCTTCCGTCCTTAACTGCCATCTTCAGCTGTTCACTCTCCAGTGTCTTTTTCCCCCACTGCTTTCAAACATGCCCATGTCTCCCCTATCCTAAAAAAGCCCCTCCCTTAACCCCACATCTCCCTCCAGTTATTGCTCCATCTCCCTCCTTCCATTCCTCTCCACACTCCTTGAGTGAGTTGTCTACACCCGCTGTCTCAAGTTCCTCTTCTCTAATTCTGTCCTTGACACCCTGCAATCTGGCTTCCATCCCCTTTACTCCTCTGAATCCGTCCTCTCAGAGGTTACAAATGATCTCCTCCTTGCCAAATCCAATAGCCTGTACTCCATCCAAATCTTCCTCAACCTCTCAGCTGTCTTTGACACTGTTGACCATCATCCCCTTCTCCTGGAAACATCATCCAACCTCAGCTTCCCTGACACTGTCCTCTCCTGGTTCTCTTCTTATCTCTCTGATTGCTCAGTCTCTTTTGCAGGCTCCTTCTCTGCCTCTGGCCCTCCTCTATGCAGATTATTCCCAAATCCATATCTTCAGCCCTGATCTCTCCCTCTCTGCAGCTTTGCATCTCCTCCTTCCTTCAAGACATCTCTACTCGGATGTCCTGTCATTACCTTAAACTTAACATGTCAAAAACAGAAATCCTTATCTTCCTTCCCAAGCCCTTCTCTTGACTTTCCCCAACACTGTAGACAGCACCA
This sequence comes from Tachyglossus aculeatus, assembly GCF_015852505.1. Taxonomy (NCBI): domain Eukaryota; kingdom Metazoa; phylum Chordata; class Mammalia; order Monotremata; family Tachyglossidae; genus Tachyglossus; species Tachyglossus aculeatus. The sequence continues at coordinate 77,958,207 of NC_052101.1, read as the reverse complement.
CTATTCTTCCTGTTTCACAAGCTTGTAAGCTTGGCATCATCCTTGACTCCTCTTTCTCATTCTACCCACATATTCATTGTATCACTAAATCCTATCAGATCAACCTTCACAACATTGCTAAAATCTGCCCTTTCCTCTCCATCCAAACTGCTATCACATTGATCCAAGCACTTATTTTACCCCTCCTTGATTACTGTATCAGCCTCCTTGCTGACCTCCCTGCCTCCTGTCTCTCCCCACTCAAGTCCATCCTTCACTCGGCTGCCTCGATCATTTTTCTTCAAATGTGTTGAGTCTATTTTTCCCCATTCCTCCTGAACCTCCAGTGGTTGCTCATCCACCTCCGCATCAATCAGTAACTCCTTACCATTGACTTTAAAGCACTCAATCATCTTGCCCCCTCCTACCTCAACTTTCTGCTCTCCTACTACACCCCAGCCCACACACTTTGTTCCTATAATGCCAACCTACTGTACCTCAACCTACCTCGCTGCGGACGTCTCACCCACTTCCTGCTTCTGGCCTGGAATGCCCACCCACTTCATATCTGGCAGATGATTACTCCCTTTCCCTTCAAGGCAATATTGAAGGCACATCTCCTCCAATTGGCCTTCCTTGATTAAGCCCTCTTTTCCTTTTCTTCAACTCCCTTCTGTGTTGCCCTGATTTTCTCCCTATATTCATCTTTCTGCCAAGTCCCACTGCACTTATATATTTATATATATATATATATATATATATATATATATATATATATATAATATGTGTGTATAAATAAATTATGGAGGTATATTATATACGTATACATATATAATATACCTCCATAATTTATTTATATTTATGTCTGTCTCCCCCTCTAGACTGTAAGCTCGTTGTGGTCAGGGAATGTCTGTTATTGTTATATTGTACTCTCCCAAATGCTTAGTACAGTGATCTCTACACAGTAGGTGCTCAATAAATACAACTGATTCTGAATACTGAAGAGGGGCCACTTGTGGTTTTAATGTGAGCTCCTGTGAGCTTCTGTCTGTACAGCTCCCTCCAAAGAATATTTGTATCTCTCAACCTCATCCATCTTCACCCACATTTTTCTAATGCAAGCAGTCAAGACCGTGATTCCCATTTTACAGAAATGGAAACCAGGGCCATGAGGAACTTGTCCACAGTCACACAGTGGGTCTGTGGAATATCTGGGTACGAAATACCCATCTTCCAGGGTAACATCTAAGCCAGGAGATTATGCAGTGGTTAGAGAAGCAGCTGGAAAGCCAGGAGTTCTAAATTCTCTTCTCAGCTCCCTTGCTGGCGCACCGAATGACAATGATCCTTCAGAGTTCTATTAGCAGTGGTTTCTGGCATTTTACTTTTCCACCCCAGACAAATCATTCAGCGTTATAGATAGCCAAAGCAGGGCACAGCCCAATTTCATGGACAGAAGTATTCTGGAGCAGTCCTGGATTCCTACCACTCTGGACTTTCCAGACTGAATCCTGTCTGACAGTGAAAGGGATTTGGGGAGAGGGAGTTGGGGATAGGGAATGCCAAGTTAATTGGCTTCTATGTTTTTATTCCTCAAGGAAAGACCTGCTTTATCATAACCGACTTAGCCAAGATTCTGAGGAATTTGCTGTCATCCCAGATTGCTTTGTTTTTATTCCTATTGGCTATTGTACAAAGATGCACAGAATTCTCCACTTACTCCATCTGGTTCTGTTCAAATGGTGTGTGTTAGATCCCTTTCCCAGTCTCTTCTAAAGCCAGTGCTTTGTTCTTGTAAAGGGGTTTAAGTGAATGGATTGAATATGCATATATGTGTGTGTGTGTGATCTTTTCCTGCAGACAGTGGTTACACCTCTCATCTCATGTCATCCATCTTGACCCACACCCTTCCAATGAAAGCAGCCATCTCCATTTTACAAAACAAACATAGGCATCTGGCTTCCTGGAAATGGTGACATCATTTTTTCTAGATGAATATTCCATGACAATATGGTCAGTCAAAATAAAAGTCTAAGATGCCCTGTTTGACCATTTCCCCACCACCATCAGAGTAAAGCAGGGATGTTTAGTGAGTCCAGGATTTTTCAACAAGTCTAAGCCAACATACTTGAGGATGCGATGTGAAAGCTGAAGGCTGTGGTTAGGATCCACATTCAATCCAGTGGGAAAACTGTTCAGCTCCCAGGCTCAGTATCATCAAAATTCTTTCAGACAGTCCTTTAGGAGTTGCTGAATTGCTGATGGATAGCTCCGAAGGGATATATAAAAAGATATGCAGATGAATATAAACTGCTTCACAGAGTGAGTGTGTAGCTATTGACTGAAAAAAACCTGAAAAAGGGAAGACTAAGCATTAGTCTGGACTAGGGAAGCCCTACCCATAATAATATATTTCATTGGTAAGACAGAGCATAATGCTGTTACTGGGTTACTAAATTCCATTACCTAAACTTTACTCTTTTCAAGGGTAAATGGCTAGACAGGTAGAATACAGGATAAAAAAAGAGCCAGCATATCTACAGGGTGATTGAGAGAGTTTGGGAAGTGGGCATCAAACTCTATTGCAAGTTAAATGTCTGTTAAGCTGTAGTGTGGTACCCAGTCATCTATATGGCTATGAGATCTGAGCCTACTACAGAAGACACAACTAGCTACTTGAGCAGTTTCACCAGAGTCACTTATGAACCATATTCAATATCAAAAGGCAATACTGAGTTACCAATAATGAAGTTCTGAAACACAGTGAGCTCACCATTCATTAATTCAATTGTGAGCAGTGCTCACTGCAACACAGGTTTGTTGGGCAGGACATGGGAAGAGAATGAATGGCAGCAGGGTATCGAAGCAGGTGGTGTTTGGTGTACAAAAAGTTATTTAATTATGACTAGTGAAGCCAAATCTCATACAATGACAGTTCAATAGGCTATTCAATAAATCAGTAGTATTTTTGAGCACCCCCATGTGCTGTACCATAACCAATTCAACAAAGATTCTGAGGAATTTGCTGTCATACAAAATTGCATTAGCATTATTTTCATTCTTATTGGTTACTGTACAGAGATGCACAGAATGCTCTACTTACTCTCACATTCAACTTGGCATTCTTTTAATTTTCACATTCAGGTCACTGTTAAATCCCACCGTTTCTCCCTACATATTGTCTGCACCTGCCCAATCCTCTTTCCTCAAAGTTCTACCACCTTTGTCAAGGCTTTTGTCATTCATGGCTAGACTATTATATCAGGCTACTCACAGAGCTCCCTGCTTTCAGCCTCTCCCCACTCCAGTCCGTACTGCAGCTGCTGCATAGCTAATCTCCTTGAAAGTCACATAACTCACATGTCCCCTCTCCTCAACAACCTCCACTGGCTTCAAGCAAAAACTCCTCATGATTGGCTTCAAGGCACTCCAACACCTCTCCCCATCTACAAATCAGCACTGTTTGCCTGTTTCACTCCCTTCCTCCAAATGTCACCTTCTAACTGTCCCTTTCTCTCAATTTTCCTCCCCTTCCCTCCTTTCCTCCCCCACCTAAACTGTTAGACTTTAGCTCTTCCCACCTTTGAAACCCTAATAAAATCCCACCTCTTGGAACAAACCTTCTCCACATCCTGAGTCATATCAAACCATCAAATACCTCTAGAACTTAAATATATTTTTATATATACTCTTCCTCTGCATTTATGTGCATATGTACAATTTGTTGTACAATCAATTTAGCCCAATAACACTATTTGTAAATATTTTGCTTAGTGTTTAAGCTCCTTGAGAGAAGGGAACACATTTTGCTGTTCCTTTCCAAGAGCTGACTACAGTGTTTGTACCCAGTGTGTGCCAGTAAATATCTTCAGTATTACTTCTATTGCTATTTGTACTACTTCTGCTATTAGTTTGGGAGGTTACTGAGAGTCATGAAACATTTTTCTAGTCAAGTTGGGCATAAGTAAACCTGGTTTGAACAGGATATATGTGAAAAGAAAGAATGAGCCCTTCTCCCTCTGCTGTTCTAGAAGGTGCTAAATTAAAAGATGCTGTAAAAGTGTTGTGCTCTAAGTTCATTAAATGCCAGTGCAACATCATTGTTTACTTTTCTCTCCAAAGAACAGATTGGAAATTGTAAGACTGCCTCATCTTTTTAAAGCCATAGTAATGAGGTTGATCTTTCACCATAGGCCACTGGCCTTTTCCAGTGGTCTGTGCATTCCAATTTTATTACCTTCGATCCTCAGGAACTGAGAGAACCTCCCCAAAGCTGAAGGATCTGGATACTCCCTCGACTCTGGACTTAAAACTGGGGGATTTCTTGGACGATTGTAGCCATTGTAGAAAGAATTGCTCTTTTGGCCAATGAGGACCAACACCACTACATGTTTGTTGGAATTTTAATGGAATTGCCTTCCATTTAGTTAATTTAGGGTGCAGTTGCCTGTTTGTGCCCTCAAAATGCACAGCAAGTTACTCTGCAAACCCACAATTGGTTAATTGGAGCTGTACAGGGGATATATTTATTTGAATGGACAACATAACACCTGCAACTGATTGTGGGCAAACACATACCGTGCCTGAAAGGAAACCCCCGCCCCCTCAACTTTCCCTTAGGAAATTGAACTTACTGTTCATTCCCAGATAAGACACTCAAAGAAAAAAAACTTCTCTTACGATTCATCGGTTATTCACCTTTTGGTCTTTCTGTTATGTAACACAGACTTCCCTCATTCTTTTTGTGGCTGCATTATATGAAAACAAAATCCCCTATCTTCTAGTGACCTAGTCTTAATATACTTGGCTAGAGTTAACACTTTGAAGAAAACTATCTGGCTCAAGACAGTGCATGTTTTTTTTTTTTTTCAACACTGCTTTGTTTATCAGGTGACTTGCTTGTGTTTCTGTTTGGCACATTTAACAACTGAATAGATTTTAGAAGATACAGTTGTAAGACTGTAATATATTCCTCACAAGCTGCATTTGTGCATGTTATATATTCCCATATTGTTTTTGCTAATCATTTTGGAAAGATTTTAAACATTTGAACTATTTTTTCTGCCTTAAAGAAAATATCTGGAGAAAGTTAAGAAACCCAAAAGCTATTAAAATGGATTTTTCCCTCCACTCCATGGCTCTATGATCAGCTATTTTAAGGGAAAGGTATATTTTATTGTGCTCTCACCCTTTCTTCCTTCTCATCTGCCAAGTGCACTCTTTGAATATGCATTTTGGTTCTTTTTCACATATAGATGTCAGCTGACTCTGGCCTATTGCAAACAATTACCAGTGATAAGATCTTAATACTTAAAAGTCAATTTTATACGTATGGTGTGTTCAGTGTAGGTGTGTGTACTTCTTGATAAGGTAATCTTATTAGGATAATATAATAGTAATGATAATAATGGTATTAAGTGCTTAACTATGTGCCAGGCACTGTACTAAGCGCTGGGATAAGAACCTGTGCCCTTCTATTTGTTTCCTCTTTTTCCCATTTCACCTATGGCTTAACTGCATTGTGCTTGTCTCAGTCCAGTGTTTCCATTCCTTTGAACCCTTTTTCCTCTTGTCAAGGAGATTAAAGAGATTTACCACATAACGTAGGTTTTTAACAGATGCATTATTAGGACTACTTTTAAATTCATTCCAAATATATCCATAAATATGAAAACAAGGAATCCTAAGATATTTTAGAGGCTTTCTGTAAAAATGAAGTGTATTTCAATGTAGAAATATGATTTTATGTAGTTGCAGGAAAGATTTATATGTAATTCTGTCCTTGAGAAGTTGCTTAGAGTTTAGCTTTCATTTCCAAGGCTTGTCCTTGTCATACATCACTTTTTCAGCAGCCACGCTCTGGGTCTTTTGCTATCAGATCTGATAAATATTTTATAGCATGATTGGCTTTATTTTAATAGCACTGACATTTCTCTCCTTTTCTTTTTATTTGTGATATGATCCTTGGGAGTGCAGTATCATTTCTTTCCAAGGTATCCTGTCCTCCCCACTCCCCTAACCCTGTCACCTTGTCCCATCTTACATTTCCTTACATCCCCTTTTCCCTAAGAAATATTTATATTGTTGGAGATTGGTGGAGCTTATAACAGTAAGTGCTTATTAAACATGATTGAATTGAATGAATAACAGCAAGCTTAGAAAAGTTATTCCAACATCCTGCAAACCAGACAAAGCTAGAATAAAGAAATAGGTTATCTATTAACCGGATTACGTTGCATAAAAATATATATCCAGAATAATCTAGATTGTATCTCCAAATGGTCCCCAGATACCCACAGAATTGTACAACCTCTAATTTTTCTGTGCAGTGTTAGCCATTGGGATTAGTCTTTATTTGGGGGAACTGATGTACTTGATAAATCTGAAGCTCTTCTTGGATTAGGAAGTGTAGATTGAGTGGTACTTAAAATTGAAATCCTGAGACAAGTGAATAATTTCAGATATATCAACAAATTTAGACCATCTTTCCTAGAATCAAGAGATTTAGGACCTACACATATTTGGGTAGCTGGAATGAAAATCAATGTTCAGAAGAAAGAATTTTCTCAAGCTGAAGCTCTTTTTAAGTGCTTCTTATATATGTTTTAAGTGTGTATGTAGCATTTTCTCGATTAATTTGATATAGCAGTGGGCTGTTTGGAGACCACTGAAGCAGACCAGCCTGACATGAAGAAATCCAAAGAGAGATTGCTCTGTTGTATCGTGCTCTCCCGGGTGCTCGGTGCAGTGCTCTGCACACAGTAAGCACTCAATAAATCCAACTGATTGATTGGCATGACCAAGAGCAACCAAGATCAATGTTGAACTAGTTTAAAAGCGTTTTCAAATGACAGGGTTAGAAACAGGGGTGGAGAGAACCAGCCATGGGGAAGTGAGGAAGCCATGTTCTTTGATACTCTCTGATCGCTCCTTTCTGAATCTTCTCCATTCATTCAATCATATTTGAGTGCTTACTTTGTGCAGAGCACTATGCTAAGCACTTGGGGGAGTACAATATAACAATAAACAAACACATTCCCTGCCCACAATGAGCTGACTGTCTCTGTAGCCTCAGGGAGGGGTGAAATGGATAACTGGTCAGAAGCTTATGATGCACTGTTGGAGTTTGACAGCTAACCAGTATCTGTACTACCTAGTTATAATTTAGTAAATAGGTTGATTTAGTGTGGTTTAGTGAATAGAGCATGACCCTGGGAGTCAAAAGGACCTGGGTTCTAATCCTGGTTCAGCCACATGTCTGCTGTATGACCTTTGACAAGTCAATTAACTTCTCTGTGCCTCAGTTACCTCATCTGTAAAAAATGGGGATTAAGATTGTGAGCCCAATGCAGGGATCTGAGCGGGTGGTTTTTGAATGGCTCCCTGCTTGTGTCTTTCTTCTGTTTTTCTTTGCATTTTATGGAAGGCTGTCAAGCTCATATGTGAACCAGAATTTACAAGGGAGTTGATCAAACTATGGATTCTTGGCTTGAGGATATCCCTTCCCAGAATCTTTCATCAGTTTCAAAATACAAAGATGCGTTGTTGGGTAGGGACTGTCTCTATATGTTGCCGACTTGTACTTCCCAAGTGCTTAGTACAGTGCTCTGCACACAGTAAGCGCTCAATAAATATGATTGAATGAACTGAATGAATATTCCATTTCCACGCATCTTCCTGAATTTCAAAATCCTGTTAGAAACTGGGTTGTGCTTAAAGGAGATGGAAATATTCAATTCTCTGTTATTTTATGCTGGGCCTATCCCATTGCTGGACTTCTTCCTCATCAGATTTCTACACTTCTTCCCAGTTATTCAGCCTACAGGATTTTCTTTGCTAGGCCTTCTGTGGTACGTCTTAGGACCAGTAACATCTTTGACAGCTACTTAATTGCTGCATGCATTTGTTCTGTTCCTTGGCAATTATATTTCAGATTCCTGTCAATGTACCTGCTAGCCTCAAGGCTGTATTTATATTAACTATCAATAAAAACTGATAACATCTACACAGATGGCAATACACAAAATCATATGTTTCTGCAAGCCAGAGTTGTCTAGAAGATGGAAGCAAAGAAAGTTTAATTTTCTCTCTTTAAATATTCACATGAAAGATTCTTTTCAAATAACAGGAGTTTGTCTCTATAATTATTGCAAATGCAGCCTTAATGTAACAAGATTTAATTTATTTGAGCCTTCGCTGAAGCATAGATAATTATCAAGGGAATGTTCGACTTGTGGGCAAAAAAGCCCACACATATGGGGTCTAAATCACTTTTCTAGTCAGATTAAATTGACCTCAAATTCAGTTTCCAGGATATTATAGTCTAAAGGTTTGAGCATGGTTCAGTGTAATGAAAAAGGGAAACCAATTTCTTTATCAGTAAAATGAAATATTGGAGCAACAGAAGGGTTCTCATTTTTAGGGACTCATGATAAAAACAAGATTGTATACTTTTTATATATTCCACTTCATTAAGGTGACCCAGACTGCAAGAACATCCACTGCGATTTCCCCAGCAATCCAACACCCTAAATGAAGATCCTAAAAAATTTCCCATAACAGCAATCCATTTTTGAAATTTATCCTTACCCACAATTCCCTTAATGGGCAGAATGGAATTTTATTTGTTCCACTTCACTTTAAACTAGCTGAGACCCTCAAAGTGATTTGAAATTGGGACCATATCGAGCTAAATCAAATTATGCGCAACAAAGTAAGTTTTAACGACTCTCTCCCACCTCACTCCAAATCTGCTCTTCTGTTGTCTCTCACTCTTTCTCCAACCTCTATCATCCCAATCTCCCATATCACCTCTATTCCACATTTCTACCCTTAGACTCATACCATTCACCTCCCATATTACATTCTTCCCACATACCCCTCCCACTTTAACTACCTACTTACCCCACTTAACCTGATATAAAATTTCCCCTCTCAATAACTGTATTTCTTTTGTTAGAAACTCCATTCCTTCACATACGCCAGTTTTTGTGAAAGATACTCCTTCCCTCCTCCCTCCAGATGCATACACATGCACATTTACATGCACTTGTGCCAACTCCAATGTAGGTGGGGGATAGAGTTGCCTCCACTCTCCCAACCCCCTGCTAAGGTGGCCACCTCCAGGAAAAATAAAATGGTGACTGTTAGGCACCAGCATTTTGGTTTTCAGGGGCCAAAAGATGTCTGGAATAAGTGCCGAGGTACTTCTACGGTTGGAAAATAAGACCTAGGCATGCCCTCATCATCATCAATGTTATTATTGAGTGTCTACCCTGGGCAAAACTATGCACTTGGAAACGTACTTGTTCTTCCTCCTACTTAGATTGTGAGCCTCATGTGGGAGAGGAATTATGTCCAAATTGATTAGCTTGTGTCTACCCTAGCACTTAGTACAATACTTGGAGCACAGTAAATGCTCAATGATTATTCTAATTATTATTATTATTATTCTACAGTAAAAGACATGTAATCGTCCCCTGAACAGCTTGCTATCTGAGAGACAAAAGCAGACACAATGGCAACCAAAAAAAGAATAAGAATACCTATACAGTGAGAAGTAGGAAGTTATATGAGTAAATGAAATTGATTTACAAAAACATGAAAGTTATATGACTAGGGAGGTGAGAATTAGGGAATGCCTCCTAGATGAGGTGGCTTTTTTAGTAGGCTTTGAGGGTGGAGAAAATGCCATTTTGGGGTAAAGGTGTGAACAATGGGCCAAAAATGGGAGAGTTGAGAGCAAAGTAGAGGGGTAAAGAGAACTGATCTGTAAGTTGGAGAATGCTTTTGGAGAGCCTTAGAGCCAGTGGTCAGGCATTTTTGCCTCATGTGAAGAGAAAAGAATAGGAAGTTGTTGAGGAGGTGAATGATCTGGGTAGTTGCATATTACATTGAATAGGGGAGACGATGAAGTCAGGGAGACCAGTGAGGAGTCTGGTGTAGTAATTCAGCAGGGAAAAAATGATTGCTTTGGCCTGGATGTTGATCTTAAGTGTGGAGAGGGAAGGGCGGATCCAGGAAATATTGTGGTGGAAGAACCAGTAGGATTTAGATGTGGGAGGCAAAATACAGAAAGGACTCAAAATTGACCCTAGGATGGCAAACTTCTGGGACATGGAGAATAGTGATTTTGTCTCTTGTCAACTGGGAACAGCTCTGACTGCTCAGCACATGTTCTGATGCTCTGATTATAGCCAGCTGAACTCTAGCGGGCACTGAAGTATCAAATCATTCACTTCTGGTCTTCCCCATGCAGGAAGTAATTGAAACAACAATATGACAGCAATTTTATCCTAGATTTTTTAATATAGCTGAATAAATAGATAAATTCTCTGCTGATTTTTTTTCTTTTGTGTTTACAGTAGAATTTGACATCATATATTGCAAAATGCGAGGGTTTGGAAAAAACACTAGTGGGCCCTTGTAGAATTATATTCGTTGTGTCCTTCAGAAATATAGAATAACCTTGTTAATCCTAGACTGTTGATTCTGAACTCAAGGTATCAGATATGACAGACTTTGACTTAACCAGGATTGAATCATCCAATATTTTAAGTAAAGAACAGTAAGATAGCTAGTTAGCAGGGAAGTAAAGGATGTTTCTGATTAGGTGATATGTTGATGAAACCAATATTGTCTTAACAATGTTTACTGTATGATTCACTCCCAGATCTTGTAGCTGCATTTTAAGAACTTTAAGGGTAAGATCTACATAGTCTCTATTCCCTGAACTTCACTGTGCCACATTCTCATCTCTCCTGCTGCCGATCTTTTGCTTGCACCCTACCCCTTGCTTGAAACTCCCTTTTCCTTCAAATTCAACAGACTGATGCTCTCTCTATCTTCAAAGCCCTTCTGAAATTTCATCTCCAGAAGACTTTTCCCAATTAATCCCTACTCTTCCCAAGTATTATCCCCCTCAACTGCCACTTCAGCACTTCTTTGACAGTAAACCCTTGTATATTCGCAGCCCCATAAAGCACCCTTGTACTTCTCCAAATGCTTAGTACCATGCTCTACACACAGTAAGCATTCCACAAACACCATTGATTGAGTGATTTATACTCACCAAGCAATCAGTCATGAAGCTGGGAATCAAATGCAGGTCTACAAGGCCATATCCTTACTTTGGCAATGTCTATCTACTGTTGCCCCAAGTTTGAATACTGGACACAGTTCTATTATACTCCTCTGTAAGTAGCAGATCAGATTCATATTGCAGTCTTAGTGATCTGAAATGGGTAGTCAGGAAGCAAGAAGGCTAGAAGACATGCTTGAGAAGCAGCGTGGCTTTGTGGAAGGAGCTTGGGCTTGGGAGGCAGAGGTCGTTGGTTCTAATCCTGACTCCGCCACTTATCAGCTCTGTGACTTTGGGCAAGTCACTTAAATTCCCTGTGCCTCAGTCACCTCATCTGTAAAATGGGGATTAAGACTGTGAGCCCTACTTGGGACAATCTGGTTACCTACCAGTATCTACCCCAGCACTTAGAACAGTCCTTGGCACACATTCAGTGCTTAAGAAATGCCACTATTATTATTATTTAAATTAACCGTGGGCCATGTTGTCAATTGGATCCATCAAGAGACATCCATGGGGGTGTGCTCTTGCAGAGGAAGAATCATAAATCCTCTTGGGTGTATGTGTTTAATCTGCTCTTCCTCCATTTAGGGTTGAACTTCAACCAGTGGTAATCGGTCAATCAATCAAGAGTATTTATTGAGCACTTATGGTATGCAGAGCAGTATACAATGGGCTTGAGAGAGTACAATACAACAGAGTTGGTAGATGCATTCTCTGTCCACAAGGAGCTAATAGTCTAGAGGCAAGTTTCCATATATTTAATGGTTAGACAAATTGATAGGGATAGTCTTTTCCCTTTAAATATGCCAACAAAATTCAGAAAACATTAGGAACTAAGTCCCAAATCTTTATTCCTGAAATCACAGTGCTGCTGGATACAGACCGACAATTGTAGAAAGACTGTCACACTTAGCATTGCCATACAAACAGGTGAAATGAAAATATAAATATTTGCCAATAAATTTACTTCACAAACCAATAATATTAAGTGTTACAAATGGCTCGTAATTATCACTAAAGCCATTTATTATTTATCTACATTCAAATTAGAATGAATGAAAGGGATGTCATTTACTCACTTAAATGCAAGAAATGAAAATTAGCCATCTATTCTCTCTCTCTGATTAATCTGGGTCTATGTGTGGTATTTAGCAAAAACTCTGCTTGTCCCAAGTTTAAGTGGTTATAATTTCTGTAATCCTTAGTTCACTCTGTGCCTGGTTAATCCCTTAATAAGGAACTGGAAGAGCAGTTTATTCATTCATTCATTCAATCGTATTTATTGAGCGCTTACTGTGTTCCGAGCCCTGTACTAAGCGCTTGGGAAGTACAAGTTGGCAACATATAGAGATGGTCCCTACCCAACATTGGGCTCACAATTCAAATTAATCACAAAACTGGAAATCAAATGCAAGTCTACAAGGCCACATCTAAACTGGGAATAATGTCTACCCCACTGTTGACTGGAATTTGAAATCTGTATGCTTTATGTATTAGTTACCCTTTTACTATGTGCCAGTTACTGCACTAAGTGCCAGGTTAGAAACAAACAAATCAGGCAGGACACAGTCCATGTCCCACAGCCTTAAACCCCATGTTATAAATGAGGAAACTGGAGCATGGAGGAGTTCAGTAACTTTTCCAAATTTATAAAGCAGACATGTGGTGGAGTCAGGATTAGAACCCAGGTCCGTCTTCTGACTCCTAGGCCCCATGCTCTTTCCACTAAACCACACTACTCCCCAATTCTATTGTTGTTCCTCTAAAAAGTGAAACAGATTCATGTTACGGGCCTACTGAACTGGTCAGGGGTAAGGGGCAGAAGACCATGAAGGTTAGAATAAATTTTTTAAAGAGTCAATGAAGCAGCAGTTTCAACTGATTCAACTTATTTGAAAACTGCTGGAAGACATCAGTGGCAGACAGCCTACATGGCATTTGGAAATCAGAATTAGAGAGGCTTTCTTAGATCAGAGGATTGGGAATACTGTGATAAAGGCAGAATCAAAACAGTGTCAGGCACTGCAAATATCAGAATCCGTATGAATGCTATTTATTGAGAGCCAGTTACATGCAGAGAGCACTGTGCTATGTGCTTGGGGAGCATACACGATAAGTAAAGAATGTGATCCCTATCCTTGAGGAGTTTTGAATATAACAGAGAATACAAGCAGACATACATAGATGAATGTAGAATAGTAAAGGGAACATGAGAACAGATATCATGGATAACAAGTGGGTAAATCAGAGCAATAACAAATTATTTTAAGTACATAATCAATGAAGTACCTAAGGTACTAGGTAGCAGTGAGGATTGAGGAGGGATTAAATGGGGAATTTAAAGGCTTTGAAAGAAGGAAAACCCTAATTTGAAGCTGAGGGCTAAGGGTGCTACAGGTGTAAGGAAGGAGTAAGTATCAAGTCAGAAATGTATTAAGATGAAACACTGGCTCAGTATACCAAGGGGCAGCAGGGTGATTATCATCCTTACCACTGTAAATATCAGCTATTGTATGACTGCTGTGTACACAGCCCTAAATTTGGCACCTGAGAAAAATGCTTAGGACATATGAAACATTTTATCTTCCCTTGAGGAACTGACATGGTGATCCTTGAAGCAGAAGGTCAGGAGCTTTGCCTGGAGAAGAAACGGAGAGCCACAGGAGAAGCTTGAGCTGGGGAGTGATAGGATCAAATAGGCTTTTTACAAAAGGACATCTGTTCTAAGTCCAAACCCAAAGGTGATTAGATGTTGTACCAGGACAGAGACCTATAAATATGGTGAGGAAAGGGCAAATCTGCAAAATATTAAAGATGAGCTGCCAGCCAAAAGCAGATTGAATATGAGAGGCAAATGGAAGAGGGGAGCCAAAGATGACTGTATTGTAAATTCCCTAGGATGAGAATTGGTACTAAATCCCACCTCCTGACCTCCAGTCCCATGCTCTTTATACTTCACTAGACTGTCTTTCCCATAAAACATCTTTTGTATCTTCCTGTTCATCTGGTTTAGTATGCTACAGAGTAGATAGTTAAGAAATGGTACTGCAAATAATATCCTCTAAATGGTATTTAAGTGCTTACTAGGTGCCAGGCACTATACTAAGTGATGGGGTAGATAACAAGCTAGTCAGGTTGGACATAGTCCATGTCCCACATGGGGCCCACAGTATTCATCCCCATTTTGTGGATGACGTAACTGAGGCACTTTGATCTAGGTATATCTAGGAAGAATGCAAATATAGAAGATTACTAGGGATACACCCGTGGGCTCAAACCAGTTTCTATCCACTACCAGTTTGTTTGGGAGGGACATATTTTTTTCTAATACATTCCATCTGGGGCATGAATCTATGTGGGGCATACCCCAGCTAGGGGTGCCAAAGTAAATTTAGAAGGACCATGGTGTTCAGACAAGATTCATCTATAAGGAGTTGTGTCCCATGACTCTACAAGCCTGCTCCTGGCATCAACTTATCCTTCTCATTGAGAGATAACATTTTGTGTCTTTTAGCCTCCCTAAGGTTCTGAATGGCCTCAGCGGTCTTTAGAGTCCACATAAATTGGTAGAGGGTGAAGAGGAACAGTGTAGAGGTGCCAACACACTTGGTTAGGAGTTGTTAATTAGCATGCCTTTGGGACCAATCAGTAATCCCACCCCAAGATCCAATCACTTGGGAAAATTAACCCCACCCACACCAGCCCAGCCTAAGGGTTGTGATTGTCAAATGGTGACTCAATGTATTTAATTAAAAAAGGTGCATAATAATACTAATAATAATGGTATTTGTTAAGCGCTTACTATGTGCTAAGCAATGTTCTAAGCACTGGGATAGATGCAAGGTAATCAGGTTTGCCCACGTGGGGCTCAGTCTTCAACCCCATTTTCCAGATGAGGTAACTGAGGCACAGAGAAGTGAAGTGACTTGCCCAAGGTCACACAGCTGACAGTTGGTGGAGTCAGGATTAGAACCCACATCCTCTGACTCTCAAACCCGGGCTCTTTCCACTAAACCATGCTGCTCCTTCATTGTGGAGTTATTTTGGATCTCCCTTGGTGACTTGACTGGAGATGTGTACTTTGTTTTTTATCATTATATGATTCTTATTGTATTTATTAAGCACTTACTATGTGCCAAGCACTGTACCAAGTGCTGACATAGATACAAGATAATCAGGTTAGTCAAAATCCCTGTCCTACCTGGGGCTCACAGTCTAAGTAGGAAGGAAGATATTGAATCCCCATTTTAGAGATGAGGAAACTGAGGTGCAGAGAAGTTGACTAGCCCAGTCACGCAGTAGGCAAGTGGCATGGCGAGAATAAGAACCCAGGTAAATGTTTTAAAAATATGTTTTAAAAGCATATTAACATATAATACATTTTAAGCAACTTAACCAGTGTTCATTTGGACTTCTCTTGACATATACTGAATATGTACATTGAAGTTTAGTTGAAAGATGGACTATAAATTTTTTACCTGTTATTTCACTTGATGAATGTGAGGCTAGAAAACAATTCAACTTTTTATACTCCATTAAAATCACATGCTGACAAATCTTCTGAAGTCAGTTCAGTGCTACCATTTTACAAGTCAGTGGAAGTGTTATTTCAAAATATTCCATCAAGTGGGTGTAATTTTTTTTAAAACCAGATTGCTCTCATTTTTATTTTTAACCATTGGTTAGATGTACAAGTTTCCCCACTTGCCTGAGGAAAATTGAGTTTCTTTTGGAAAAGCTATCATTTCAGGATCACATTTCATATTCCGATTATGTCCTGGAAAATCTTTGAACTGCCGGACTGCCTTTTTTAATGCTGCGTTTGTGTGGATGGTTGCACAAAAGGCAGAGACTGCTCTAATTCTGGAAATCACCTTTGGTGCTTTCGAGGCTTTAAAAATAAGGACAGAGGAAAAAGCTAATTGAACTAAATTGTAATGCTTCGACTCATCTGTTTAGGCAGTGAGTTCGCTTAAATATATTTTAATCAGTTTCCAGCTATGGGACATTTTTATAGGACTCAAAAGTGAATGAAGTCATTGTTGATGAATAAAATCCCTTGGAATTTTCACAGGATAACTAGTGTACTTATATCTTGGATGCAGATTAATTTAAATGACTTTTGCACCAATGATAAAATCAAAATGCACTTTCAAGCCCAAGCAAGAAAGGACTCCATTTCCCGGGGACCACTTAAGAAAAACCTATTTTTTGTGTCCATTAAGAAAGTTCTTGAATTTGTAAATTTTTCCACCAGTGATTATATACATTATTATTGTTCTGTCTGGGTGTTAAGTATTTTCCCTGTAGAATGAGGACTCTCTTGTGCCTAACATAAGAGCAACAGATCCAGGAATTTTAGGTGAATTATTGATGTTGTTTAAATAGTTTTAAGTTTATGAACTCTCTAATTATTCCCTTTTTTTACTTTGCCTTCAGAAAGATTATTGTTTGCAGTGTAAAGGTGGGGAATAGAATGAATGTTTCTGGAATTTTGCAGTCCGCAAACTGGGCATACTAAGTGTACCTCAGTAGAGCTCCTTGATGTACTCCAGACTAGATGGCGGAGTCCAAATCTCCCCTTGCCTATAGTTACTCCCTGACATTGCTACCTACAATGAGCACATAGCCATACTTTGTTTTGGAAGGTGACATTTTTTGTCTGAGACTGTATTTCAGTATGTCTTTGACAGCCTCCTTTTAAAAATAGCGGCCGTACACTAAATGTTTCCCTAGTCATCTGAAACTCCTTTCAGCCTACCTATTGTACTCCTAAGGAGCAAATTTTTGTCCTGGAAAAATTGACCACAATGTCCATATGATTGTGGGATATATCAATTTATCTGCTCACTGAGAAGCAGTGTGGAAAGAACATGGGCTGGGGGTAGACAACCTGGGTTCTAATCTTAGTTCCATCACTTGCTTGCTGTGTGACCTTGGGCAAGTCACTTAACTTCTCTGTGCCTCAATTACCTCACCTGCAAAATGGGGATCAAGACAGTGAGCCCTCTATGGGATAGGGACTGTGCCCAACCTGATTATCTGTATCTACCCCGCACTTAGTATGGAGTCTGGCACATAGAAAGTGCTAACTAAATACCATAAAAATTGTGAATGAACAAAGGTGATTGAGTGCTTTAACAATAAGTACTTGGATAGAGAGTTTGGATGGCAGTTTGGATAGAGAGGAAATGGATTTTAGTGATGTTCTGAGGGTGGAACTGACAGTATTTGGTGACAGATTGAATATGTGGGTTGAATGAGAGAGATGAGTAGAGCATAACACCAAGTTTACAGTTCTCGTGAGACAGGAAGGATGGTGGTGCTGTCTAAATGACAGGAAAGTCATGGGGAGGACAGGATTTGGAGGATGATAAGGAGTTCTGTTTTGGACATGTTAAGTTTGATGTTATTTGATATCATCTGACATCACGTTTGGGTCCTTCTCATCCATGAACTAGTGGAGTCTTCATTTACTCCTTCCCTGAACACCTGATTTCTTTCTCAGCCTTCTGAATGGTTGGAATTGGGATGAGAAATTGAACATCAGACAGATCTAAGGATTGCAAGAGGATCATGGATTGAATATGTGAATTCCACAACTTCCATTCCCAGAACCCCAAGAAAGTTTGTCTTTTTGCTTTTGTGTTTTGTTTATTCTGATTCCCCAAAGTGTTTCTGGTTTAGAGACACTGGAGGCTCATGCAGCTTTTCTAAAACTGTGGTTTTCTTCTAGCTGTAGCGCCAGATTGAAAAATAACAAATCTTGAAGGAGTCAGACTTATTCTGGGTTGGAAATTGCAGACAGTGGTGGCATGTGAATTATTGTACTATCAGGGACCGTTATGTAACTGTTCCAGAGTGATCTTCGCTGCTTCAAAGATACAAGGGGAGAAGTAGGCCTTGTAGTTATTGGAGTGCAACTTTTGCATGTTGCTATTCAGCCCCTTAAAATGGTCTGAGCTAGTTTCCAAGTTTCTGACTTCTCTGTGTGTTAAATCAAACCAGCATTTTAAATGAGATTCCCCTCACTGATATTCCTATTAGCTTCTGCATTTAGTGACAGAGGGCTTATCTTTGACTTTTCCCTGATTTGTGGCTGTTGGGCCCAATTTTGGTGTGTAACCTGTGTCATCTTTTGTGTCTTTCAGATCCAGCGATCGTTAATGGTGTTTATTGGTCAGAATCCTTAAATAAAGTTTTTGTTGATAACTTTGACCGTGATCCCTCTCTCATATGGCAGTATTTTGGGAGTGCAAAAGGATTTTTCAGACAATATCCAGGTAAGTATCGTGTATCACTTCTAACACAAACAGGAATGAGGGCAAGACAGAGGTATGCATACTCAGGAATGTGGTCTTCCTCTCCATGGGAGAAGGAGATAAGCAATTTGAGATGTAAGGAAATATGGGGCAAAAAGTATGGGTTCAGTTCCAGGAAGTTGGATTTCTAAAATTGAGCCTGTCTTGGTTTTTCTCTGCCCTCACATTGCCAGTCCAGAGGGCAGAGGAGCACGTTGTTCTTTCACTAAGAATTCAAAATCAGTTGGTATTCTTTCTGCCTGAGGTGCTGCTGATTCCAGCGAACACCTATCAAAAAACACCCAAAATGGTTCACTACAGAATTTGGCTCCTAAGTCTGGAGGAAAACAAATGGAGTCTTTGAGGCTTTCCTGTCCTTGGCCTTTCAATTATTTGCCAATAGGATTGAATTTTTCCTATGCCTCTGCTTTTTCATTAAAAATGAAAGTTTTAATTTTGCTTATAAGTTGTGAAAGTCTGACTTGAGGATCTATTTGTGTTAACATTGCAGCTGCAGACATTAACTACAGGAACCTGAAAAGAGCCCCTCTAATTTTGGAGGAAATAAATGGCACTCTTTTGTTAATGTCTTTAATAAGGAAAGCTATAGTTCTGGCACCTCCATGTTAAATAAAATATATTTTTTATCTGCAGACAGTTTCCTTATTGATGTTCTTTATGTCTGCTGCATTTACTGGCAGGGAGCTTATCACTCTTCAAACTTTCCCGTTTATGTAGACTTATTTTCTGCTTACACCAAATGAGTTCTGTCCTTCAGGACACACACAGCACATCCTTGAGCTCACATAGGCTTAAACAATAAACAGTCAGTTAGAGTTAATTTTACAATAAGCATTGGGCCATTAAAGGTCTTGGGTCACAGGAATATAGTTTGTTTAGATGAAAGCGCGTGAAAGATAATTAGATGCAGATGTGCCAAACTTGCCTCAAGATATTTGAATATCCCATCTAGGGAACTGGGGTAGAGGTTGTATAGATGGGAATGAGAAAGCGCATCTATCAGATCTGCTCTGTCCAGTGCATAGGTCTTCTCTTCTTCATCTTGAAGGATTTCCTATAGATTCGTGGACAGTAACAAGGGAAAAATAAGAAATGAAGAGTGAGTTAAAAGTACAGGTGTAAACATAGTCAATCATATTAAGTGCTTATTGTGTGCTCTGCACTGAAGTAAGTGTTTGGGAGAGTACACTATAACAATGGACAAACACAGTCCTTGCCCACAGTGAGCTTACAGTCCAGAAGGAAGAAGACTTTTATGTACATAAATATGATTAATGTGGAACACTTTATAATTACTTTGGGATTTTTCAATAGTACTTTATGTCTTAAAAATTATCTGTGGGGGGGTCTATATTAAACAGAACTTCCACCTAAGTTTCATGTATCTTCATCATTACTGTCACCATTATTTTATATATTTATATTGGTGAGGGCTGCCACACCAAGATCAACATATGTAAACAGTAGAATGAGCCAAATGGCAGGTTGCAGGAGGAGGTTAGGTCTGGAGGGCCAATCAGGAGATGTCTAGGAACTGAGAGGTGACCCCACTGGGAAAGATATGGGCCATTGGAATATAAAAGACCCTGAATATGGCAGGAGGTGGCTACTGTGGGAGATGTCAGGAAGTGGTAAGAAGTAGTTGAATTAGAGCCAAGGATGTTTGAGGCACTGAGCCCTGGTGATAGCTGGAGGCATTGGAAACTAGGTAAGTTAGAAGCTAACAGAAAGGGTATGGTTCAAAGCAGACCAGAAAATTGATGGAAGCCAGAAAGGAAGTGGACTAGGCACAGAGGTTGAGAGGACTAGGTAGAAGTGGAGTGAAAGGTCCAGATTTCAACAAGGAAGAAACATAGCCTAGTGATTCATTCATTCATTCATTCGTATTTCTTGAGCACTTACTGTGTGCAGAGCACTGTACTAAGTGCTTGGGAAGTAAAAGTTGGCAACATATAGAAACAGCCCCTACCCAACAACGGGCTCACGGTCTAGAAGGGGGAGATAAACAACAAAACAAAACATATTAACAAAATAAAATAGAATAGTGAATATGTACAAGTAAAATAGAGTAATAAATCTGTACAAACATATATACAGGTGCTGTGGGGAGGGGAAGGAGGTAGGGCGGGGGAGAGGAAGGAAGGGGCTCAGTCTGGGAAGGCCTCCTCGAGGAGGTGAGCTCTCAGTAGGGCTTTGAAGGGTGGAAGAGAGCTAGCTTGTTGGATGTGCGGAGGGAGGGCATTACAGGCCAGGGGAAAGACGTGGGCCGGGGGTCAATGGCGGGACAGGTGAGAACGAGACACAGTGAGGAGGTTAGTGACAGAGGAGAGGAGGGTGTGGGCTGGGCTGTAGAAGGAAAGAAGGGAAGTGAGGTAGGAGGGGGCAAAGGTGATGGAGAGTCTTGAAGCCGACAGTGAGCACGAACCCGAGAGTCAGAAGGACCTGGGTTCTCATCCTGCCTCAACCACATCTGCTGTGTGACTTTGGGCAAGTCACTTCACTTCTCTGTGTCTCAGTTGCCTCATCTTTAAAAATAGGGATTAAGACTGTAAGCCCCATGTGAGGGATGACTGTGTCCCACCTGATTATCTTGTATCCGCTCTAGTGCTTAGTACAGTGCTTGGCTCATAGTAAGTGCATAACAAATGCCATAAAAAAACCCCAACAAAACAGAATGTAGGAAAGAGATTGGAGCAGAGAGGAGAGCGATGAGGGAAGAAAGTTTTGAGAGAGAAGAGAAATAGGGAGGAGGGGTGAAGAAGTCAGGGAGGAAAGTGAAAGGGAGGAAAGTGAAAGGAAGGAGAGATAAAGGTGACATTGAGAAGAGGTGAGGGGACCCAAGACAGTGGAGCTGAAGAGGACAGGGCAGAAGATGGACTAAGGAGAATTTGCAAAAAAAAAAAAAAAAACCCATTAGAATGAGAAAAGGGAAGGATTAAAGGTGAGTGGGAGGTGATAGATATTGCCTAAAGGTCTGGGAGAGGAGATGAAAGGCAGAGATGAATAGGAGGGCATGGAATAGAAAACTGAACTTCTCAACTTTTCTCCTAAAATCCTCCTCTCCTCCTAACTTCCATATCATTATCAAACAAATCCACTATCCTCCCTGTCACTCAAACCCACAACTTGAGTATAATTTCTGACTCCACATTATGCTGCTGTCACATATGATGTACTGTTCTAACCTGCCAATATTTCCTCAAAAATGTCTCATTTATCTGCCCTTTCTTCTCCACCCATCCCCTGGTTTAAGTGTGCATCATATTACTATTAAACTATTGCAGCAGAGGCCAGTCCTCATGAAACAAATAGCCACAAACCAAAATCATAATATGGGTGATAGTTGCAGGCTTAAAAGGAATTCCTTTAACCATAATGGTGAGCTGTTGGGGGATGATGGGAAGGCAGTGAGCAAGAGATAGCTAGAGCAGGGACTGGGAGTAGGGCTTGGTAATATATTCCTCTCCAGTCCACGTGGGTGGAGACACCAGGACAAGGGCTGGAGCAGTACTACCCTGCAGCCCACCACCATGATGAAAAGCATATGTTAACTAGGTTTTCACCATGAGAGGCACGGCAAGTGAAGAGCAGCTACATATAGCTTGTGAACTGCTCTTTGGCCATCCCTGGTCAACTGTATTGGCCTCCACTTGGGTCTTCTTCTACCTCCAGCCTCTCCGTCATCAGTCCATTTTCCATGTTGTTGTTCAGCTCATCTTTCTGAATTGCCTCTTAGAACATATCTTCTCAAAACCCTGCAATTATTGCTCATTTCCTTTCTCATCAAGCAAAAACTCCTTACCATTGGTGTAAAGCTCTTCGATAGCTCTTTTCACTTTATCAGCTCTTCTCATCCACTACTTCTCTACTCTCACTCTTCACCCCTCCCAAGCTCATCTCTTACCTTTTCCCCACTCTCACCTAATGCTTCTAACTCCACCTTCTCGGTATTACCTGATCCTGGAACTCCCTTCCCCTCCATGTCTGCCAGATTTTAACCCTCCCCACTGTCAGAGCTCTCTTAAAGTCCCGTCTTCTCCCACAAGCCTTCTTTCTAGTCTGTAAGCTTGTTGTGGGCAGGAATGTGTCTGTTATATTGTTGTGTTGTACTCTCTCAAGAGCTTAGTATGGTGTTCTGCACACGGTCAGTGCTCAATAAATGTGATTGACTGATTTCCCAAGTAATTATTAGTAACCCAAATCATCAGTGCTTCAACCATCTCTTGCACTGATTTAATTATGCAAGAGGTGGTTGAAGCACTGACTGACCATCTCTATTCTCTTCAACACTCCTCTCTACTTGGCTCTGGTGGGACCACAAAAGCCACATCATTGCAGTTCAGGGAATCAGTTAATTCTGTGGCCCAGTAAAGCTCACAATTGAAGTGTTCTAGGAGGCACAGTGGTAGTTCCCTTGATCTGCGAGATTTGAGGTTTCAGCTGCTTTTTGTGTGGTATTGGTCCTGGTCTAAAAATCATTTCTGTTCTCATTATAACATGAACATTTCTGAAATGTCCCTTCACATGTAGGCACTGATTTCATTATGCACATCATCAGCCTTTGTGTATGTATATGTATACGTTTGCACATTCTGCTGCTTATCAATTATTATTATTATTATGGTATAATTATGGTAATTATTAAACACTTAATATGTACCAAGAACTATACTAAGAGCTGGGATATCACAGAGTTGGTAGACGTGTCCCCTGTCCACAATGAGTTTACGGTCTAGAGCAGGAGATAGACATTATTATAAATAAATGATGGATATGGACATAACTGCTGTGGAGCTGAGGAAGGGGTGAATGAAGAGTGCAAATCTAAGTGCAAAGGTAGCTCAGAAGGAAGTGGGAGAAGAGGGAATGAGGGGTTTGGGAAGGCCTCTTGGAGATGTGCCTTCAATAAGACATATCCTAAGATACATCCTTCTTGAAGCTTTTGTTCTAATTTTGCATTGCTGTACTATTATTTTTTAATTGCCGGTTACTCTTCTGCTACTGTCTCCCAACTAACCACACCTCTTCTTAAGCATCTGAGGTTTTATTTCATCGTATCAATCCTGTTTATGGTTGATATAAATGTGGTATTTGTTCAGTGTTCACTATGTGCCAAGCAATGGGGTAGATAAAAGTTAATCAGGTCTCCCAAGGGGCTCACAGTCTAAGCAGGCTTGAGAGTAAGTATTGAATCACCAATTTGCAGGTGAGGGAACTGAGGCACAGAGAAGTAGAGGGACATGTCTCAGGTCACACAGGCAGGTAGGTGGTGGAGCCGAGAATAGAACCCAGGTCCTCAGATTCCCAGATCCATGCTCTTTTTAGTAGGCCACACTGCTTCCCACTTCCAAAATTTCAGTTCACCATCTAGCAAGTCTTGAGCTATTCTGCTGTCGTCCATGCTCCTTACCTGTGCCCACCTAGTGAGGGTGTGGAGTAGACCAGATGGTTTTTCTGAATCCCTTCCAACTCTATGGGTCTCTGCTTCTGGTATGAAGTCAGAAGCCTAGTACTCGATGGGTATTTTCATCCTTACCATTTTCCGCTCCACTGATAGTTGGTAACATGGGCAGGGCTGGGGAAAGAGATCTAGAACTTTGAAATTTTGCTAAAGCTGTGTTGAGATTGTAAAGACTGATGGGCTGGTCACAGTGGCTTACGATGAAAAGTGCAGTTTTACCTCTGATGAGGGTGCAAGCCAAGCAGACCAGCTTCTGTATGGGCTCCATCTCTATTCTCTTCAACACTCCTCCCTACTTGGCTCTGGTGGGACCACAAAAGCCACATCATTGCAGTTCAGGGAATCAGTTAATTCTGTGGCCCAGTAAAGCTCACAATTGAAGTGTTCTAGGGGGCACAGTGGTAGTTCCCTTGATCTTTGAGATTTGAGGTTTCAGCTGCTTTTTGTGTGGTATTGGTCCTGGTCTAAAAATCATTTCTGTTCTCATTATAACATGAACATTTCTGAAATGTCCCTTCACACGTAGAATTATATCCAGCAATACATATGCACTGTTTGTGTTGAGTGACTCAGAAGTTGACCATCTTCATTAGTTCTTTTTAGTTCCAGAACAGTGATCACTGCCTCTTGGTACTACCCAAAAACTACTCGCCTTAGGCCTTAGCATCAACTTCAAAACTGTCCTCAACACCCTGAGATCACCCCTCACCCTCCAACGCTCCCCAAGGAAGGACCTCATTATTACTATCGATCCATCCACACTTTTCTGGCTGTGGGAATTTGCTGGAAATCTTACATTGGTCCAGTTTACTATTGGAATCTGGGGCATCACAGACTCACTCTTACTTGGAAGAAAGGACAAGCAAAATGCTCCTTTTTTTCTTTTAACTCAGCTCTCCAAGTAGTGTCAAGGATAGCAGCGAATTGATTCTCTTATCAAAGGAAACCGGTAGATGTTTCCCATCTCTGTCTTTTATTGGATTGTTTTTGTAGAAGCACAGGCACTAGTGAAAATGGTGAGGTGGGAAGCCAATAGGAACGCCATTGGTAAACATCATTTTCCAACATAACACATATAAAAGTTTCTCCTGATAGACAGATGCTGTTTTATTGTGCATTAGCTTGTGTGTGTTTATTATTTCCCAGTATTGGCATATGGGAAACTGGCTCATTTGCAGTCAGCCTTGCAAGAAATGAGTTAGTAGACTCTCTTTATTTACCTAAGAGAATGAGGAGTGTGTGTGAGTGTGTATGTGTTCACTGACCTTAAATCCTTAGCTTGGCATGGAACCTCCCATATCTGTGTGGAGTTGCACAGGCCTTCATCCTTAAATCTCAGAACTCTTCCACTACAGAAAGGCAAATTTCATTATTCCATGAGGAAGTATCTATTGTATTTAAATTTGAAGTAACTTGCAAGGCCAAAAATACCTTGATGTAAAAAACAGGGTGGAGAAACAAGCCTGTTGATATTCTGTGCAGGACACCTAGTATTGTATTCCCTCTGTCCCACAAGCCAGAGACATTACCTCATCAGAATCAAGTGATCTGTGGCAAAATGTCTGACACCAAGCCCTTGAGTGATGCCATCAGGACTGACAGCTTTTGGCTGTTCCAAGAAAAGTAGTAAGGGCGATGGGGAAAATAATTTGGTTAATTATCATGCTCAGGCCAAGCAGAGAGCGGCTCTAGCCAGACTCACTAGCTTAATGGACAGAGCAGTTCTGAAGTGGGCTTTACTCTTTAGTAGGGATTTTGAGCAGCTGAGAAGGATGATTGTGTTTCCTGTAGTGCTATTTTGTTAAAGTGCTTTTCCAGAGTTGGCTATCACTTTGTGACCAGCGACTGGTGTTGGTTTTTGCAGTAATTTTCAAGGATGTCTGCTCAATCAGCAAAGCAATACAGTCCATGAAGTGCTATATCTAAACATTTGAACTTTCTCCTGTTTTCTTATAATCCAATCTTTATTACAGGTATTAAATGGGAACCAGATGAAAATGGAGTTATTGCCTTTGACTGCAGAAACCGAAAATGGTAGGCAAATAGTAAACCTCCAGTGTTTGTTTAAGGAAAGCACAGTGATATTTTTAAGATTAATTTTTGTCTTTTATCCTGACCTAGGTATATCCAAGCAGCCACTTCTCCAAAAGATGTAGTCATTTTAGTGGATGTTAGTGGTAGTATGAAAGGACTCCGTCTGACAATTGCTAAGCAAACAGTGTCTTCTATTTTGGATACCCTAGGAGACGATGACTTCTTCAACATAATTGCTGTGAGTTCATCTGTTACTTTTTCTCTCCTTGCCTTTTTTAAAAATCTTTTGCTCTCATTCAAATGACTTTAATTCCGCAGTTGGGCATGTAGCATCTAGAAAACTGAAGATGCCAATTGTATAATCCTGTGTAAGAGGCTCAGTAAATGGATGATTTTTCTGGCATTTGCTCAGTAAGCACGTTCCCCTCTCTAACTCACCTTATAGCCAATATGCACTGGCAGATGAGCAGAGCACCTTGTAGGTCATTCTGGGTTATTTCCTTTTCAGAACACTGTAACCAAGTTTCCCACTGAGCTCCCCAGAACAGTTTGATAGGAAAACAGCTCAGGCAGCTGCATTTTTTAGATTTTCTAGGTTCTCTTCTTCATTCATTTCCCCACATTGGGGTGCCCACATTAAATGGAGTCTGTGCATGTGTCCATTCACACTCAACCACAGTGAATTTTGGGTTAAGTTTATTCGTGCTATAACTGACAGAGATGATTAGTCTCATTCCTGTGAGATCCCATCACAAGCTCATATTTACTAAAGGCCTAGTGAGCATGGCAGACAAAGCCAATGAACTACATCAGTTTCAACACTTTTTGCCCAACGAAGTGAGTGGGGGTGAGCCTCTAATCAATCAATCAATCGTATTTATTGAGCGCTTACTGTGTGCAGAGCACTGCACTAAGCGCTTGGGAAGTACAAGTTGGCAACATATAGAGACAGTCCCTACCCAACAGTGGGCTCACAGTCTAGAAGGGGGAGACAGAGAACAAAACCAAACATACTAACAAAATAAATTAAATAGAATAGATATGTACAAGTAAAATAAATAAATAGAGTAATAACTATGTACAAACATATATACATATATACAGGTGCTGTGGGGAAGGGAAGGAGGTAAGATGAGGGGGTTGGAGAGGGGAAAAAGGGGGAGAGGAAGGAAGGGGCTCAGTCTGGGAAGGCCTTCTGGAGGAGGTGAGCTCTCAGTAGGGCCTTGAAGGGAGGAAGAGAGCTAGCATGGCGGATGGGCAGAGGGAGGGCATTCCAGGCCCGGGGGATGGCGTGGGCCGGGGGTCGATGGTGGGACAGGCGAGAACGAGGCACGGTGAGGAGATTAGCGGCAGAGGAGCGGAGGGTGCGGGGTGGGCTGTAGAAGGAGAGTAGGGAGGTGAGGTAGGAGGGGGCGAGGTGATGGAGAGCCTTGAAGCCCAGGGTGAGGAGTTTCTGCCTGATGCACAGATTGATTGGTAGCCACTGGAGATTTTTGAGGAGGGGAGTAACATGCGCAGAGCGTTTCTGGACAAAGACAATCCGGGCAGCAGCATGAAGTATGGATTGAAGTGGGGAGAGACACGAGGATGGGAGATCAGAGAGAAGGCTGATGCAGTAGTCCAGACAGGATAGGATGAGTGCTTGAACGAGCAGGGTAGCGGTTTGGATGGAGAGGAAAGGGCGGATCTTGGCAATGTTGCGGAGCTGAGGCCGGCAGGTTTTGGTGATGGCTTGGATGTGAGGGGTGAATGAGAGAGCGGAGTCGAGGATGACACCACGGTTGTGGGCTTGTGAGACAGGAAGGATGGTAGTGCCGTCTACAGAGATGGGAAAGTCAGGGAGAGGGCAGGGTTTGGGGGGGAAGACAAGGAGTTCAGTCTTGGACATGTTGAGTTTTAGGTGGCGGGCAGACATCCAGATGGAGATGTCCTGAAGGCAGGAGGAGATGCGAGTCTGGAGAGAGGGGGAGAGAGCAGGGGCAGAGATGTAGATCTGGGTGTCATCAGCGTAGAGATGATAGTTGAAGCCGTGGGAGCGAATGAGGTCACCAAGGGAGTGAGTGTAGATCGAGAACAGAAGGGGCCAAGCACTGAACCTTGGGGAACCCCCACAGTAAGGGGATGGGGGGGGGGATTAGGAGCCTGCAAAAGAGACTGAGAATGAACTACCGGAGAGATAAGAGGAGAACCAGAAGAGGACGGAGTCTGTGAAGCCAAGGTCGGATAGCGTGTTGAGGAGAAGGGGGTGTTCCACAGTGTCGAAGGCAGCTGAGAGGTTGAGGAGGATTAGGATAGAGTATGAGCCGTTGGATTTGGCAAGCAGGAGGTCATTGGTGACCTTTGAGAGGGCAGTTTCCGTGGAATGTAGGGGACGGAAGCCAGACTAGAGGGGGTCAAGGAGAGAGTTGGTGTTGAGGAATAGAGTTGGTGTTGAGGAATTACTAAAGCCTCATTTACTCTCTGGTATTGACTGAAATTTTCTCCAGGCACTCTCCATTTAGAAAGGGCAAGAATTCAGAACTAGATGGAGTATAGGTGGGTGAACAAAGGCTTTGATGCTCACTTTGAGACTATGACACTCTGAAAAGATGGTTATTTTTGGACATACCTCTGTGACTGTGGGTGCCCAGGGCCCAATTTGTATATGAAAATATTAATTTAACCTGTAATTTGGCCTCCGTTTTGGAATGTAAGTGATGGAATCCTACATCTCCCACAGGATTTACTCTTTTTTAATGGATAAGGAGCAGGGTACATTAGTACTATCTAAATAATCTTAAATTACTCATTGAATAAAAAAGGGGGTCACAGAATAGGAAAGCTTAATTACATTGTCAATTTGGTATCAATAATTCTTTTTTGACCCTTGGATGAAAGTGATCAATTGAAATAGTCTAAAGTTCATTTAGTGATTTAAAATATACAATTGAAATGATTACACTGTTTAAAAACCCATTTGTCCTGATTATTCAAGATACTTATTATGAGACTTGTTAATTATTGTAGAATATATAATGAGAAAATTTCTCCCCAGTAATTTGATTGGAGGAAAAAAATTGGAATTAGCCCTTTCAGTTGTTTGCCATCTTCATAGATCTTCATGTCAGGAGATACCTACATTCCACTTTGTATCTAGGGGCAGGGCTGGAGGAGAGTTCCCTCCTGGCCACACCTTGTGCCTCAGTTTCCTCATATGGAAATGGAGATTAAATACCTGTCCTCCTTCACTCTTAAACTGTAAGCCTCATGTTGGAGAGGGAATGTGTCTGATCTGTATCTACTCCAATGGTGAGTACAGTGTTTTTGGCACTTAGCGTTCCATAAATATCACAATTTTCATTACTCATGATTAGAAATGGAACCCAGATAGCCACACTGTTTCCTGAAGTTATCTGTTACCTGGTGGGATATTTTTGTGACTGATTTTTTAGCCCACTCTTACCCAGA
Source organism: Tachyglossus aculeatus (assembly GCF_015852505.1). NCBI lineage: Eukaryota > Metazoa > Chordata > Mammalia > Monotremata > Tachyglossidae > Tachyglossus > Tachyglossus aculeatus. The sequence continues at coordinate 77,928,881 of NC_052101.1, read as the reverse complement.
ATCCTGGGCTTCAAGGACAAGGGTTTACAGTAAGCTCTCTAGAAATGTGAGATTTTAACAGTGGGGCCTAGTGAAAAGAAAATGATCTTGGGAGTCAGAGGACCTGGGTTTTAATATGCCACTTGCCTGCTGTGTGACCTTAAACAAGTCACTTAAATTCTGTGCCTCAGTTTCTTCATCGGCAAAGTGAAGATTCAATACCGGTTCTCCCTTCCACTTTGACTATGAGCCCCATGTGGGATAGGTAGTGTCTGACCTAATTATCTTTTACCTACCTTAGTGCTTGGCACAAAGTAAGCACTTAAATACCAAAATAATCATTATTCATGCGTATTTATTGAGTACCTATTACGTGCAGAGCACTTTACTACATGCTTAGGAGCATACAATAAGATTAACAGGCATGGTCCTTGCCTTCAGGGAGCATACAGTATACTAGGGATTTCACTGTTAAAGATATAAAATATAAAATATTTACCTTTATAAAGGCTACTTGCAGCTATAATCTGCCTACATCATTATATGACTATTAGTCTTTGCACTCACTGTGACTCATTCTCGTCGACCTCTGGCCCAAGTCTTACCTTCGGCCTGGAGTGCCCTCTCTCCTCACATCTGCCAAACCAGCTCTCCTTCAAAGCCCTACTGAGAGCTCACCTCCTCCAGGAGGCCTTCCCAGACTGAGCCGCCCTTTTCCTCTGCTCCTCCAACCCTCCCCATCGCCCCTTCTCACTCCCTCTGCTCTACCCCCTTCCCTGCCCCACAGCACTTGTGCATATTTGCGCATATTTATTATTCTATTCATTTTATTAATGATGTGTATATATCATTCTATTTATCTATTTTGATGCTAATGATGCCTGTCTACTTTTTTGGTTGTCTGTCTCCCCCTTCTAGACTTTGAGCCCGTTGTTGGGTAGGGATTGTCTCTATTTCCGAATTGTAATTTCCCTGGCAGTTAGAGACGGCTCACCAATGTAAAAAGAAGCCTTTTCAAATTTCTAAATTCCAAGGATCACTCAATCTGCTCACAGAGCAATGTGCTCTCCTCAGCAATGGGACTCCCACTGAAGTTGGTTCCACATTCAGTGGGACTAGATGGAACCATGTCTAATTTTCACAAGTCTGCCTTTGGAGGATGACGGTTGTAAACTGTAGTTGTTATTCCATTCTATATGCTGGAGGGACAATATCCCAAGCCTGTACCAAACACCCCAAATAATCAGGCAAAATGTCCACCAGTAAACCAGCAAGTACCATATGCAATAATCATTACTCATAACAATGATTGCTATCCCAAGGGGAAATAATTAGTCCTCTTGCAAAATCTATAGGCATAATAACCTCACAAATAGAAATGTGCTGAACAATACCCAGGGCTTAGCTCTGACTCCCCTGAAGAGGAAGGTGATTTTTTCTCAGCTGATTTCTGTGATAACTTTGATAGCTACTGTTCTTGTTTTGAGGTATGGACTTAGTTTCCTTGTCTTCTGTCTTCCTTCTCTATCCCTATCTTCCATCTCTGTTTCCTAGGGTCTGTTAGTTATGGTCTTTTCTAGTACACAAAGTAACTAGTACACAAAGTACTAGTTAAGTGGGTTCATCTCCATGGCTTCTGAGGCCTGGTGCTTTATTTATTCGTTATTGTTTCACCCTTTTCCCAATTACAATACAGGCATTTAGAACAGTTTATTAGCTAGAAAATTTAGGGGACCCATGGTCACAAGCAATATTGAATCATTGGTCATGGTATGTCTGATTTATTTAAATGCATCATCATTTGTAGGGATTTTAAACATATTCATGGAATGGATAAGGCTAATACTTGCTGTGGGTTGAATCTGTTGTAGCTATCTTATTAAGTATGCTACTACCTGTATCTTTTTCTGGACAGTGAAAGCTTCCAATGCAAGTCTGTCAAAAAAACAAAAATAATGCTTACATTTTTTTAAATATTCACGGGCCAGTCAATGTAAAATCTATCTGAAAGAGCCTGGGCTTTGGAGTCAAAGGTCATGGGTTCAAATCCCGGCTCCGCCACTTGTCAGGTGTGACTTTGGGCAAGTCACTTAATTTCTCTGTGCTGCAGCTACCTCATCTGTAAAATGGGGATTGACTGTGAGCCCCCCGTGGGACAACCTGATCACCTTGTAACCTCTCCAGCGCTTAGAACAGTGCTTTGCACATAGTAAGTGCTTAATAAATGTCATCATTATTATTATTATTATCTAAAATTGATGGACTAGATGATTGAATTACAAAAGAATAGTTGGAATTTGAGAGATAGTTTGTGCAGTCTAGGTTAAAATTTAAGGTCAAAGCATTGGTGCATGAATAAAGATGTCTACAATAACATGAGAAAAGGCATATTTTTCTGATTCACTTTGAAGTATAACTGCAAGTCATGCATTAAATTAACAATATCATAAAAACCAGAGTGCTAATTCTCAGTGCTGAAATTTGAAAAATGCCTTTACAGAAGCTGTACTTTAAATGAACAAAATATTAGCTCAGTTGAAATTGTTAAATCAGTTTAAAAGCCTCAGCCAAACCATATTTTGTGAAGTTAAATAGAGAAGTGCATCATTTGTTCTTTCAAGCCATCATTCTCTGGTACCCTGTTTTCAATTTGTAGAATTTCCTTTATAACCATATCTCTAGTACATAGTCTGCTGTGGATTTGCTTCTTGAAGTAGTAGATTTAGTGTAGAAAATATGAGGATGGTATTCCCTTTCCGTGCTCATTTGTCCTGAGCTACTAATTATGTCCAGTTGTTTCAAATTACATATGATGCCTTTATAGTGGAAAATGGAGTTGAGATGTCTTTTGCATTGGAAGCTTGTGTATTATCTATGCACATGTTCATTTTAGAAACTTATTCAATGAAATGATAAAAAGGACCATTTTATAAAATACATTGCATTATAAATAAACACTGCAAAACTTCAATTTTATTCTTTTATACTTTGGTGTCTTTCCTTGCCACTCTGTCCTCTTTTTCTATCACTTGGTTTTCCGTGCTGATTTCTGTCTCTCCCGTTGTTTTAATCTCAGCTTTATTTCCATCTCTTCCCATCAGCATCCTACATCTTTTAAATACTTTTTGTTGGATTTTTCTTCGATCTTCCTTTCACTGGACCATTTCTTCTCCCAGTTTTCTGGGATATTTGCCCTTTTCCTCTCTTTGATATTAGTCTAGTAGTTCCACAGTGGGCATCACTCCATCAGTGGTATTTATTGAGCACTGAACTGTTTGCAGAGCACTGTAGTAAGTGTTTAGGAGAATACACTGTAACAGAGTTGTTAGAACAGTTCCCAGCTCACAGTGAGCTTATAGCGGATCCAAGAGCAAAGAGCTGGAGAAAGGCATGATGTCATTTGCACTTTTCAGTATCTGTCCATTTTGCCTTTCAGTTAAAATCAGAATCTCAGCATTATCCTAGATGTGAATTTTTGCACCAGATCCCAAATCAAAACCTTTTACTTATTAATGCATTGTTATCGCCATGACAACCATCAAGTAAATGAGACTGTAATCAAAGTACAGCTATAATTTATATATGCATAAATGATGAGAGCCAAACCTTTTTCCCCACTTTCCTCTTCAGTGGGGTTAGGGCAGGGTCACCAGAAGGATGGATAGTTAGATCGAATTAGGCCCCATAGTTGGAAGGGACCATACTGTCAACAAACACTTTTTGCTAAAGGGCAAGGGGAATAGGGCCTCTTTCCTGGCCTTGAGCACCGGGACACTTACTGGCGGTGGGTGTTGAAAGGAGGGCTCCAAGATCAGTCTCAACATCTTGACCATCTTTCCCATCTCTTGCCCCTCTCAATTTTGGCCATCCTTTAGGGCACAGAAGTGATGAAATGGCATTCTACCTCTTTTCCCAAACCTCCTGTTTGAGTGTGGCATTATCCCAGCCTATATATGACTGGCCTGCAGTGGGGTGTGGAACCTGGCTGAGTGTTTTGCTCTGACCTGGTAAAGGTTTGTAACATCCCCAGGGGGTGAGAAGTTGGAGAAAAGCGGTCAATGGGAGATCTTTGAAACCAGTAGAACCAGGTCCTGTCAAATTTTCCAATAACTCTGGGCCAAGAAATCTATAAATTAACAGCTGAGGAAGATATTCTATTCTTCCTACTCATCAATTTATTCTGTTCTATTCTTATTAGTTTGACTTAATCCACTAGAATATATATATGTGGTTCTTTTAACTTTTTAAAAAGGTGAGTGAACTTGACCATCAGTGTATTAATTCTTCAATCAGAATCTAGTGAAGGGCAGATGGGAGGAGACAACTAATGAACTTTGCTTACTCCTGCTTCCATCATTGGGTATGCCGATCAAATAGCTTGAAAGGACTCATTAGCTGAAAACTCTGACTAGAGTTTGGACAAAGGACTAGCTCTGGCTCTAGCCCCTGGTAGTTCACTAACATAAAAAGTGTCCATCAAATAATAGAGTAAAATTGTAGTGACTTAAATCATGATGAAGTTCTCATATAAATCAGTTTTGGATTCACTTGACAACATTCACCAATAAGTTACACATGAACTTTTCTTTATTCTAGAAGAAACTGCTCTTAGAATATTATATGATTTTCTCTACTGCTTAGTCTGAGCAACAAAATACCCTCCACTTTCACACATAGGGGAATCTTGTGAGCATATTTTATCCCCCAATTCCTTATATTATGAAATTACGCTAGGCAGCTGCATAAAGTGGGTATATGGGTAGACAGAGGAGCTGTCTCCCTCTTTAAATGCTCTGCCAAGCAAGCATTGAGAATGTTCATTTAATCTCTGGTTACCCTCAGGGCTGGTGATTAAAAAAAAATGAAAGCATATATTGATGGAAGATTGTTTCCCATCAGTTGACATGTAGCCCCAATTTCTTCTCACCCTCGAATGGTCTTGTTTATTGTTATGGTGCCATTTAATTAGAGGGGGAAAGGAACCAGTTTAAATTTATAACTTTTATTAACAGAAATATAGTATTTTACAGTCAGGGATCTGTCCTTGGAAATGTCTGCTACTATTAAGCATTGTCTTTTTTAAATTTAAAATGAGGGCATCCCTAAATTGTTTACAAATGAATGGCTTATCAGCAGCCAGCTTCCTAATGCCCTAGAAAACATTTTTAATTGACTGGTGGTATTCAGGCTGTCTAAAAGAAGCAACACACCACTTTCAGTTAATGCTTATTCCTGGCAACATACCATGACATGAAACATTCCGTTACACATCTGAGCAGAACTTCCTTTTGTGATACATAACAGATTGCTGAAAATATTTTCATACTGATGTAGCCAAGGTAAATTAGAAGTCTGCAAACTCAAATAATGCCACTAACAAGGTGGCTGAGATTCAGAGGAGCAGATCATATCCCAGCCGTGGCACACGATGTGATAATGAGACTGATTTTGATTACTATACACGTACCTCCATGACAAGGGCCAGAACTTCCAGGTTCCTCTCTTGAAATTCAAGAAAAAATCACTGCCATTGAGTGTCATGATGAGAAGGACTTCAAAATCCACCCTGTGCATCAAAGTGGATTTTGTGGGGTTTGCTACCCAAGAACTGATAGAGCAAAGCCAGGCCCTCCAAAGGCTTTAGGAGAGACTTGCTGAAAGGTTGGACTTGATGATGAATTTCTGGATTCCCAAAATGCTCCTGTTCCTAGCTTAACTCAAAATTGCTCTCATTTCTTCAGGCCTTGAATGTTAAGCTTCTTTTTCTGCAATATAATTCGCCCTCTCCCCTAGGTGAGAAACAAGGTGGATTGACTCTTTAAAGCCATTAGTTGGCCATTTAGCAAAATTACCCCTTTCAGGGAATGGGAGTGATCAGAAAATCCAACTTTTAAAGAATTAAGAAAAATGGGATTAACTAGCCTGGAGAAAAGAAGGCTGAGTGTTGCCTAAATTGCAGCTCTTCCTAGTGTGATTTTACATGTCTCTTCTTGCAAAGCATTCCTGGTTCTGTTCAGGATAACCACCTTGCTGAGGGAAAGAGTTGGCAAAGTGGCAGTGTAACATTATAAAAGTTTCTTTGTCAAACTCAGTAAATTTGAGTGGAAGGATGGGAGAGCAATTAACTAATGCATGAGAAAAATGTTCTCTATTATACCTTCAAAATAAAAGCATCTATACGAAAATGATTGTCAGTCAGTTGTATTGTGTGCTTACTATGTGCAGAGCATTGTACTATCCACTTGGAGGAGGACAATGGAGTTAGTAGACATTCAGTCCCTACCCTCAAGTTGCTTACAACCTAACAGGAGGAGATAGATGCTAAGGGAAGAGATAGGCAGGAGCAATGTAGTTTAAAGATAGGTATGTAAGTGCTATCGGGGGTGAGTACCCTACTGTATAGGTGATGTTCAATTGCTGAAGTGGCAGTAGAGCATGGGGATATATCTATATATAATGTATATGTAGATAAGTATTTCAAGGTTGCAGACGTGCTTTTGTTATTGGCCTTCTATGGATTGCCAAATCCAGTAATTGATTCTGGGAGCTGCTTATCTGCAGTGTTTGTGGAGGCTGCTCTAGGTGTGCTCCCTGACTAGTTTGATGTGTGAAATCTGCCTGGTGGTTGACAGAACCAAAGAACTACTGCCCCAGCCTGTTAAGAGTAACCATAAAGACCCGAAAGACCAGGGGCTCTGAATTCTGGCCCTTCCACTGCCTCAAGGAAAACAGTTGAAAGAAACCAAAAGGATGAAGTTTCAATTAATTCCATGAGGCTAAGTGATTCTTTTTTTCAAGGTATTGACAGTGGCTATGTGTGTATTGGGTAAAATAAACATTCGTTTGAGAAAACTCTTCAATATTCACATTTTAGTAACACAGCATTTGCAACCTCATTTTCAACTCAACAAATGAGGGATTTAAAACAGCAGTTTTTGTTGCAGTTTATACAGTTCAGCTGAAATTCATCTGGTTGAGGTCTTATAGAGAGGTCTTTTTTTTTTTTCTTTCTGGTAGTGAGATTGCATCCTTAAGAGTATCTGCTCATTGGCTCAGTCTTGTGTGACAGGTTACCATCAGTTGACAACTGACTCCCAAGGGTGAAGCTCTGTCTGTCAGGAGGACGTGTTGCTATTAGCGTTTCTGGAAGGGGCTCTGAAAAGTGGATCTCACATATAGATACCCAACACCACTGCCTCGCCTACCTGGCATGATCCTCATCATCATCAGGATGCTACTGAAGGTTATGTGTACCTCATGTAGATTCTGGTCAGAAGCAGTTTCAGGGAAAAATCCTTTAGAAAAAAAAAACAACAAAAAGCAAACACCTGACCCCAGCAGAGTCAGACATTGTCTGTGAGGCAGGTTTGCAGCAACAGAACTGAACTCATCACTGATTTATTACCTTCACACGGTCTCAGAATGGCTTCAAAATCTTGGAGAACTGGCTCTGTTCCTCTAATACAAGCCCCTTCAAATGTGTCATGCCTTGACTCAAGCATTTGTCAGTTTTGCTCAAAGGAAGCAGAGGATTGGGAGTTAGGACTGGAACAGTATCAGCCCTGAAACTGTAATACTATCCAGATTCCAAGCTGGGAGGTTTTCTGTCAGCCAGTCATTGTAAGGCTCAGAGCATTTGTAGCTGTCCCTGTAGGGTGGTTTGTTTAATTGTATACACACTGAACCCACCTGTGTCCTGGCATTCATTCAAATCTCCCCTATAGAAGAAATCCCAACCTCTGCTGCTCACACTGTATCATGTATAGAAAAACCCAAGAGGAAAATCATATTATTTTAATGAGTCGAGTCCTATGATTGCACTGTTTTTGTTTCATATGCATTTTTTGTTCAGCTCTAAATCATTAAAACGTATCCTTCAAAGCCTTTAATTAAATGTTCCCGTTTGTATTTTTTTTTCTTTCCTCTCCAGTATAATGAAGAACTTCACTATGTCGAACCATGCCTTAGTGGAACATTAGTTCAAGCAGACAGAACCAATAAAGAGGTAAGGAAATTCACAAAACCGAGGAGAAAAAAAAAAGGACAGGATGTGGTGATGCGTATCACCCTGTTACAATTATCTAGTCTAATATACTACACCTCATTATTGAAATGCATTAAATTACTTTTTCCTGTGACCCAATTAAAGGTGGTAGTTCTGTGCTACAAAGGTCAAGAAAATTTAGTTACTTTGCTCAAGTATATATAACTGCCCTTTGGGTTTAAAGGTGATACAGATGATGAAGATAATTTCAATGGACTTGGCTAATGTGACTAACACCTTCTGCATCATGTGACCCACACCATTTTGGTTTCACCTTCTTGATGTCACAGTTTTCCTAAAGCCTCGGCTCCAAGACTGTTACCTGAATCTTGCCTGCTGCCTGAGAGGTTGACCTGTCTTCTGTGGCTATCTTCCAGTTGTCCATTCCTGTCCCATTGTTTGAGGATTTGTTTCACTGTGTCTTTGAAACCTATCTTCAGACCACCCTGTTTATAGTGATCCTGTTTTAGCTCACCATTAGAACAGATGTTCAGGTACCCTGTTGTTATCCATTTTCCTCCCGTATCCTGTCCAGCAAAGGTGTGATGTGGAAAGCATTGCTTTGGTGCTGGGCCTCATTGTTTGTGATCACATTTTGCTATCTGATGTTAAATACTGCACACAGGTGTTGCTGGGGGAACTGCTCTTGAAGTCAAATGTGATAGTTGTAGTGGGTCTGGGGCTCATGGCCATAAAGTTGGACACTACAATTACTCTTACCTTCACATTGGTCTTCATTTTGATGACAAACTGAAGCTGTACTCTGTCTTCTAAAGGACATGCCTGTGTTCTTAATTCTGTTTTATACCTCCTTGTTTAGCCTTCCATCGTTGGATAATGTGCTATCCAGCTAACGCTTTGCATTCTTAAGCAAGCTTGGCATTCCGTTGTACATTCTATGGCCCTTATAGAGTCACATAGAAGCCGGCACTTAAATTATCTGGGGCCCCCTAATCCTTTCTGCTCCATGAGGCTGTTAACTATGGTAACAATTCCCATATAAGTTTTATTGCAATGGCAATTCATTTTAATTGTTAAGGAAATGACAAACGGGGCTCTTCTGTGAGAGGTTTTTGACACCATAGAAATAGTAGCTTACAAATGATTTTCCCCATATATTAATTCATATTTTGAAGATATATTTCTCCATGGTTTCCTGTAGGCAACAAACTGTATCTCTGACAGACTAGAGGAGGTAGGAGATGCTTGAGGCACAGGCTCACCTCACAAACACAAAAAGCCTTATTTCCAAAGAAAGACCACAAGAAGCTGAATTGTTCAAAACCAAGCAGCTTTGGCATTTATTTTTGGTAGCTCTTGTGGTTTAGTGTCTTCTTACCCTATGGGAGATGAACAAAACTGTAAACAAAGTTGGTGAGCTGCATAAGTCCTTGAGATTTGTTGGTTGTGCAACAAATGTTCCCAAACAAATCCCAAGTAGAACCATGAAATTGAGTGGATTTCATTATGAAACCAGAGCAAAACCAACACACTCTGTCTTTCTTTTGTTTACCCCATAGAGAGACCACAAAAGATTCATTTTAAGGACTGATGAATGGTTCACAAGGCTTGAAGTGGATTCAGATGAAACTTTACTCATTTGATTTCTATATTCAAACCCTAACATCCTCAGATTTGTCATGGTTTCAGTTTTGTGACAAAAGACTTGCACCAGAAAAAAAAAGACTTTTATAGTTAAAATGCCAAAGTGAAATTTCCCCCATACATAAAGCATTAGGATGCTAAAATCGATCAGTCCATAGAGTAATAAGGATATTTTCCAAAGGATGTTATGTATCATCTGCATTTATATGCAAATCTGTCTCTCTCATCAGAGTTTAAGCTCCTTGTGGGCCAGAAGTATGCCATTTGCTTGTTTCGCAAATGCCTGGTACAGCTACAATGAGTGCTCCATCAGTATGACCATTACTATTGATACTGCTACTGCTGCTGTGAAATCCAGTCTTTTGCTTCTGAATGCATGAGAGTTTGGTTTCACTAAAGATCCTGGAAATTGCTTACCAAAATTCATTTCCTGATCTCAGTGCTGATTCATTCATTCATTCATTCAGTCATATTTATTGAGGGCTTACTGTGTGCAGAGCACTGTACTAAGCGCTTGGGAAGTACAAGTTGGCAACATATAGAGATGGTCCCCACCCAGCAGCGGGCTCACAGTCTAGAAGGGGGAGACATTGATAATTGTCTGATGATGATGATAATAATAATAGTTACTACTATTATGGTATTTGTTAAGCTCTTACTATGTGCTAGGCACTGAACTACTCTTGGATACAAGCAAATTGGGTTGGGCGCAGTCCCTGTTCCCACGTGGGGATTACAGTCTCAATCCCCATTTTATAGACGAGGTAACTGAGGCACAGAGAAGTTAAGTGACTTACCCAAGGTCACACAGCAGAAAGGCAGCAGAGTAGCGATGAGAACCCATGACCTTCTGACTCGCAGGCCCATGCTGTATCCACTAGGCCTTCATCTGTTGGTTGTAATGATCAGTGGACCTTTACCTGAAAAGAGCAAATTTTCTCTTTTTTCTCATTTTTTTTTTAAAATTGAAAATGTCAAAGATAGATTTGTGTCCTGAAAATTTTTGAGGACTTTCCATCACCTGAACATATCAGAAAATATTTTACCTCAGGATTCCCAGTCTACCTCTGCACCTTTGAGGGAAATTCTAAACTAACGGTACCTTGAGATATCATTTGCTGGTACCGTCCAACCACTTAAACCTCTTACTCCCTCTTTCAGTACTGGAGACAGTTGGGATTCATGTATGTAGCTCAGTTTTCTAGTTGGAAAATAACTGCCTTTCTGAACAGCTTCCTGTCCTCTGTCACAGTCATATTTATCAGTATGGACATAGATACCCAACACTGTAATCATGCAGGTATTTCTTTTTATATGAAAAGAGGTGAAAAGCATCATATTAAGGTTAAAGATAGGTTTGAATGTTAGCTATAAACACAAACATCAATAGGCAGTTAAGCATATATCTCGCAGTTTTGACAGAAGTGGCATAGCTCAGTGGAGAGAGCATGGGCTTGGGAGTCAGAGGTCATGGGTTCTAATCCCAGCTTCGCCACTTATCAGCTGTGTGACTTTGGGCAAGTCATTTAACTTCTCTGTGCCTCAGTTACCTCATCTGTAAAATGGGGATTAAGATTGTGAGCCCCACGTGAGACAACCTGATCAACCTGTATCCCCCCAAGGCTTAAAATTGTGCTGTGCACATAGTAAGCACTTAACAAATACCATCATTAGATCCAAAGAGAGATTTAAATACAAACCAGCTAGCAAACACACTATTTTCCTCCCACAGACTTTTTTTTGAACTCAGCTTCTCCAACCTTATATGTATGTATATGTAAACATATCAAGGTTACACAGCCCACCTAAGCCTGATGTGGGTCAGTCTGTCTCTCTCCCTACCCTGCATTCTTCCCTCCCCTCTCCCACTCTCCCTTCTCACTTTCCCTCCCCAACTTCTCTCTCCTCTTCTCCCTTCCCCCTTCTCTCTCCTCTTCCTTCCTCTTTCCCCAACTTCCCTTTTTTTTAACCTCCTCTCTCTCTCTCCTTGAGAACTTTCTTTAGTCCTGACTCCTGACCCAAGTCCTGAACAGGTATCCATTCTGTCTGCTGTAACGTGACCCAGGAGGTGAAGTCCCTGGTGAGCATCTGCATCTTTTCCAGATAGCTCTTTGTTTTGAAATGGGCTGTTGTTGTGAGCATCAAAATTACAGATAGTCTTTCTTTCCGATGCCCTGAAATTTTCAGTCTTTTGTCTAGAAGCTTATTCTGGTTTTTATTTTCAATAAATAAGATTAATTGGGGTTTTTGGGGGGCGGGGGGTGGAAGAGACTTGCTAAGGTCATTTCACTAATAAAACTCAAATATCACACTGTACAGATGACAGAGAAAACATCTATACAAAAGATAAAGCCTGTCTACATGTCTTGTTTTGTTGTCTGTCTCCCCCTTCTAGACAATGAGCCTGTTGTTGGGTAGGGACCATCTCTATAAGTTGCAGACTTGTACTTCCCAAGCGCTTAGTACAGTGCTCTGCACACAGTAAGCTTTCAATATTGAATGAATGAATAAAGCAACACTTTAAAGGAAGAAGGTTGGCCAGCCCATCACAGTTGAATTTCATATTTTGGGGTTTAATTTGAAGCCACTGAAGAAGCATTAAGCACAGTGATAATTTCAATTAACACACAAATGTTCTACAGTGGAAACAATCACATGGGGAATTATTCCTGTCTCTATCAAAATTATTTAGCCAAATCAATCAGTCACATATATTGAGCACTCACTGTGTGCAGAGCACTGTAACTAATCTTTTGGGGGAGTACAGTATAACAGTTGGTAGACATGTTCCCTGCCCATGATGAACTTACAGTCTAGAGGCGGAGACAGGTATTAATATGAATGAAGAATTTGAATACACATGTGCTCTGAGGGGGAGGGAGGAGTGAATAAAAGGTGCAAAACCTCGTGAAAGGGTGATGCAGAAGAAAGGACAAGTTGAGCGACGTGCGCGTGTGAGGGCTCATCAGAAGAGGCCGTGACCTCTTTCCACCCCGCCGGTCCCAGGGTTCATTGGCACCGATCACCTCCTTGTGGTAAGGGGGACAGCTCTTCCCATGTGTGTCCTTTGGGCAAGTCGAGCCATGCGTGTCAAAGAGAGAGAAAAAGAAAAGGGCAGGGAGCACCTCTGGGAGAAAGGAGCCTTGTGACTCGTGACCCCCTCTCTGCCCACCCCTTCCGTGGTGGATCCCCCACCACCAACCCGGTTCCCTAACCAGTGGGGCAGTCACGGCGGGATGCTGCCACCTCCCCCCGCTTCACTGGAACCCGTTTGGACCACCCACCTCTGGCCCTCACGGCTGCCCACTCCTCGTTGATTCTCCGCTCTTCTCTAGCTGGGATCCTGAGCCAAAAAATATCAGTCGGACTGAGAAAGATGCTTGAAGCATGCTGCATTCTGCTGTGTGGGGGGCCACTGGGCACGTGCTCTGTGGTGCCCTAATTCAGTCCACGCCTCCCCTTCCACCACCCACAGTGGGTGTTGTCGGTGGCCAGTGCTCCTCGACCCATTTGCTATGTCTCTGGCCTCTCCCCCTGTACTTCCCAAGCTCTTAGTATAGTGCTCTGCACACAGTAAGTGCTCAATAAATACGATTGAATGAATGAACAGGAAATGAGATATTAAAGAAGGATTCTTGTAGGAGATGTGCCTTGAATAAGGCTTTGAAGATAGGGAGAGTAAAAGTCTGTCAGATATGAAGAGGGAAGGAGTTCCAGGCCAGAGGCAGGATGTGGGTGAGGGGTCAGGAGCAAGATGGATGAGACTGAGATACAGTGAGTAGTTTGGCATTAGAGGAGTGAAGTGAGCGAGCTGGGTTGTAGTTGGAAATCAGGGAGGGAGGAGGGAGCAAGGTGATTGAATGCTTTAAAGCTTATGGTAAAAATTTTCTGTTTGATGTAGAGGTGGATGGACAGCTTCTGAAGGTTTCTGAGAAGTGGGGAAACATGGACTGAATGCTTTTGTAGAAAAATTATCCAGGCAGCAGAGTGAAATTTGGACTGAAGTGGTAGATACAGGAAGCAGGGAGGTCAGCAAGGAGGCAGGTTTCTTCTATTAATGTGGTATCCGTTTGGATTGAGAGGGAAGGGTGGATTTTAGTAATTTTTGGTAGAACCTACAGGATTTAGGGACAGACTGAATATGTGGGTTGAGTGAGAAAGATGAGTTGTGGACAAAGCCAAGGTTATGGACTTGTGAGACAGGGAGGATAGTGGTGCTGTCTGCAGTGATGGGAAAGTCAGGGGAAGGACAGGGTTTGGATGGGAATTTGAGGAGTTCTCATTTGGACATGGTAACTTTGAGGTGTCAGCAGGACATTCAGGTAGAGATGTCCATAAGGCAGGAAGAAATAAAAGACTGCAGAGAAGGCGAGAGATCATGTACGTTCGGGAATCATCTGCATAGAGATGGTAGTTGAAGCCGTGGGATCAAATGATTTCTCCAAGGGAGTGGATGTAGATGGAGAATAGGAGGGGACCCAAAACTGTGCCTTGAGGGACTCCCACTGCTAGGTGGTGGGAGGCAGAGGAGGAACCCACGGAAGAGTCTGAGAATGAGCGACCAGAGAGACGAGGGGACAGTCAGGAGAGGACAGTATTGGTGAAGCCAAGGTTGTATAATGTTTCCAGGAGAAGGGAGTCCACAGTGTTGAAGGCAGCTGAGTAGTCATGGAGCATTATGATAGGATCAGTGCTGTTGCATTTAGCAAGAAGAAATCATTGGTGACCTTTGAGAGGGCAACATCTGTGGAGTGAAGGAGGCAGAAGCCAGATTGGAGCAGGTCAAGTACAGAATTAGAGGAGAGGAAATGTAGGCAGTGGGTATAGACAATTCACTCAGAGAGTTTGGAGAGGAATGGTTAGAGGGAGATGGGCCTAAATTGGAGGGATCCCAGAGAAAAGAATGATGGGAAATGAATTAATGTTAGCACCCAACTCTCAGGAATGTCATTCAGGGTGTCTGCCATGATTATCTTGTGTTGGCACATAGTAAGCCCTTAATCAATATCACATTTATCATTTAAAATCAGTATTTTTCTTCTCCATCTTTATTAAGGAGAGCATGAGCCATCTGGGATAGAGATGAAGCCATGTGGCACAGTGGAAAGAGCCCGGGCTTGGGAGTCAGAGATTGTGGGTTCTAATCCCCGCTCTGCCACTTGTCAGCTGTGTGACTTTGGGCAAGTCACTTAACTTCTCTGCGCCTCAGTTACCTCCTCTGTAAAATGGGAATGAAGACTGTGAGCCCCATGTGGGACAACCTTGATTGCCATGTATCCACTCCCCCAGCACTTAGAACAGTGCTTGGCACATAGTAAGCGCTTAACAAATACCAACATTATTATTATTATATGAGAAAAATACTTGAAAAGAAGTTTTGAAGTATGTGGCCTAGTGGAAAGAGCACAGGCCCAGGAGTCAGAAGACCTGGATTCTAATGCTCAGTCTACCATGTGGTTGTTTGGTGACCTTGGGCAAGTCACTTAACTTCTCTGTGCCTCAGGTTCCACATCTTTAAAATGGGGATTAAATAACTGTTGTTCTCCTACTAAACTGTGAGCCCCATGTGGGATGTGGACTTTATCCGATGTGCATGTACTGTATCTGCCCTTGTGCTTAGTAAAGTGCCTGGCACACAGCATGCAAGTAACAAATATCATAATAATCATTATCATTAATAATAGTAGTAGAAGTAGTAGTATTGCTACTTATTACTATTATTTATTATGAATGAGTCTTTGAGGAAAGTGTGGACTTTTAAATAGAGAAATCATTTAGCTCACCAAAATGTCAATATGCTGGTTTCATTTTCATAGGCACCAGGTTTGCAATTGAGTATTTCATAACATCACAGAAATAGGTGTCTTATGGGAAGGAGGATGGACTATATAGTCTCTTGAGACCTTCCAGTGTGATTATTCTATTATTTAAGAGCAAATCTAAAGGAAAATTGTTCCTATTGACTTAGATTCATGCTGACTCAGATGGAATAATTAAGTACAATTCTTGAAATTTCCATATTATAATTTGAATACACCATTATCATCAAGTGGTCTGTGCTCTGCACAGTGAACACTCAGTAAATGCCATTGATTGATAAGGAGAGCAAATGTCGGACTGTTCCTTCAACCATCACAGTAGGTTACTGAGCTGGATGGACCACTGCGATCTGATCTGTAAAGCATTACTTATAGTTCCTGTTAAGACTGAAACAAGCAGTTTTCTACATGAAAAAGTGAATATTCAAATACTAAACGACCTTGAAAACGACCTCATTTACATTAGTATTAATTGTCTTTGCTACAATCTGGTTATCTCATGAAAGGGACATTTTGCAACTGATAATGAAACTTTAGCAAACCTCTTCCCATCAAGGGGCTTATTGCTGCATTTAGACTGCCAGTAACTTTAACATTTAAGTGCTTCAAAGGCAATTTTGAATTTTAAAGACCTCATTTACCCTCACAGGAATTTATCCTCAGACTTTAGAATATTGTATTAATAGCCACCAATTTTAGACCAGCGTGGAATATTGCTTCAAAACATCAAAGTGTGCTTTAGGCAATCTCATTTAAGCCTATGTGATAGTTATGTTCATTTATTTAAGTATATTTAGCTATTACAATTTATTTACATTTATATGAATTTAGGTGCCAAACAACCATGTTTATACTGCACAGCATATTCATTTGATAACACTATATAAATATCAAATATGTATCCTGTATATATACTCACTTGTATATACTGTATATCTAAAATCTCTTCAATTCAAATATATCTTGAAAAGTTAGACAATTCTTAATTAACTAGCCCCAAATCCCATGTTTCATGTGAGTGTGAAACACAGTAACACACATGGCAACACAAGGACAGTGGTGTAAACAGTGACAAAGAAATACCCAGATGACAGTACAGGCAGCAATACAGGGACACCCAAACAGATGGTCGTACACTGACCAAGTCACACAGAGACACAGAGAACCAAAGAAGGGGAAAGTGAATTCAAGTGTGTTTGAGATGGAGAGGGTATTCCAAGGAGAAATTGGAGTGAGCACAGAGAGGGATTGAGCTCAGATAACAATAATGATAATGATTAAAATGAAAATAATGGCATTTGTGAAACACTTACTAGGGCCAAGAACCAAACTAAGTGCTGAGGTGGCTACAGTGTGGTCATATTGGACACAGGGAAGAGAGGTAGCCTATCATATATGAAGAGGGTGGGAGTTCTAGGACAGAGGGGGGATGTGGACAAAGGGTAAATGGCAAGATAGACAAGATCAAGGTACAGTTAGTAGGTTGGCAGTAGAGAAACAGTGTGCACATTGGTTTGAAGTAGGTAAGATGGAGAGAGCTGATTGAGTGTTTTAAAGCTGATGGTAAGGAGTTTCTATTTGATACAGAGGTGGATGGGCAGCCACTTGAGGTTCTTGAGGAATGGAGAGAAGTAGAGTGAACTATTTTTAGAAAAATGATCCAGGCAGCAGAGTGAATTATGGATTGGAGTGGGCAGAGACAAGAGGCAGGGAGTTCAGTGAGGAGTCTGATGCAGTAGTCAAGATGGGTTAGGGTAAGTGCTTGGATAAGTCAATCCATCGATCGTATTTATTGAGCACTTGTGCAGAGCACTGTATTAAGTGTTTTGGAGAGTACAGTATAACAGAGTTGGTAGACAAGTTCCCTGTCCACAAGGAGCTTGCAGCATAGTAGCAGCTTGGATGGAAAGGAGAGGGCAGATTTTAGTGATGTTGTAAAGTTTGAACCAACAGGATTTGGTGACAGATTGAATATGTGGGCTAAATGAGAAAGAGATAAGTCGAGGATAATCCCAAATTATGGGCTTGTGAGACAGTGCTATCTACAGTAATGGAAAATTCATGGGGAGGACATGGTTTGGAGGGAAGGTGAGTCCTGTTTTGGACATGTTTAGTTTGACGTATTGGGATTTTTTGTTTGTTTTATAATGGTATTTGTTAAGCACTTACTGTGTGCCAGGCACTTTACTAAGCCCTGGGGTAGATACAAGATAATCAGGTTAGACACAATCCATGTCCCACGTGGGGCTCACAGTCTTAGTTCCTATTTTACTAATGGCGGTAACTGAGGTTTAGAGAAATTAAGTGACTTGTCCAAGGTCACATAGCAGACAAATGGCAGAGCTGGTATTAGGAACCAGGTCCTCCGATTCCCAAGCCCTTGCTCTTTCCGCTAAGCCATACTGCTTCTCAGGTAGCTAGAGAACTGCTGTAAAGATTGGTCTACTGTGGTGGAGAGAATTTTCCAGACCTCAACAACTTCTGCCTTTATGACAAGGCAAACCCTGTCAGAGAAGATAGGGGAGGTGACAGAGAGCTTGCTTTGCCTTACAGCTTACACGTCTGCCACTGTAGCCAGGGCAAATGGGGACAAGCCAAATAATTTCACCACTATGCAGGCCTGAGTATCCACAGTGGTGACAGAAGTCATTCAAAGAGGCCTTTGGTCCATTTTTAGCCACAACCTTGTTCCTTCAGAATCCAGGGCTGCACCAGACCTGAGAGGGATAATTTGAGGAAGAGCCAAACCCAGCCCTGTACCCAGATCTCCCAGCCACTAGCTTCCTGGACCCTTTCCACTCAATCAGTGATATTTATCGAGCTCTTACTGTGTACAGAGCACTGAATTAAATACTTAGGAGAGTACAAAACAATAGAGTTAGTAGACATGATTCCCACCTACATGGAGCTTAATTTAGAAGCCAAATTATTTCATTTTATGTTATTAGTGAGCCAACTAATTTTGTTACTCATCTTTGCAAGTCCAAATGGATCACTATTAAAGACATGCCAAGTCCATTTCGGTGGGTAAAACACTTAAGCGTTTTTACATTTGTTTTCAGACCACATTTTTAAAAAGCTGTTATTCACTTGTAGAATTATCAACAGATTTATACATTACTATTAAACAGAAAAAATAGCAAATTTGGTGAATAGAATTGTCTGTTAATTTTTTTACAGTAACAAATGTTAGTGGCTGGGGCCTCCGTGGGAGTGGAGGCAGTGGACTTAGATTAAGTGGGAAGGAGAGGTGGAAAGAGACTGAGGAAGATTGAGGGTAGAAGCAGTGACATCTTCAACTCTGAACAAGATGCTAGGTTGCTGGGCAGAGGTAGGGGAAGAGCAGCAGCTAGGCTGTGTCTCTTTCTCTCCTTCTGCTTCCCTGGTTTAGCCAGCTTTCCTCTGTGGGCCACTGGCACCAGAACAGCTGACTAAATGTGGCCTACTGTCATGTGTTTGACATGTCTGTATTATGCCCACCAATAAAATCCACTGCCTACTGGGCTATGAGTAAGGGCAGTAACAAATGGCTCCCTAGGGAGCCATTCCCTGCAGATAGAGAAGCAGCATGGCTTAGGGGTTAGAGCACGGTCCTGGGAGTCAGAAGGACCTGTGTTCTAATCCTGGCTGTGCCACTTCTCTGCTGCATGACCTTGGGCAGGTCACGTGACTTCTCTGTGCCTCAGTTACCACATCTGTGAAATGCGGCCTAAGACTGTGAGCCCCACAACAAGGACTGATTAGCTTGTCTCTCCCCCAGTGCTTAGTACTTACCTGGCACATAGTAAGCACTTAACAAGTGATTAGCATCATCATTATTATCATTTTTAATAACAAATACAGAAAATGGTGAACTTGACCGAGAAAGTTATCAGTTTCTGTAGTATTTTCGAATTTGAAGTATGTTAGGAATTTTCCCTCCAGTACCAGTTCCTTCTTCTCTGAGACTTTCCCTGCTTGGGGGGGAAAATATATATCATGAGAATTCAATTCGTATTTGGAACCAAACTGAGGGCAGTGGCAGGGCCCCTCCCCTTCTTGACCTCCCTCAGAGTTCACCATAGCCCACAGGCTATTCTTTAGGTAACAATTGGTCAGGGGCTCATGTGGACCCTAGAATAGCCAATGAACCATTGAAAATAGGAAGGAAGAAAGGGCACAATCCAAATGGAACAGTAACCATTTTGGAAGAAAAAAATAATCTCTCATTCAATTAGTGGTATTTATTGAGTATTTACTGTGTGCAGAGCCCTGCATTAAGCATTAGGGGGAGTACAGTAGAGATGGTAGAATCAATCAATCCTATTTATTGAGTACTCAGTGTGTGCAAAGCACCATAGTAAGTGCTTAGGAGAGTACAGTATAACAGAGTTGGTAGACATGTTCCCTGCCCACAGGGTACTTATAGTCTGGAGAAGGAGCTTATGGTCTAGAGACAGTTCCTGCCCACTAGAAGCTTACAGTCTAGAGGGGGAGACAGGCATTAAAATGAATTACAGATAGAGCAAATGGGAGAGAATAATATGTACATAAATGCTGTGAGGCTGAAGGTGGCTATCATAAAATGGAACAGGCTAACCTCCACTGTTGATGTAAATCATAGCAACCTGCATTGGTTTATGGCAGTTTATGTTGTTTAACATCTGTGGTTAAATAATATTGATATTTCTGCACACATAATGAGTTCTCTTAGTGTGTCTTTCCTTGCCTGACCACTTCTTTTTTCCCAACTGAAATGCTATAAATACCGTAATATTATCCCATCAATATGGTTAAAGCCTCTTTGTAGTTTACTTGCTAATTTCAATTATTTTTGAGAGATTAAACTGGTTGCCTCTGCTGAACTTGGTTAAAATGAGCTATGACATATTATTGAAAAGCCTAATGCCATATTATTTCATTATGTGATTATTTATTAATTCTTGATGCCAAGCTCATCAAAGTATTAACTACCCAATAGATCAAACAGTCCCTGAAATCCGGCTCTGGAGCCGGCTTCCTCTTCTGCTTTGAACATTAAAATAAGGAAGTACTCTAAATGTTAGATTCCCAAAGAGGACTGCCTCCACAAAGGTCATTCCAGGATAGAGCAACCAACTGATGGAATCCCTATTCAAAGATAATTTATTGTGAAAAAACATTTTGAATAAATATTACTGGAAATTTTCCTCAGAAGAGCAGTCAAAATGACCAGTAACGTAACGATACCAAGCCTGGACCTAACCTAGCAGGCATTGCCGACCAGTGTCTAAAATGAACCAGTTACCATGTTGGGAGAAGGAGTAGGATTGCTATATTTTATTATTCAATCAATGGTATTTATTGAGTGCTTACTCCATATACAGCACACTGTACAAAGTGCTTGGGTAAGTACAGTGCAGTAGAGTTGGTCAATATTATACCTGCTGTTGAGGAGAAGCAGTATGGCCTAGTGAAAAGAATCCCAATCTGGGAGTCAGAAGGACCTGGGTTCTAATTCCAGACCTGCCTGTTTTCTGTGTGACCTTGAGCAAGTCACTTGACTTCTTTATGCTTCAATTACCTCATATATAAAATGGGGATTACAACTGTGATCCCCATGCGGGACGTGGACTGCATCCAGTCTGATGAGTTTCTGTTTACTCCAGCACTTAGTACGGGGTCTGGCACATAGAAAGTGCTTAACAAGTACCATTAAAAGAAAAAAAAAACAACTAAATTAGAACATGGGGCACAGTTTTTGTTTGTGTTTTGTATGGTATTAAGTACTTATTATCTCTCAAACACTGTTCTAAGCGCTGGGGTAGGTACAAGTTAATTAGGTGAGACACAGCCTATGCTCCTCGTGGGGCTCAGAGTCTAAGAAGGGGGGAGAACAGGTCTAAAATCCCTATTTAACAGTTGAAGAAACTGAGGTACAGAGAAGTTAAGTGATTTGCCCAAGGTCACACAGCAAGCAGTTGACAGAGCCTGGATTAGAACCCAGATCATCTGACTCCCAGGCGCATGCTCTTTTCACTAGTCCATGCTTCTTCTCAATTTGGTAAGGATTTTATTGATAGAGCCTGCATCCATTATGAAGAATACCCAGTCATATAATGTGACCTTTGTTTACCTTACTCATTGCTTCAATATTTCGCTAGTTATGGTCGTATATCAGCTCCAGATCCCACCTCTAACTTTATGAATAATTTTGATCCCTTTCTCACCTTTCTTCTCTCTTTCTCCAGTTATATCTTGATCCTTGGGGACCTTGATATCCATATACATGATTCCAGTGCGCCTCAATCTCAATGCTCAACTCCTCCTACTCCACCCCCACCTCACCTAATCACCAACTTTGGAAACATATTTGATCTCATCATCTCTACTCACTCTACAGTCTGTACCTTCAACAACTCTGAAATCCCTTTATTCAATCACAACTTTCTCACCTGCCTTCTCTCCCACACACCCACTCCCTATGTATATGTCCTGTTCCCCTACAGAGACCACCGATCTTTTGACACCATCTAATTTTCTCAAGTCTTCATGTCCCATTTAGTCTCCATCTCCCATTTAGTCTCCATTCCCAAACTACCTTCTTTTGCTGCACAAATTGACTCCTTCATCACTACCCTCTCTACTGAAATCAACTTATTCGCTCCCCTATCCATTCATCTAGTTCATACCACCAATTTACAGCCCAGGATGCCCTCCACAGTATGCTTCCTTCATTCCTTCTCTTCTGCCTCCCACCCCTTAACTGTGGGAATCCCTCAAGCCTCTATTCTGGATTCCTTCTTTTCTCCATCTCCATCCACTCACATGGAGAACTCATTCACTCCAGTAGCCTCAACTATTATCTCTCTGTAGATGATTCCCAAATCTACATCTCCAGCCAGGATCTTTCTCCTTCTCGTTTGTCTTATGGTATCGAGTCAACTCTGACCAATAGCGATGCCATGGACACCTTTCTCCCGGAATGCCCCACCTCCATATGCAATTGTTCTGGTAGTGTATCCATAGAGTTTTCTTGGTAAAAGTACAGAAGTGGTTTACCACTGCCTCCTACCACGTAGTAAACATGAGTCTCCATGCTCAACTCTCCCATGCTGTTGCTGCCCAGCACAGGTGAGTTTTGACTTGTAGCAGATTGCCTTCCACTCGCTATCCACTGCCCAAATGGGGAATGGAATGGGTATGCCTCTGCTTGACTCTCCCTCACATAGTCAAGACTGGTAGAGTACTAGAAACTCTCCAGGTGTGACCTGTTCTGACAACTTGACACCTGTCCACATGTTTTGTTTTATTGTCTGTCTCCCCCTTCTAGACTGTGAGCCCGTTGTTGGGTAGGGACCGTCTCTATATTTTGCCAACTTATACTTCCCAAGCGCTTAGTACAGTGCTCTGCACACAGTAAGCACTCAATAAATACAATTGAATGAATGAATGACCCTAAGAGGGATCTCCTTCTCTGCAGTTTCATATTTCCACCTGCCAGGACATCTCTACTTAGATTTCCCCCAGACACCTCAAACGTAACGTGTCATAAACAGAATTCCTCCTATTCCCACCCAAACCCTGACCTCCCCATGACTTTCCTAACATTGTAGACAGCACTACCATCCTCCCTGTCTCACAGGCCTGTAAACATAGCATAATTTTTGACTCATCTCTCTCATTCAACCCACATATTCAGTCTGTCACAGGATTATGTTGGTTCTACCATTCAACATCACTTAAATTCACATGTTCCTCTCCATCCAAACTAATACTACATTGATACAAGTGCTTATCCTATTCCACCTTAACATCAGTCTCTTTGCTGAACTCCCTGCCTCCTGTTGCTCCCAACTCCAGTACATATTTCACTCTGCTGACCTGATCATTTTTCTTAAAAAAAGTTCAGTCCATGTTTCCCCACTCCTCAAGAACCTCTAGTGTTTCCTTCAACCATCTCCACATCAAAGAGTAGCTCCTTACTATTGGCTTTTAAAGTGCTCAAATCATTTTACATCTTCATATCTTCTCTGATTTCCTAATACAACTCACCCTTTCAAACTTCACTCTTCTAATGCCAACCTACTCACTGTACCTCGATATTGCGTATCTCACCTCTGGCAATTCACACATGCTCTCCCTCTGGCCTGGAGCTCCCTCCTCCTTCATATCTGACAGATCACCATTCCCTCCACTTTCAAAGCCTTATTAAAATAACAGCAGTGCTTTGCACATACTAAGTGCTTAATAAATGCCATCATTATTATTATTGTTATAATTATCTCCTCCAAGAGTCCTTCTCTGACTCAACCCTCATTTTCCCTACTACCTCTCACTTCTGCATTGCCCTTCATTTGGATCTGTACCCTTTATTCACCCCACATTCTGCCTTACAGCACTTATGTACATGTACATGATATATTTCAATGTCTGTATCCCCTCTAGACTGTAACATGTCTACCTCCTATTTTATTGCATTCTCTCCAGTGTTCAGTACAGTGCTCTGCACACAGAAAGTGCTCAAAAAAGTCCATTGATTAACTGATTAATTCACAAAAAGGCACTTCATTTGTAATTTAATTCCTTTTCAAAGGGAAATGTTTTCTGTTCTAGCAAATGACACCAAAATAATAATGGTTTTCCCTCCATACTAAATTTTCAAAATATTTGTTTGGGGAAAGTAAGATTGTAGAAGACTTGCAGATTCTAGCCATACTGGTCTCCCCTGTATTTTAGGATTGAACTAAACAGGTTGCAATGTCTGTTAAGTGCTACAGTCAGTACAGATGCACCAGAGTTAGGGCTGATTTCTTCTTATAATTCCACTTGGGTGTCAAAAGCAGCCTGCAGAGCTTTTCCCTGGGGACCGATGTTGTGAACTGTGGAGTAACTGAAATGTTAGAATTCACTGTGAGGCACAGGGAGAACTGACTTGTAAACAGAACCTCCTGCTGTACTTGTAGTTGGTTTTCTCTTTTTGCCAATTGTGATTGAGTCTTCTAAATGACCACTTTATTGTGTGTATGACTAATGAGCCATGTGGAAGCTGTAAGTCTAAGAACTAAAAGTTCAAAAAGTATTGCAAGGATGTAATGTCTGGAACTGATCCTGCCGTTATACTTCCCATCATTCTGTACTGGATCAGAATGTAGATTACCACCCTATCCATATGTTACTTAACTTCTGATTCATTTTCATTTAACTGATCAAAATGTTATTTTATGACACCCAGATGATACTCCTAAAGTCCTATGCATAGAATTATATGATTCTGAGCAACTAACTAGGAGCACATGCACCACATATTTTTGATATAGTCCCAAATGGAGACAGGATGAGACTCTATCAAGTTTCACTCAACTGGGAAATGCATCTTACCAATTATTTTTTAAAATTGATATGTACACAGTACTTTCTGAGATATAACGCTCTACTTTGAATTGTTTGGAAATACACTTTTTAACATGTTGAGCCTGTTCTCACTGTGAGTTCAATAGACTAGTCAATCAAAACCTCATATGAACATTCAACTTTCTTTGTCCTGAAAAAGCCAGAGTCTCTATTTTGTCATTTCAATCAGTTAACTGTATTTATTGTGTGCTTACTGCATGCAGAGCTCTTGGGAAAGTACAATGCAACACAATTAATAGACATTTTCCCTGCCCACCAGGAGCTTACAGTCCTGGGGGGGGAGCTTTATTTGCCTTTTCATCTCACCCTCACACTGTAAGGTTCAGGAGTAACCCATTATATGAAATGAATTGCTTAAGCCTCTTTAATAATAATGATAATGATGCTATTTGTTAAGCACTGACTACATGCTAGGCACTATACTAAGTGCCGGGGTGTGTACATGCATATTGAATTGGACACAGTCTCTGTCCCATGTGAGGCTCCCAATCTCAATTCCCATTTTACAGATGAGGTCACTGAGGCCCAAAGAAGTGAAGTGACTTGCCCAAGGTCACACAGCAGACAAGTGGTGGAATGAGGAATAGAACCCATGACCTTCTGACTCCCAGAACTGGGCTCTATCCACTGTCCCGTGCTGCTTTTCTAGTACTTGTCATTTGCTATTTCTCCAGTTCTTGGTTTCATTTCCCCTACTACCTCTCCCTTCTGTGTCACTCTTGAACTTGGATTTGTACTCCTAATTCATCCCACTCTCGATCCCACAGCACTAATGTTCATATCTGCAATTTATACACAGGTATAAATCTATTCCTCTAGACAAGCTCCCTTTTTTATAGTATTTGTAAAGCACTTACTTCCCCTCTCAGGGTCACACCTGGAGAGTTTCCAGTACTCCCTCTCAGGGTCACACCTGGAGAGTTTCCAGTACTCTACCAGTCTCAACTGTGGGAGGGAGAGTCAAGCAGAGGCATACCCATTTCATTCCTAGCTTGGGCAGTGGCTAGTGAGTGGAAGGCAATCTGATACAAGTCAAAACTCACTTGTGCTGGGCAGCAGCAGCATAAGAGAGAGTCAAGGGCAGGAACTGAAGTTCACTGCGCGGAAGAAGGTAATGGTAAACCACCTCCGTATTTTTACCAAGAAACCTCTATGGATACACTGCCAGAATGACTGCAGATGGAGGTGGGGTGTTCTGGGAGAGATGGGTCCTTGGCGTTGCTGTGGTTCGGAGACAAGCATAAGACAAGAACGTGCTAGGCACTGTACTAAGTCCTGGAGTAGTTACAAGCTAATCAGGTTGGACCCAGTCCATATCCCACATGGGGCTCATGGTCTTAATCCCCATTTTACAGATGAGGTAACTGAGTCACATTGAAGTGACTTGCCTGAGGTGGCACAGTAGAAAAGTGATGGAACCAAGATTAGAACCCAGGTCCTTCTGACTTGCAGGCCCATGCTCTATCTACTCGTGGGCAAGGATCATGTCTGCTACCAACTTAGTTATAGTATGCTTAGTACAGTGCTCTGCACACAGTAAGCTTTCAAATAAGATGGATTGATTGATTGATTGTTTAAGCAACAAACTGAGCAGGGGACTTGACTGTTATATTCTACTCTCCCAAGAACTTAATTCAGTGATCTGCCCACAGTAAATGTTCAATAAACATGATTGATTGAATGACGCTCCAGTATTTTTTCTGATTTTAAATTTTCTAGGGCAATATCAACAAATGCTGTGGGTCACCCACGAGGTGCAGGCAATGGTGCTGTTCAAATAATAGCTGTGAATGTAGACAGATCAGGCCGATGAGCAGTGACAGGCATATAATGTAGAGGGTGCTGACTTTGAGGAATTTAGGCTTTATGCTTATTAGATCTGATAATGACTGTTTGGGATTCATATACCCCTTTCCTGTCCTATGAAAAAGTCACCACCCAACTAGCATTTTTATAGATGCCAAGTAGAAATGAGTCCGTTGGAATGATAGGCATTTTTTTAGGTGATATCAGTGCCTCTGAGTTGCAACTGATGGTCTAGATATTTCAACGGTAAGTTATTGTACCTGCTTTGCGTTTGTGTCCACACTACCTCTAGTTAGTAAACTGAAAGTTTATTTGATCTCTAGAGGGAGCAACTCACCTCTTAGTCTCCGTATCTAATTAGATCCTCAGAGAGAGAGGTCTGGTTTGTGATGCCTTAAAAAAAAATTGAACCCAATAATCTATTATTTCAAACATGAGTTGAAGTGTTGCAGTAACTGCCTTTGTTTAGACAGTCCTGTTGTTTGAGGTTGAAACTTCATGTGGGTGGTCTTACTCTGTTTGGTGTCACTATCAACAAAAGTGTAGAAGGAGAAATAACCAATGATGCGGGCATGCCTCAATCAGGTCTTCCTTAATTTTCATGTCAGTTAAGTTTTTAGCACAGGCAGAACCAATTAGCAGGAACGGGGTTGACACTGGCTGTGACATTCCACAAAGACAAAATACTTCTCGCTGCCATTCTCACCAATAGATGAGCCCATACTGTTTGTAAATTCAGTTCTGCCATAGCATGTGTTTCCACTGCATGTGTAGGTTAGCGCACCAGTAGGGAATTGGGGAACGTTCATCCTACAGTGCGAGCCTGTTTAGATACAGGGACCCACAGTGCTGGAAAGTAATGATTTATACACATATTTGTACATGAGCATGTGTGAGTTTTCCTGAAAATGTGGTTTTGCAAGAAAGGCAGGGGCTTTGTCTCTTACGCTGTTGGACCATCCCAAGTGCTGTGCTCTGCCCATCGGAGATGCTCAATAAATACTATTGATTGATGGATTAGAATGGTGGTAGCAAACAGCAAGCACTTAGTACAGTGCTCTGCACACAGTAAGTGCTCAATAAATATGATTGAATGAATGAATGGGCGTTTGAATAAGGTAAGCCATCCTCCTCCATTCTAGAAGGATGTCTGCTCTGCCCATTATCATAACTTCCAAGATCTGGAATGACAAGATGGAGGTAGGCTGTGGACTTTTTTTAGGTGTGGAGTGATAAAAGGTGATAAACAAGTTTGAGAACCTCTATTTTAGATGCTGCATTGTGTGAAAACTAGAGATTTCCAGAAAGTGAGACAGGCTCTCCTGTTTGCAGTGCTATACCCTTTGGTGGGACAGCTGTACCATTGATATATGCAACATAGTGTTTAGCATTCTTTTTTACTCTCCCAAGCTGGTGCTCTACACAGAGCAGAGTGTTCAATAAGTGCAATTGATTGAACTATTGAATAAGTGCATATATATATACCTGTATATATGTATATATGGTTGTACATATTTATTACTCTATTTATTTATTTATTTATTTATTTTACTTGTACATTTCTATCCTATTTATTTTATTTTGTTGGTATGTTTGGTTCTGTTCTCTGTCTCCCCCTTTTAGACTGTGAGCCCACTGTTGGGTAGGGACTGTCTCTATGTGTTGCCAATTTGTACTTCCCAAGCGCTTAGTACAGTGCTCTGCACATAGTAAGCACTCAATAAATACGATTGATTGATTGATTGATTGATCGACAGACTGTAATTCCTGCTCCAGCCCAAGGAGGCGTAGGAGGAGGATTAATAATATTTAAGTGCTTACTCTGTTTAGGGCTCAGTACTAAGTACTGGGAGAGAATACACAGGTTGGAATTGACATAATAATTGTGGTATTTATTAAGTGCTTACTATGTGCCAGGCACTGTCCTGCAGGTGCTGTTTTCTTTCCTGTTGGCGTGGTAGAAGGTATTACTGAATGAAATTTCCTTGGTGTTGTGGAGGAGGAAAGCCGGTGCCAGTTCCCGAGGAGATGGCGTGCTGGTTGACCGGTGGTGGAGTTGCCGAGACAGCACCAGAGCAGCTTTTATCGCCAACCCAGTACACGGAGCATGGTGGGAGCAAGGGCCCTGGGTGGTGGGAGAGAAGACAGCAGTTACCGACGATGCTTTGCTCAACCATTATGGAGAGGGAGCGTTCAGAAGAGAGAGCAGAATTCTCATCAGCATTTATCAGGCCCCAGCCAGGGCCAGATTAATACAAGAACTAATCAAGCTTTAAGCTTAAAGGGGCTTTGACTGACCCTCAAAATTGCACCTCCTCTTGACTTTACCAACGTTGCCACTGATTGGAGCATTACTGAATCAAACAATCAATCATATTTATTGAGCCCTTACAGAGCACTGTACTAAGCACTTGGGAATGTACAATACGAAGGAGTTAATAGACATGTTCCCCGCCCAAAAAGGTAGTAATTCTTCTGAAGATGACCTTCATGAGGCGGCCCATTCCAACATGACTAGCCTAGAGAAGCAGTATGGTGTAGTGGGTAGAGCACAGGCCTTAGAGTCAGAAGGTCATGGGTTCTAATTCTGACTCTACCACTCGCCAGCTGTGTGAGCTTGGGCAAATTATTCATTCATTCATTCAATTGTATTTATTGAGCGCTTACTGTGTGCAGAGCACTGTACTAAGCGCTTGGAAAGTACAAGTTGACAACATATAGAGACAGTCCCTACCCAACAGTGGGCTCAAATCATTTTACTTCACTGTCCCTGTTACCTCATCTGTAAAATGGGGATTCAGACTGTGAGCCCCACATATTCTGGGGACTGTATCCAATGCGATTCGCTTGTTTCTACCCCAGCATTTAGTACAGTGCCTGGCACATGGTAAGTGCATAACAAAGATCATCATTATTATTCTTATTACCATCCACCAACCCTCTCACCCTCAACTGTAGACTGTAAACTCATCTCTAGACTGTAAGCTTGTTGTGGACAGGGAATGTCACTGTTTATTGTTGTAATGTACTTTCCCAAGCGCTTACTACAGTGCCCCGCACACAGTAAGTGCTCAGTAAATGTGATTGAATGAATTATTATTATTGGGAAGCAGGAGAAACAGCGTGACAGTGGAAAGAGCATGGACTTGGGAGGCAGAGGCTGTAGATTCTAATCCTGACTCCACCAATCCATCAATCAATCGTATTGAGCACTTACTGTGTGCAGAGCACTGTACTAAGCACTTGGGAAGTACAGGTTGGCAACGTATAGAGACGGTCCCTACCCAACAGTGGGCTCACAGTCTAGAAGGGGGAGACAGAGAACAAAACCAAACGTATTAACAAAATAAAATAAATAGAATAGATATGTACAAGTAAAATAGAGTAATAAATATGTACAAACATATGTACATATATTCAGGTGCTGTGGGGAAGGGAAGGAGGTAAGATGGGGAGGATGGAGAGGGGGATGAGGGGGAGAGAAAGGAAGGGGCTCAGTCTGGGAAGGCCTCCTGGAGGAGGTGAGCTCTCAGTAGGGCCTTGAAGGGAGGAAGAGAGCTAGCTTGGCGGATGTTGGGAGGGAGGGCATTCCAGGCCAGGGGGATGATGTGGGCTGGGGGTCGACGGCGGGACAGGATAGAATGAGGCACGGTGAGGAGATTAGTGGCAGAGGAGCGGAGGGAGTGGGCTGGGCTGTAGAAGGAGAGAAGGGAGGTGAGGTAGGAGGGGGTGAGGTGATGGAGAGCCTTGAAGCCGAGGATGAGGAGTTTTTGCCTGATGCGCAGATTGATTGGTAGCCACTGGAGATTTTTGAGGAGGGGAGTAACATGCCCAGAGCGTCTCTGGACAAAGACAATCTGGGCAGCGGCATGAGGTATGGATTGAAGTCGGGAGAGACACGAGGATGGAAGATCGGTAAGGAGGCTGATACAGTAGTCCAGACGGGATAGGGTGAGAGCTTGAACGAGCAAGGTAACGGTTTGGATGGAGAGGAAAGGGCGGATCTTGGCAATGTTGCGGAGCTGAGACCGGCAGGTTTTGGTGACGGCTTGGTGGTGCGGGGTGAATGAGAAAGCGGAGTCGAGGATGACACCAAAGTTGCGGGCCTGTGAGACAGGAAGGATGGTAGTGCCGTCAACAGTGATGGGAAAGTCAGGGAGAGGGCAGGGTTCTGCTGTGTGACCTTGGGCAAGTCACTTAACTTCTCTGTGCTTCAGTTACCTCATCTGTAAAATGGGGATTAAGACTGTGAGCCCCATGTGGGATAACCTGATTACCTTGTATCACCCCAGCGCTTAGAACAGTGCTTGGCACATTGTGAGCACTTAAATACCATCATTAAGCACTCAGTACAGTGCTCTGTACACAGTAAGCCCTCAATAAATACGATTGACTGAGTGAATGAAAGAGCCCAGGCTTGGGAGTCTGAAGACTTGAGTTATAATCCCTGCTTTATGACTTCCCTCCTGGGAACTTGGGCAAGTCACTTACCTTCTTTGTGTCTGTTTCCTCATCTGTAAAATGGAAGTTAAATATCTGTTCTCCCTCCTACATAAACTGTAAGCTTCATGTAGGACAGGGATTGTATCTGACCTGATGATTTTGTATCAACCCCAGGGTCTAGTACAGTTCTTGACACATAATAATCACTTAATGAATACCATCATCATTATCCTCATGTAAGACAGGGACTGTATCCAACCTGATTATTTTGAGTATATTCCAGTGTTAGTAAGTGATTAACAAATACCATAATGTGGAAAAATAATGATATTCCCTGTGCCTATGGGGTCCTGGACCACACTTGATCAGACCAGTACTCTATCTAACTAGCCTATTGTTCTGCTCTGACAGTGGCTTGGAGGAAAATTAATGAATCAAACATTGATATTATTGAGCACTCACTGTGGCCACTAAGCACTTGGGTGAGTACAACATAATAGGGTTGGTAGACATGTTCCCTGCCCACAAGGAGCTTACAATAATAATAATAAGAAGTAGTAATAATAATTATGGTACTAGAGAAGCAGTGTGGCTCAGTGAAAGGAGCCCGGGCTTTGGAGTCAGAGGTCATGGGTTCAAGTCCCGACTCCATCAACTGTCAGCTGTGTGACTTTGGGCAAGTCACTTAACTTGTCTGGTCCTCAGTGACCTCATCTGTAAAATGGGGATGAAGACTGTGAGCCCCACGTGGGACAACCTGATCACCTTGTTTCCCCCCAGCACTTAGAACAGTGCTTTGCACATAGTAAGTGCTTAACAAATACTATTATTATTATTATTATTTAAGTGCATACTATGTTCAGGCACTGTTCTAAGTGCTGGGGTAGATACAAGGTAGGTTGGACACAGTCCCTGTCCCACAAAGGGGACTCAGTCTTAATTCCCATTTTACAGAAGAGGGAACTGAGGCCCAGAGAAGTTAAGTGACTTGCCCAAGGTCACACAGCAGACAAGTGGAGGAGTCAATCAATCAATTGTATTTATTGAACACTTACTGTGTGCAGAGCACTGTACTAAGCGCTTGGGAAGTACAAGTTGGCAACATATAGAGACAGTCCCTACCCAACAGTGGGCTCACAGTCTAGAACTTCTGAATCCCAGGCCAGTGCTCTATCCATTAGGCCATGCTGCTTCCCTACAGTCTAGAGGGAGCAAAAAGTGTGATGAGAATGAGCAACACGTTTTGAGCATCAGCTGTTTCCAGAGCACTGTTATGGGCCCCTGGGAGCATGCAGTGGATGTCAAAGACAAGGTGCCTGCTCCCAAAGAGATTGCAGTTAAGTGAGAGACAAGTGGGCATTAATTGTCGATGGTTGAATGGATAGAGTGAGAGCATAGGTACAAAAAATAGCAAAAAAGCAATTGAATAACTAAATTTTGAAGAAACAGATGCCCCCGTGAGTGCTAAAAGGCCTGACAGTTTGGCATGACCAGAAAGGTGGGACATTTGTCAAGGAATGCCTTTTGGAAGGGCAGAGATGACATTTACTAACTCTATCATACTCTCAGAAGCTCTGCACACAGGTACTCAATAAATACTACTGACATTGATTGCTTAGTGAGCAGAGAGTAGGGGAGTGAGGGCCATGTAAAGGTGTAGTGAGCTTCATTGACATCTAGGTGATTCCCCTCAGGAGCTGCAGGCCATGTGCAGGGGGATTTTGTTTCCCAGTGACTGAGGAAGTATTAAGGGGACCCCCAAGTTGGATAGGTCACTCCCACTTTGGGTGTGTGATGCTGGTGAGGTGGGTTAAGGAGAGAACCTGGCTAAGGGGTGAGGAGATAAGACAGACTGGGGGGAAATGGACACATCCAGCCACTGATTCACATTCATTCACATAATTTCACAAACACCTTTATACAAACGTTCAAATACCATCAGTTACTCGATAGTATTTATTGAGTGCTTACGCTATGTAGAGTGCTGTACTAAATGCTTGGAAGAGGACAGTAGAGTAGGCAGAAGTGATCCCTGTCGTTCCAGTTTACAGTCCTCTAGAATGTAAGCTCTTTATGGGCAGGGCACACTTCTACCAATTTGGTTGCATTCTGCCAAGTGCTTAGTACAGTGCTCTGCACCTAGTAAGTGCTCCATAAATGCCACTGATCAATTGATCCAGGAGCTGACGATCTTGTTAACTCTTCTGCACACACATTCCCCGCTCCTATCCCCTCTCCTAAGCACTTAGTATAGTGTTCTCAAGCGCTTAATACAGTGCTCTGCACACAGTAAGTGCTCAATAAATACGATTGATTGAATGAATGAATGTTCTGCACACGTTGTGCTCAATGAACATGATTGATTGTTAGGTCTCTATTTCTGTGATGCAGTCCTCTTTTACATTGGACCATTCTAATCAGTTGTTATTTATGCTCACAGATCCCAGTTTTGTGCTGTGGCAAGCCAGGCACCAGCAGGTGTGTATGGAAAAGCTGTCACTGCCCTTTAAATCTTAGCTCAATTACTTAAAGGCATTGGTACAAGATTTTACATTTCTAATATGACTTTCACTAAAGGAGAGCAGAGTTTTGGCAATCACTCTGTATTCTTTGACAAGCTGTGGATTTTAGTTTTGCTTCTTGTTATATGATATAGTTAATATTTTAAAATTTCACTATCCCTGGCCTTTGTGTGTGTAAATACACACATGCATATATGTAAGGGGAAGAGTCCTAGAGGTTTAGGAAATAGATGAAGATCTAAGTTGTGTTATTTGCACTTTTTTCCTAAATCTTGCAAATACCTCAGTTTCTTCAATAGGCTCTACATCTGACTGCTATTAGTAGCTTTGAATGTAAAACAAGGACTCCTTAATCCTGCTCCATCTGTCTTCCTTAATGTTTGATTCCACACTGTCTGGATCAGTTAAAAGTTCTGCCTGATCACCAGGATTACTGTTTCAAGACTACGAGAACTCAACTCTCATCCCTTTTTAATAGTTTTTTGGAGATGACCTTTCTAGTAGTGAACTGGGACAATTTTCAGTTGTATGCTTACTACCAAAAGTAGCAGTGTGGATGGTGAGACATTTTTAACGTTTAAAACCTGACGGGCAGGTGAACTGTTTTCATTGTTAAATAAAATGAGCATTTTGGAATTTCGTGAACTGATCACACTGCTATTAAGAGTAGCACCGTAAACGTCACCTAGGTGGTATAGATAAATTCATCTTCTGGTGTATGTACAATTTTGCACATACATGTCATTGTCGTCATTGTACATTCGTGAAACAGCATGAACTCAGATATGTGATTTTTCTCACCTTATTTTGCTGGGGGCAAGGGGAGGATAAAGGAATGAGCCACTTGCCTTTTCTTTGGCCCCAAATTAACTGCCAGTATAATAGAATGAAGAAAGTCACCTGTGAAAGTAAAATTAAGCTGTGAAAAATTGGATGTTCTCATCTACATCAAGAATAACAGCATATCACATTCCTTCAGAGATTCTTTAGGTAATATTGAAAAGATGCCATCTTCCTAAGGCATTTTCGTGAAGGTCACTCTTTCGCCTTTGAAAAGGGAGCTGATGGACTTATCTTTGTTGTGATATACATTTCTTAGATTCGCATGTTATCTGAGGACGTGTACTGTTCAGGACAAGATGATGGGAAACTGAAGTTCCTTTGCTGCTTGCTAAATACTGCTACGTGGATCTTCTTGGATTTTCCCTTGATCCACGTATCTTGGCTCTCAGAACACTACTCTGGGATCCAAAAGCGCCTCACACTCAGCTTCAGAGATCTTTAACTCTCTCCATCTTATTTTTCTGTTCACTTCAGCTTCTATTTCCTAATTCTCTTTCTCTTCTCCTCCCAAGCCAACCTCCTAGATGTCCCTCATTCTCCCACCTCCGTCCCTTATATCACACTGTTTCCCCACCCTTGAACTCTTTCCCTTCCCAAATCCAACATTCAGAGCCCCCTTAAAATCCCACCTCTAGTACAAGGCTTTCCTGATTAGTCTCAGCACCATATACCATATAAACCCATCAGCCAACCCTAACACTTATGAATTTATTTCTCCCCATCCTCAGCATATATGTCTATTCAAGTGTATATTCAGTGATTTATTTTGACTACTCCTATAACTTTTATAATAATAGCAATTATTATTATGATATTTGTTAAGCACTTACTATGTGCCAGACACTATACTGAGCGCTGGGGTGGATACCAGCAAATTGGGTTTGACACAGTTTGTTTCTCCCGTTAAGGAGTAAGCTCCTTGTGTATAGGGAACATGGCACTTCTTTATTCTGTTCTTCCCAAGTGCTTAGTTCAAGTCATTACAGCAAGTGGGTTCTCAATGCTTATTAATACTGCTACTAGCAGAATTGCTGCCCATTGCCCTCCCCTACTCTTAATGGAACAGGGTGCTTTTCAGGGTTCTGTCATGCGCAGGAAAGTTCCCTGGCCTGACTGCATGTGACAGAACCAAAGTAACAGATCCTTCCCCCTGCCAGTTTTCACAATCTATTCTCTCACTAGCAAGGTTGACAGAAGAGGCCTCAATATATCCATCCCTCTTAGATTCTGAGCCCTGTGAAGGGTTGAGACTGTCTGATCTCATAATCTTGAATATATACCCCAGTGCTCAGCACATACTGGGTGTATAATAAATACCATTATTACCATTGCTCTCCCTCTGCCTCTCTCTTTTCCCCCTTCTCCCTTTAGATTGTAAACTTCTTGAAACAGAAAATGTGCCCAGTTTTCTCTAGAACAGTATCTAGTGGACACTCAATATTACTGTTGAATAATAATAATAACGATGGTATTTGTTAAACACATACTGTGTGCCAAGCACTGTTCTAAAGACTGAGGTAGATACAAGATAATCACGTTGGACACAGTTCCTGTCCCACATGGGGCACACAGTCTTAATCCCCATTTTACAGATGAGGAAACTGAGGCCCAAAGCAGTGAAATGACTTCTCCAAGGTCACACAGCAGACAAGTGGTGGAGCCCGGATTAGAACTCAAGTCCTCTGATTCCCAGGCCCAAGCTCTATACACTACACCATGGAATGAATAGTGCATA
This sequence comes from Tachyglossus aculeatus, assembly GCF_015852505.1. Taxonomy (NCBI): domain Eukaryota; kingdom Metazoa; phylum Chordata; class Mammalia; order Monotremata; family Tachyglossidae; genus Tachyglossus; species Tachyglossus aculeatus. The sequence goes on along the minus strand of NC_052101.1, from coordinate 77,892,713 downwards.
TGGATGCAGTCTTCACAATTATATTGAGAAACAGTTTGGCTGCTGTCTTAGAAGGCTCAAATAAAAAGTTTCTTTTCTCTAAGGAAAATGAGTTTAAATACATGTAGAACTGGAAATAGTTTATTCAACTTTTTAAAAGCTTTTTCACAGGATAATGTTAGCATGTCTTGAGGCTTTAGCTGGTAATATTCTTCTTGGCAGTAATCATAATTAATTCAGTCCAAAGTATAAAGTTGATGGTATATACCCAAGAGGGCTGCATTCTATTCTTTTAGTTAAATATGTACATAATGATTTAAACTATATGCAGTCAGTTTTCCTATAATGCAGAGGATACATTCTTGACAAACCCCACTTTAAGGAAAATCTGCACTTTAGTATGCACATCTTGACCGGAGCCACACATATGTGCACAACTTTCTTCTGGCATTGCACATGTTCTACCCACAGAGATGCATGTTGTTGGATGAAAGTTTCCTAATTCCACAACAGCATTCTAGCCAAGATGCCTAGTGAAAACAATCATTGGGAAAGACCCCAGTGTATCTCTTAAATGGTGTGATCCATAATATATATGATATTCGACCTTCACAGTCCGTGATAATATACAGAAATGAGGACTGAGAATATAGTTATTTAAAATTTGACTATAAGGTCTACCATTTTTAAAGCCAAACTTGATTAATTATCCTGGTTTATCCTTTAATTTCTTCTCTTGCCCCCTTTTACTGCTATCCTTATATTTTTAAAAGTAAGATCTATGGAAACAGGCTCTATACAGGTCTGATGGCATTGTATTTTTCCATAAATGACCTCCTGTTTTAGTGAGTTTCCTTCCGTTTGATAATGTGATAGATTTCTGACCAAAATGCCTTTGCATTTGTCAGCCTAGTACTGTTTTTTCCTTGAGGTCTGTATCAGTCAGCATTTCCTCTTGTTTATATGACGGAAGCAGCGTGGCCTAGTGGCAAGAGCACGGGCCTGGAAGTTGGAGGACGTGATTTATAATCCCGGCTCCTCCACTTCTCTGCTGTGTGACTTTGGGCAAGTCACTTAACTTCTCTTTGCCTCAGTTACCTCATCTGTAAAATGGGGATTAAGACTATGAGCCCCATGTGGGACAGGGACTGTATCCAATCTGATTACCTTATATGTACCCCAGTGTGCTTGGCCCATAGTAAGTGCTTAACAAATACCATAGTAATAACTATTATTATTACTTTGCTATTCTGTGTTACCAGAGCTTCCAAGTAAGGTGAAGTCTCCCTTAGATAGTTGGAATTAACACATGCCATAAAATGAAGGAACATCAGATTTTCCACTTCTGAAGATGGTGTTCGTTTGTGAATGTGTTATCTATCTGTATCTCATCTATCCCTTTCCTCTCCATACAAACTGCTACAACCAATCCAAGCACATATCATTGCCTCCCTTGGCTACTGCATCAGCTTTAATAATAATAATAATAATGATAATGGGATTTGTTAAGCGCTTACTATGTGCAAAGCACTGTTCTAAGCGCTGGGGAGGATACAAGGTGATCAGATTGTCCCAGGTGGGGCTCACAGTCTTAATCCCCATTTTACAGATGAGGTAACTGAGACACAGAAGTTAAGTGACTTGCCCAAGGTCACACAGCCTACAATTGGCACAGGCGGAATTTGAACCCATGACCTCTGACTCCCAAGCTCATGCTCTTTCCATTGAGCCACGAGCTTTCTTGCCGACCTCCCTGCCTCCTCTCTCTCCCCGTGCCAGTCCATACTTCACTCTGCTGCCCGGATAATTTTTCTAAAAAAATGTTGTCATCCAACTTGATCGCCTCCAGAGGATGTGCATTCACTTCTGCATCAAACAGAAACTCCTTACCATCTCCTTTAAGTCTCCTTTAAGACAGTCAGTTCTCTTCCTCCTAACTAACCTCTCTGATCTCTCACTACAACCCAACCTGTATGCTGTGCTTCTATAACACCAATCTACTCTCTCTACCTCAGTTGCATCTATCACACCGCTAACCCCTTGCCCACGTTCTCCCTTGGTCTTGGGACTCCCTCCCCCTTCATATATGACAGACCAACACTCTGTCCACCTTCAAAAGCCTCATAAAATCATACCTCCTCCAAGAAGTCTTTGAAGATTAAGTCCTTTGTTTCCTCTATTGGTCCTCCCCTCTGTTTTGAATATGCACTAGGCTGTATACCCCTTCATTCAATTGTATTTATTGAGCACTTACTGTATGCAAAGCACTGTACTAAGCACTTAATTTAGATACTCCCCCCTCCCCAAAGTACTTATTTAATATTCTTATGCTCTACTATGTCCCTTATCCATAATCTATGTTAATTCTACCTCCCTGTAAGCTCCTCTTGGGTAGGGATCAGTCCATCAACTCTGTTTATTGTACTTACCCAAGGGTTTAATACAGTGCTCTGTACCAGCCCTTAGAACAGTGCTTGGCACATAGCGCTTAACAAATACCATTATTATTATTACTACCAGTTAACACTCAATAAATAGCATTGATTGATAGTAGTAGTTTTAATGGTATTTAGAAAGCATACATTATGGACTAAACACGGATAGAATAGATGTGATTTACACCAGGCTCAAAATGTAAATGGAGGCAAATGGACACATAGGAAAATAACATTAAAATAGAAATTCAGTAATCCAAGATAAGGACATGAAACAAAGTAGCTAATCATTGTTCTTGAAGGGAAAAGCCCTCCTTTTACTGCTGGCTCAAGGCACAGCCTTTGTTTCCAAGCAGATACGAAGATTTCTTTCTGGTATTGCTTTGGGAGGGAAGTGGGGCTGGATTGGCTTTGGGTGGCTCCAGAGACTTCAGAACTCCTAGTCTTATGGGGGCTCCCAGCCAATGGGTAGCATAAAGATGGAAAAAGTGAAAATAATATGCATTTATTGTTACATTGTACTTTACCAAGCACTTACTACAGTGCTCTGCACAAAGTAAGCACTCAATAAATATGATTGAATGAATGAATACTGTATTCAGGAAAAAAGTCTTCAATAGGTATAAACTACAACTTTAGTCTGCTTTTCTGATGGAGAGAATGAAGTTTTGTTTTATAATACTCTGGTAATTTCAATTAGAGGTGAGCATGGATGTGTTAATTGAACTGATTGAACCACACTGCCTTATCAGGCTGAGGAGCTTGAGGATCCCTGGGGCATTGAAAAGATACACTCAGAAATAGCGGGGAAAGTAACCAACTCTGTGAAGAGATAAGAAATAACTAATTAGCTTGACAGTGCTTTGGAGCTTATCAATAAATGGCAGTTTTGTATGTGTACCACCTTCTCTGCACCTATGCCCCCTCCCTGTCTGAGGTGCCACAATTTCAACACTTGTGAATGATGGTTTCAGGCCACCTGTATTTGCTGACATAATCTCAGCATTTCATGGGGAGCTACTTAGAGAAGAGCATTGGAGTGGAGAAGATATGTAGGTAATAAGAAAATATGGGGAGCAAAAGGTACAGAATGAAAGCCAAACAAAGTTTAGACAAACTGACCTGGTATTTGGCAATTATAGTGATTCTCATCTAGCTTCTCTGGAAGAAGGGAATGCTAGAAATATTGTAATTGTCTTTCTTAACACCTGATAACACATAAGCATTGTGATTGGAATATTAATACTGAGTCAATCAGTGGGATCAAAATGGAGACAAACTGATGCCAAGTGCCTTATTGAATTTTAATCAGCACAACTAGTACATTAAATCCACCATTAATTAGCATTTACACCAAGCTATCTTTCAAAATGCATGGCATATTTGTATATCAGCAATTTCCTTGTTATGAAAAATTTACAGTTTAAATTAGGGGCAGGCTTTTGGTGTTCTTTTGAGATAATTTTAATCTTCATTTTACTCTGTCAGAGTGATCTCAATAGTTATGGCTTCTCTTTATTCACATGAAAATTGATTTTTTTCCTTCCCATTTTAAGTTTCTTTGTTATTTCTGCTTGGCTAACTCTTGTTTTTCTTTCCATTTCTTGAACTCCAAAATGCAGATTGTCTGGGAAGTCTATTTGAATTTAATCTGATACATTCTCATATTGTTTTTATTCTTTTTAATTTACTTTTGTTGATTTAGTTTTTGTTTGAGGAGACTTGTTAGCAAAGGAAATGAGTAGATTTAGTGATCTATTTGTATGCATTTCCCCAAATTATGAAACATATTAAAGATAGAAATGTTTCTGCTAATCTCAACTTTCTTGAAAAGGGGCAGGAGAGAGGAGAGGGATGGGAAGGATGAATGACGGGATCCATTCATGATAGGAAAGCAGTGTAGCCTAGTGGAAAGAGCATGGGCCTAGTAGTCAGAAGACCTGGGTTCTGCCACTTATCTACTGTGTGACTTTGAGCAAGTCACTTAATTATCTGTGCCTCAGTTTCCTCCTCCATAAAATAGGGATGAAATCCTAGTTCCTCCTCCTCAGGCTGAGAGCTCTTTATGGAGTAAGGAGTGTGTCCAAACTGATTATCTTGTATTTACCCCGGTGCATAGTACACTACTTGACATATAATAAGTGCACAACAAATCCAATAAAAATAATGTGATGCCAAATTCTCATTTTAACCAATAGTTCCATTATCCTTACCCAAATTGATACTGATCCCCTAAACAATATTAGGTGATTGTGTGCTGAGAACCATGTGTATGTAAATATATATGTGTATATACAAGTTTATGTTGTATATTCATACAAATTAAGTTTTTCCATCACACTTGTTTTTACTACGCGTTCTCATTAAAGTTCTATTAGGGAATTGGGGAGCATTCTTCAGGCGACGCAATGTCTGTTCATCTGGATAGAACGTGATGTAATGTTGGAAGAAATGGTGTGTTTGTGCATGTGGTGGCAGTCAAGGCCTCTCTTCTATAACATGCGTTTTCCTTAAGGTGATGACTGTCAGGAACCAAATATCCATGTTAGAGAACTGTGTGCGTGTGTGTATACACATCTGATGATACTGCCAGTGAAAACCTATTCATGCGTGTAGACGTGGCCAAAGAGACTGTTGTGTCACCAACACCTCTTCTACAGTGTGTGAACATATAGTTCCTATATTGTACCAATGCATGGCTTGTCTCTATTCTTGAGACTTTCTTCTAGCATTTGATGTTTGTGAATGCCTTCATTCAAAGACAGCAATCCTTCTTCTGATTGCTGTCTTCCAAATGGGTTTGTCTACTATACTTGTCTCCCAGCACTTCCTTGCTACATCACAGGGACTATTTGTTAAGCACTTACAATATGCTAGGTGCTGTACTAAGTGCTGGGGTGGATACAAAGCTAATTCATTCAATCAATTATATTTATTGAGCGCTTACTGTGTGCAGAGCACTGTACTAAGTGCTTGGAAAGTACAGTACAACAATGAAGAGAGACAGTCCCTGCCTACAATGGGCTCGCAGCTAGATGGGCGGAGACAGACATTAATACAAGTAAACAGGCATCAATAAAAATAAATACAATTATAGATATCTACGTATATGCATAAGTAGTGTGAGATGGGGAGAGCTCTCCTACTGAGAGCTCACCTCCTCCAGAAGGCCTTCCCAGACTCAGCCCCCTTTTTCCTCTCCTCCTCCCCATCCCCCCACCCTACCTCCTTCCCTGCCCCACAGCACCTGTATATATGTCTGTGCAGATTTATTACTCTATTTATTTTACTTGTACATGTTTACTATTCTATTTATTTTGTTAATGATGTGCATCTAGCTTTACTTCTATTTATTCTGATGACTTGACACCTGTCCACATGTTTTGTTTTGTTGTCTGTCTCCCCCTTCTAGACTGTGAGCCCGTTGTTGGGTAGGGACTGTCTCTGTGTTGCCAACTTGTACTTCCCAAGCGCTTAGTACAGTGCTCTGCACACAGTAAGTGCTCAATAAATATGATTGAATGATGGAAGAACAAAGGGAGCAAGTCAGGGTGATGCAGAAGGGAGAGGGAGCTGAGAAAAAGTAAGGCTTAGTCTGGGAAGGCCTCTTGGAGGACATGAGCATTCAGTAGGGCTTTGAAGTGGGGAAGAGTGATTGGTGGATTTGAGGAGGGAGGGTGTTTCAGGCCAGAGGTAGGACACGGACCAGGGGTCGGCGGTGAGACAGGCAAGATTGAGGCACAGTGAGAAGATTAGCACCAGAGGAGTGAAGTGCACGGGCTGGGATGTAGAAGGAGAGAAGGGAGGTGAGGTAGGAGGGGGCAAGGTGATAGAGAGCTTTAAAGCCAATAGGGAGAAGGGTTTTTTTGATACAGAGGTGGATAGGCAATTACTGGAGATTTTTGTAGAGTGGGGGTGACATGTCCTGAACATTTCTGTGGAAAGATAATCCAGGCAGTGGAGTGAAGTATGTACTGAAGTGGGGAGAGGCAGGAGGTTGGAAGGTCAGAAAGGCTGATCCAGTAATTTAGGCGAATGCAGTAATCAGATTCGATGTAGTCCTTGTCCCTTAGGGGGCTCACAGTCTTAATCCCCATTTTTCAGATGAGGTAACTGAGGCCCAGAGAAGTGAAATGACTTGCCCAAGGTCACCCATCAGACAAGTGGTGGAGCCAGGATTAGAACCCAGGTCCTCTGACTTCCACTTCCGTGTTCCATCTGCTAGGTCATGCTACTGCTTCTTGGGAGGTTGGTAATGCCCAGCACACACAAACAGGAGCTATGAAACAGGACTGCCCACTCATTATAACTAAAATTTTATTGTCTCAGAAAACTCTGAAATCATGGAATTAATTAAACGCTTTACTTAGTGATTTTAGAAGGCAGCCCTGTATCCCCACCTTTCCTTTTCCATATCCCAAACACCTGGCTAGCATGTGATCAGGTGGTTTCCTTAGACCAAGTGCAAAACCTACCGCTGTAAATGGTCTTCTCATAGAACATGCATCCTCAACATCATCCATACATACTGGAATGTAAGCCAAAATGGACTTGTCAAATCATGCAGTCATTATGGTCAAATGGAACATGGCAGTTACAACAGTTCTGTTTAAAAGAAAATGAGAAGCTGCACCCTTAGATAATCTGAATATATTGTCCATAATAATAATAAAAAAAAGGTTTGTAAAATCCCCACATGGTAGACTATGGTGAAATCTCATTCTGCGGGCTCCACCAAAGAATCTGACATGCTTGAGGGCTCTAGGAAAAAGTGAAAACTTTTTAGGAAGGGAGTAATTACCAGAGGGGCTAATGGAGTCAATGCCTGGGGTCCCTTAAGGTCATAGGGAAGCACTACAGCATTTCCCATGGAATATGGAAAGTTTTTAAAGCCGTTCCACCTATGGTTCTCTATTGCAAGTGGATTTAAAAATGTCTGGGCTTCAATGTTTGGGATTTGGAACATGGAACTGCACATTAGGAGCCGACTTCTTGAGCAATTTAGTCAGTGTTATCCATGTGCCATATTTAACATCAAATGTCAAGAAAAGATCACAAGTGACAAGTTGTTGGAACTCAGGCAGATCTCGAAGATCATTAAAAATGCTCATTGCAACATAGCTTTCTGTCAGTGGAATAAATGACAGCAGGAAAACCAAGTAGCTAAAGCTTGGTGAATTGAGGATGGAGAACAAGAAGCAAGAGGGACAGAGAATACATTTTCAAACCACGGTGAACCACAACCCTAAACAAGGTTCCTACTGATTAGTGTGTTGTGAGTCAATCAGGGAAGGTTTCCTGGAGTTGGTGAGATTTTTAGGAGGGTTTTAAAGATAGGGAGAGCTATAATCTGGCATATTTGAGGGGAAGGGACTTCCAGACTGAGTGAACAGCATGAGCCAGGGGTCAGAAGCAGGAGAGTTGCAAGGGAGATACAATTAGAAGGTGAATTTGGATGGAGGGAAGCCTGTGAGCTGTGGATTACCGATATGTACAATAGAGAGAGCTGGTGGAGTTGATATGTACAATGGAGAGAGGTAATGTTGAGCCTTGAAGACAATGGACAGGAAATTCTTTCTCATGCAGAGGGAGATGGATAACCATTTGGAGTATTTGAGGAGCAGGGATATGTTCCTAAAAACACTGCAGAAGGTGATTTGTGCAGCAGCATGGACTGTGGACTGAATGGAGGAAAGGCTGGAGGCAGCGAGATCAGCGAGGAAGCTGAAACAATAGTCGAACTGTAGTATATGATCTGACTTTGGACCAGGATCATAGCTGTTTGCGTGGAGACAAGAATGAGTTGAGTTGTAATATGAGAAGAGAGCAGATAAAAATGAAGGGAAACCTTGAAGCTGGTAATCAGAAGTTTCTGTTTTATGCAAAAAAAAAAAAACCAATGACGATTGAAGATAATCACTCAATTGTTTATATTTACCAAGCAATTACTGAGTACAGAGCACTGAACTAGGTGGTTAGGCAAGAATCGTATAACAGGGTTGGCAGACCTGTTCCCTGCCCAAATGAGTTTACAATATGGAGGATGAGAGTGGGTGTGATGTTCTCTGTTGTTTTTAGAAAGTTTATATATACTGCTTTATGGGTATCGTAGAGGGGAGACTCCAGAGAAGGGGAAGGCCAGTAAGGATCCTTAGAGTAGTCCAGCTAAGAGAGGATGAGAGCCTATGGTGGTTTTAAGGATGGAAAGGAATGGTCTGATCTATGAATTATTTATAAAGAAAGAGTCAACAAAATATAGAAAGAGTGAATGTGCAAAGAAACTTGAGAGAAAAGATAAAGATGACACAGACTTTGTGAGTTTTAGAGTCAGGATAGATGGTGATGATGTTGATTGTAATGGAAAAACATTATCTTAAAAAAAAATCAGTGGCAAATATTGTAGTCCCACTGAAGACTTGTCAGGTTGCTTAAAGTGAATACTTCTAACCAAGATGAGAGTGCATTCTCCCATCACGTCTCTCATCTTGCCACTTGTCAGCTGTTTGACTTTGGGCAAGTCACTTAATTTATCTGTGCCTCAGTTACCTCATCTGTAAAATGGGGATTAAGACTGTGAGCCCCACATGGGACAACCTGATCATCTTGTAAACTCCCCAGTGCTTAGAACAGTGCTTTCCACATAGTAAGCACTTAATAAATGCCATTATTATTATTCTCAGAGCAGACTTTTCTTATTTTTTGGAAGTAATACAATGTTGATCACCATAGGTCAAAAAATGATCTGTGTATCTTTTTGTGTTAATGTACCTGGGAAACCTAGGAAAGAATCAGCAAACAGGCATTACTTTGAGGTTGGGGGGGGGGCACATAGCTTTTAGTGACTTGAATTTAAATCCCAAGCAACTTTACCTGAAAAAAGGCAGCACATCAATCCCCCAAGTAGGGCTGTATTTGATTTTAAATTTTGTTCTAGTAGGTTGTTTGTACTCAGATAAGTGTAAGTAATGTAATCACTGAAGACTCCAAAACCAGCAGTGTGAAGAGCCCTGACAGTAATCATATAGAACAGTATTACTATTTCCCCAATTTTCTGCTTTTCTCTTCTTTTTCAACACAGTTGAAAACTCCTCCAGCAAACTGCTCTGATTTGGTGAAAATATGTTTGACTCTTCTCATGTCAGTCATCTGGAAAGATGGATTCCTGAGCCAATACTGTCTTTCTTTCCTCATATCATAGCTAGATCTGCAAGTGCATTACTTTCCTAAGCAAGTTGGAAGAGGAGAGGGTTTAGGAGGGAATTTTAGTTCAGTTTAGGACATAAACCTTTAGTATTACCCCTATATTGAAGAATTACAAGATTTGCTCTATTTTTTCCCACCCTCTCTTTGAGATATTGATAAGCAGTAAAATGACAAAAGATGGGTCAGTGGAGGGAGGAAGAGAAGTCAAGGGCTGAGTAATACCAAAATAGGATGATCAGCCACTGATTGATTAAAAGTTACCCATATGCTTAGCTATATACTGTACATGAATGCCTACAGGTCCGAAATGTGATTTTAATTTCTGTTGCACACAAATGATTTAATCTCCACTCCCTTACTCCTCTGGCCCATCCTCAGTTCGCCCCATGCTTCTAAGTCATTTATCTTCCTCTCCAGGAAGGATGATGCCTTGCACCTTCTCTGCCCCCTGAGACCTGCTGGAAACTCATCTTTCCACAGAGTCTTCTATAGCTAAGTAAAAATAGAGTATGGCTCCCTACTCTTCCCTGCTTACTCAGACAAGCACACCCCATACCAGCCAGAATTGAAAGAAATGGTAATTTTCAGATTCCAAATCAAAATCCCCCTGAAGTGTAGTGCTGTGAGTTCAGTTCCTTCCATCAGCATTTCTCCCAGATTTCACTGGACATCTTCAGGATGATTCTCAGACACCAAATGCCTCAGGCAGTGAAAACCTACACGACAACATTCACACTCACAAACACACAAACACATTCTCCCATATATTTAGAGTTTAAGGTTTCATGAAACTTGGCACTATATTTGGAATTAACTGAATATGAAACTTCGGTCACTACATTGATGAAAGCATTCTTTCTTCAAGAAATAATTTGGGATCAAATCAAGGTTTTTCAAAAGTTTATAAAGGATGAACTTGCACCTTCAAAAATGACAGAAAGATGTAAAGTGTGAGGTCTACTATTTACACACATGCCACTATGCTGAGTTAGGACACAAAACAGGCATTCCCTTCCCGAACTGCATTTCTGTTTTGATTTTGGGGCACTTGGTGGTTTTGCGATCTATGGTTCTTTTGAAAATGTTTATAACTGCATATGATATAGTAGTGCCTTAGATGAGGTAATACAGTTTAATATCTAGTTTTTCTTTTCTACTAAGCCTCCCTTGCATTCTTAATGAAGATTTGTTTCCCTCATATCTGTAGTTCAGAAGCATTCATCTTTCATTAGTTGAATAAATCATATTTTATACCTAGCTGTAGTATCAAAAATAGAAAAACCTGCACTTCTGTTTAAGCTTACCCCCAGGGGCAAACTCCAAATAATTATTGCATGTGACTAAGAAATGAGCTTGTAATTCATCTTGCTCTTCAGTATCAAATATCATCTTTTACTGTACATTTCCCTACATTCTGAGAATTTATAATTTGGCATTAGCATTAAACAGCTGCTAACTTCCAATATATCAATTTGTTATTCACAAAATAAAAGAGGATTGGAGAATAGTTCAGACATGGATCTATCATTGTCTGCACTTTCTCCACAAAATTACTAACATGTGGGACTGCCTATTTTAATACCGGCTTTTTGGGGCCAAGATGTTTCTTCTTTGAGAAACACCATATTACAGTTTACCTTCCCCCCAGGAATCAAACAACAATTTGGTTTAACATTGCTAGAGATTTAAGGTAACAGTGTCACAAGAGGCATTTCTTCCCTATAAAGCAGAGTGAACATGCCATGCAGTGGCCTGATGATATTTTCTTGAAACATACTATAAAACACAATCAGAGAAACAGATTTCCCAGATGAAAAGCATTGTTGATAGTAGGTCATATGTAGCTGGGAATGTCTGGGAGATGCACTAATGTGTTGTAAGGGCTGAATTTGATTAGGTGTACGAAACAATTTCATATTTAAGTATCCAAGTAAATAATAAAGTAAGCATCAGGAAGGACCCACACAAAACCACACTGTTTCTGTTAACTAATCTTTTTTCAGGTTGGGGTTCAGAGTGGAATATAGTAAGTCATTAGAAATCTTTGCCAATTTATTTGGAAGCAGCAATGAACAATTATGCCCTGAACCGCTATAAACTGTATAATACTCTACTAAAAGTTCAAAATGCATGTTGCAACAAACTACCATTTTAATAATACCTCACTCAGGGAAGAAGCCAGGTTCTGGAGACTTCCAGAACTTTGAGAAGATGCATGGCCTAGTTGATGGAGCATAGGCCTGGTCTGCTGTGTGACCTTGGACAAGTCACTTCACTTCTCCATGACTGTTACCTCAACTGTAAAATGGGGATTCAGACTGTGAGCCTCATGTGGGAAGTGTACTGTGTCCAAACAGATTAGCTTGTATCTAGCCCAGCACTTAGTGCCCAGCTCATAGTAAGCACTTAAGAAATTCCATTTAAAAAAATTTAAAAAAAAAAAAAAGAAAAACTTCCCTGTCTCCCTACACTCTCTCCTTCTTGCAATCACTTGCAGGTGAAAGTCTCAGGGAGAAATCAATCAATTGTATTTATTGCGCACTTACTGTGTGCAGAGCACTGTAATAAATGCTTGGGAAAGTATGGTGTTACAGAATTGGTAGACATGTTCCCTTAATAAGGGAAGCTCTCTTGAAGGAAATGGGATTTTAATAAGGCTTTGAAGGTTGCTTTGTAGGGAATGTCTTTCTCTTCTCCACCACACGGTCCAGAAGACTTTGGTCAGTCAATCATTCAATCAGTCATTTTGCAGACGAAGTAACTGAGGCACAGAGAAGTGAAGTGACTTGCCCAGGGTCACACAGCTGACAACTCGTGGAGTCGGGATTTGAACCCATGACCTCTGACTCCAAAGCCCGGGCTCTTTCCACTGAGCCACACTGCTTCTCTTCTGTACTAGACTAGGCTGTAAACTCACTGTGGGCCAGGAATATGTCTGCTCTGTTGTTGTGCTGTACTTTCCCAAGTGCTTAATACAGGACTCTGCACACAGTAAGTGCTCAATAATACTTGTATATATGTATATACCTGTACATATGTATATATGTTTGTATGTGTTTATTACTCTATTTTATTTGTACATATTCTATTTTATTTTAATATGTTTTGTTTTGTTGTCTGTCTCCCACTTCTAGACTGTGAGCCCACTGTTGGGTAGGGACCATCTCTATATGTTGCCAACTTGTACTTCCCAAGCGCTTAGTACAGTGTTCTGCACACAGTAAGCTCTCAATAAATACGATTGAATGAATGAATGAATTGAGAGCTACCATGTGCAAAGCACTGTACTAAGTGCTTGGGAGAGTACAATACAACATAATTATCAAAAACGTTCATTGCCCATAATGAGCTTCCAGCCTAGAGGGGTAGACGGGCATTGGTATGAATAAATAAGTAATTTACAATACACAATTTGAAAGGTATGTACATAAGTACAGTAGTATTGGGGGTGGGGAGAATATCAAGTGGAGAAAGGTCACAGATTGAAGTGCCTAGATGATGCAGAAGGGAATAGCGAGCTGAGGAAAAGAGGGCTTAATCGGGGAAGACCTCTTGGAGGAGATGTGACATTAATAAAGCTTTGAATGTGGAGAGAATGTCCTTCCTACTTACTCCCTGTCTCTCTCACTAAATGCCAGCTCCCGCTTCTCACTCCTACCTAGCTAACCTACGCATTATGCCTCAATCTCATCTCTTCTGCCAGTGACTCCTTGTTCATACCCTCCCACTTTCCTGAAACTTTCCCCCTTCAAAGCTGACAGACAACAGTTCTCCCCATTTTCAAATTTCTCCTTAAATCACAGTTCCTCCGAGTGGACTTCCCCAAGCACTTAATACAGTAGGTGTGTTCATTAAATGCTACTGATTCAATTACAGTGCAACCCTAGATTAAAATGCAGTATGGTAGACAGGAAGTAGCATGGTCTAATGGAAAGAGCTTGGGCCCGGGAGTCAGAGGACCTAGTTTCTAATTGCAGCTCTGCCACCTGCCTGATGTGATACCTTGGGCAAGTCAGTTAACTTCTCTGGGCCTCAGTAACCTCATCTATAAAATGGGGATTAAATTATCCTCCTTTAGCCAGAATGTGAGCCCCAGACTATAAGATCATTATGGGGAGGGAATGTGCTAATTCTGCACATAGTAAACACTCAATACAATTGATTGATGTGGGACAGGGACTGTGTCCAACCTGATTATCTAATTTGTACCAGTGCTTAGTGCAGTGACTGGTGAATTGTAAGTGCTTAACAAGTACCATTAATAAAAGAGCTACGATAATAATAATAGTAATAACAATAATGATAGCTCCCCTTCCCTGGTTATATCCTCCCAACTGCCACCTCAAAACTTCTGTGCCACTACAGCACTTATAACCTCATGCAGCATATATATACATAAGCTCATTGTTGGGAGGGAATGTGTCTACCAACTCTGTTATATTGTACTATCCAAAGCACTTAGTACAGTGTACTGTACAGTAAGCACTCAATAACTATGACTGATTACATACATGATTACTCAAGCACCAGTTCATGTATATAGCCACGTTCTCTCTTCCTATCTAACTTATTTAATTATCTGTTTCCTGCACTGGAATGTAAACTCCTTGAGAGCAAGGACAATGTCTGTTAACTCTATTTTACTCTTCCAAGAAATTAGTACAGTAGGTGCACTCATTAATTACTACTGATTCAGTTGCTTTGCACCCTCAGGCTAAAATGCAGTACAGCAAAAATGATCTTTGCTGTATGACAAGTACAGGAAATGTGTGGGAATCTGCACCAAATCCTCATACCACTTTCACAGGCAGCGGCTCTGGCAATTTCCAAGCAGATTTAGCTGCCCCATTTGGTAAATAAATGGTAGAGTTTAGAAGCTAGATGTTCATCAATCTTCTTGTTTTCTCTCAATACAACTGAGTAGATAAGTAAATTGGTTGAATTAGAGCTGCATATTGTGATTTTTTTGAAATGACTTAAATGTTTGTCCTTTTAGTAGCATTTCATTGTTGATTAGTGTATAAATAATGATGATAATAATAATGGTATTTGTTAAGAACTTACTATGTTGCCAGGGACTGTACTAAGCACTTGAGTATCCCTTGTGGAACAACCTGATAACCTTGTATCTACCTCAGCACTTAGAACAGTGTATGGCACATAGTAAGCGCTTAACAAATACCATCATCATTATTATCATTATCATCAGCGTGGCTCAGTGAAAAGAGCATGGGCTTTGGAGTCAGAGGTCATGGGTTCCAATTCCGGCTCTGCCAATTGTCAGCTGTGTGACTTTGGGCAAGTCACTTAATTTCTCGGTGCCTCAGTTCCCTCATCTGTAAAATGGGGATTAAGACTGTGAGCCCCACCTGGGACAATCTGATCACCTTGTATCCCCCCAGTGCTTAGAACAGTGCTTTGCACATAGTAAGTGCTTAACAAATACCATCATTATTATTATTATTATTATCATTATTACAAGCAAATTGGTTTGGACACAGTCCCTGTCTAATGTGGAGCTCACATTCTCAATCCCTACTGTACAAATGAGGGAACTGAAGCACAAAGAAGTGAATTGACTTGCCCAAGGTCATACAGCAGACAAGTGGCTGAGCCAGGTTTAGAACCCATGACCTTCTGACTCCCAGCCCCTTGTTCTCTCCACTACGCTATGCTGCTTCTAAATAATAAATGAATATAAACAAAAGAATGAATTGCATTAATGCAGAGTTACTGTGATAACCTTTTGACCACCAACTGTAGGATGAAACCAAAATACTACCTCGTTCCTTTTTCCTCAATCACTTACTAGCATATGCTCTCAGTGAGGCCTAGAAGCAGAACAGAGTTCGTTAAATTTCATTCTGCTTTAAAATTGCAATTTTAATGATTTTATATTAAGTTAATAGTAAAATCCTATTTTTGAATGGTGTGTTCTTCAACTTGAGAAAACTATGTCTGTCTATAGAGATGTATGGACATGAGGATGATTTATTTTCCCTCTAGAAATAAATAACTAAATAAAACCTTCATCCCCACAGTGTATATGAACATATCCTTGTACTAGGCTGCTTCTCTTTCCTGTAATTTATTTTAAATGTCTATCTCCCCCACTAGGATGTAATCTTCTTGACGGCAGGGTTTGGGTATACCAATTGTATTATACTCTCCCAAGCACTTAGTACAGTTCTCTGCACCGAGTGCTCAATAAATGCCACTGACTGATTGAAAAATTAATTAATGCATACTTCTGCTCAATGCTTTTTACAGTAAAACAACAATGGGACAGATATGTAGTTTTTCCCAATTCTCATGCAGCTCCTCTGCCTCCATTTGGGAAAAAAAGTGAATGATGCAAATTTAAACTTAGGCACGTGTACAGTGATTGTATAATAATATAATGATTATTTGAGAAATGACTTTTACAAATGATTGATTGTATTACTCTGTCAGCGCCGTACTTTCACCTGCTACAAATGCTTCTTCGTAACCATGTAATCTACACAGTACATAGACCACAGAGTACATAATAAAACTACTACTACATTTTGCTGTTCCTTTTGAAAATGTTTTGTGACATCATCAGCTGAATAGCCTAGTGATTTGATCAACAAGTTTATGGGGGTTTTTTTGTGTTTTTTTTTTTTTAGCACACTTTGGATATCTCTAACCAGCAGCTTACTGGGAGGGAGTTGGGGAAAAGGAACAAACAAAAGCAACACTGTAACACAATTATTTATAGGCACAGAATAAAGGAGGGACAATTATGCAATGTAGAGAATGATCTTTTGTTTCCTCATATTTTGGTGAGTCAAAGGAATAACAGACAAAATCTGGACTTTCTAAAGACATCTATTTCTAATATACAGTATTTGTGATCAGGCAGTGCATTGTTAGAAACTGCCTAACCTGCTCTGCAAACAGCCTATTGAAGTGCTCTACCTAAGGGCTGCAGAGGAGTATAAAAAAAACCCCTTGAACTGAGGGGCTGGGCAGAGCTTGAGAAAGCAGAGACCTGAAAAGGCAACTAGGAGAAAGGCAGGATACTGACAGGAGGGTAGATAGATGAATAGTCTCCCTTATAATTCGGTGAGGATTTCAGTAGTTTACCTTAGAAAATATACAAGGATCAACCTTGTATTTATTAAGCTTCTTGGTCCTTTTTCAGTGTCTTATAAAGTTCTCACCACGCTCACTGGAGTGGCGATGGAATGAGGAACTCTCCTGCAAGCCCAGTTACTCTGCCACTGAAGAAAGAATGCCCATTCTTGTTTGTGGCAAAATTGGGGAGGGGAGAGGCAGGGGCCCAGGGGGGAAATTTCACATCTGCTCCTCTTGGATTCTTGACCAAAGAATACAGCTCATTGTAATTTATGACCAATAGCAGGATGGTATTGTCATTATCACTATTATTAGTAGTACTCGCTATAATAGTGTAATATTAAAGGGGTGTTTGGTATTAATTTAAATACAGCAAACGTTGGTGAGAGGAAAGTATTATTTCTCTAAAATGGATCTCTGTACTGTTTTATTTCAGTGAGCCGGGAGTCTGCTTTGCCTTTTAGTTGTTATGAATTTCAAGATTCCTGAACCGTGTTTGGTGGGTTAGCATGATCATTAAACTGCGCTAATTGCTTTGAAAATCAGACCTCTTTTTTGTGGCAGCAGGATATTCTTCAAAACTGCCTAAAGCAAAGACATATAATTGTACTCCCCTCTCCATTATTGAAGTCTAATAATAAAATGGAAGCTCACTGTTTGCAATGACCTTCATTTTTATAGGGTGCAACACCTTTTTCATAAATTTTGAAAAATAATGAAAACTGGTTGGTTACTTGATGAGGGGATTGTTTAAAGTAGGAACATCTATATTGAGGTCATATTGGATGTGGTATCCTTTATATTATTAACATCAAGGATCCTGAAATTAAATATCTGTATGTGTTTCTATGATGAATGATGCTTTAAGAGAATAGAGCCACATTAGAGAGCATTTTTCTGTTTTTCTTCTCACAACTAGGAGACAGTGTGCTTATCCGTGTGCTTATGTGATTTACAGATGGATTCAGTTCATAAAGTAAAATGTCAAAAGTCATGAATGACTGTTAGCAAATATGGTCATTTGTTTTGAGAGGAGGAATTCAATTAATCTGTTATGGCTTTTAGTTTCCTGTCAAATTAGGAAAGGACATTTCTGTACATTTTCAATCAATTAAAATGTTAAGTTGCTGGCATTTTTTTCTCAGGATGTTGGCCCCTGTTTCAGCATGTGTCATCAAGGATTTATCACATGTGAAAAGTACCACATAGGGAGCTAGAAAAGCTGAAGTCTTCTGTGGCTTCACAAAGGTAACCCAACAGGGAGCAGGTCGGCAGGCTTCCCGTGGCTAGGCTCTCTTTATGTTCCAAAACTTCCCCGGAGAGACAGCTTGTTGGTGAGCATAAATACATTTGTAAACTCGTCCTTGATGGGAGATCGAAATATTCAGTAGGGCTTTGACAAAAATGAAGAAAGGAAAGCCTTTAGTATTTGGTTTGCATGCACCACAGGGATCAGCACTGGTTTTGCTTGAGGCTTTAATAACGGGGACAATTGCTGTTTAGAAAGTTGCCTGGAATAATCAGCTTGGTGCACATGTATGTCTGATGATGCCTTTGGCTCATGATCCATCAGGGAAGATTTTGAACCACTTCTCATGCCCCATGACCTGATTGCTTTCTTCTTAAAAGGAACAAGGCAGGAGAGGGAAATCTGAAGAGTTCCATCAACTTCGGGCAGGGTCAGCATCCCAAACCCTGCAAGCCCTGCAGAAAAATTAAATATCAGGGATCTTTGCCTAAGCAAAATTAAATATTAAGTGAGACTTGAAGGATAAATCATATTCTATCTATACTGGGTTACCAGTCAATTTTGAGTGCTTACACTGTGTCGAGCACTGTACTAAGCGCTTGGGAGAGTACAGTGTAACAGAGTTGGTAGACACTTTTCCTGCCATGTTGCCAGCTTTACTGTGCCTGTTAAATTTATTTGACATACAGGATCTGACATAAATAAAACAAAAAGAACTTATTAATCGAAGGTGGTTAGCCAACCCAAAAGGTTGCTTTTGACTGTTTTGCAGTCTGGCTTGGTGGCATTATCAGAAGGCTCTGAGATGAAAAGATCAAGTTTCTTCATCATCATCACAGTACTAGCAATGATAGCAGTATTGTCAGTAGTATTTATTGAGCACTCAGTTGGTGCCATACACTGCCCTAAGCATTTGAGAAGTAAAAAACAACAAGCTTGCTCTGTAATGGAAGACAGACGTAATTTTTTTTGAAAATCATAGTCATGATACATAACTGTACATGTAATTGAATAGGTAGATATGCAGAAACACTAGAGATAGCTGATGGGTTGAAATGATTTGCGGTGCTGGGAACTAATTTTTGATGCTGAGAAGCAGTGTGAATTGATGGAAAGAGCATGGGCTTGGGAGTCAGAAGGTTGCGGGTTCTAATCCTTGCTCTGCCACTTGTCTGCTGTGTGACCTTGGACAAGTCACTTCACTTCTCGAGGCCTCAGTTACCACATCTGTAAAATGGGTATTAAGACTGTGTCCTATGTGGGACAACCTGATTACCTTGTATCTATGCCAGTGCTTTGAACAGTGCTTGGCACATAGCACTGCTATGTGTTAACACTGCTGGTATTTGCTTAACAAATACCATAATTATTATTATTTTTATTATTATTAATCAGGGAAGGCTCATTGGAGGAGGCAAGGTTTTCAAAAGGCTTTGAAAGTGGGGAGAGTCAGTCAATCGTATTGAGTGCTTACTGGCTCCTCCTCCCCCTCTCATCCCCTTACTGTAGAGGTTCCTCAAGGTTCAGTTCTTGGTCCCCTTCTGTTCTCGATCTACACTCACTCCGTTGGTGACCTCATTCACTCCCATGGCTTCAACGATCATCTCTACGCTGATGACACCCAAATCTACATCTCTGCCCCTGCTCTCTCCCCCTCCCTCCAGACTCGCATCTCCTCCTGCCTTCAGGACATCTCAATCTGGATGTCTGCCCACCACCTAAAACTCAACATGTCCAAGACTGAACTCCTTGTCTTCCCTCCCAAACCCTGCCCTCTCCCTGACTTTCCCATCACTGTTGACGGCACTACCATCCTTCCCGTCTCACAAGCCCGCAACCTTGGTGTCATCCTCGACTCCGCTCTCTCGTTCACCCCTCACATCCAAGCCGTCACCAAAACCTGCCGGTCTCAGCTCCGCAACATTGCCAAGATCCGCCCTTTCCTCTCCATCCAAACCGCTACCCTGCTCGTTCAAGCTCTCATCCTATCCTGTCTGGACTACTGTATCAGCCTCCTCTCCAATCTCCCATCCTCTTGTCTCGCCCCACTTCAATCCATACTTCATGGTGCTGCCTGGATTGTCTTTGTCCAGAAACGGTCTGGGCATGTTACTCCCCTCCTCAAAAATCTCCAGTGGCTACCAATCAACCTATGCATCAGGCAGAAACTCCTCACCCTCGGCTTCAAGGCTGTCCATCACCTCGCCCCCTCCTACCTCACCTCCCTTCTCTCCTACAGCCCAGCCCGCACCCTCTGCTCCTCTGCCGCTAATCTCCTCACGATGCCTTGTTCTCGCCTGTCCCGCCGTCGACCCCTGGCCCACGTCATCCCCCTGGCCTGGAATGCCCTCCCTCTGCCCATCCGCCAAGCTAGCTCTCTTCCTCCCTCCAAGACCCTACTGAGAGCTCACCTCCTCCAGGAGGCCTTCCCAGACTGATCCCCCTCCTTCCTCTCCCCCTCCTCCCCCTTTCCATCCCCTCCGCCTTACCTCCTTCCCTTCCCCACAGCACCTGTATATATGTATATATGTTTGTACATATTTATTACTCTATCTTACTTGTACATATCTATTCTATTTATTTTATTTTGTTAATATGTTTTGTTTGGTTCTCTGTCTCCCCCTTCTAGACTGTGAGCCCACTTTTGGGTAGGGACCGTCTCTGAGTGTTGCCAACTTGTACTTCCCAAGCGCTTATTACAGTGCTCTGCACACAGTAAGCGCTCAATAAATACAATTGATTACTCTGTGCAGAACTCTGTACTAAGCACTTGGGAGAATACAATATAACAGTAAATGGATATATTCCCTACCCATAACAAGCTTACAGTCTAGAGGAGCTGTAGTCTGTTGCATCTGGGGAGAAAGAGAGTTCCAAGCCAGGGAAATAGCATGAGCAAGGGGACAGAGGTGGGAGAACTGAGAGTGAGGTTGCTATAAGGCCAGCTTGAGAGGACCAAGGAAATTGAGTTGGGAATTGTGGATGAAGAGAGTTTTTGTTAGAGTAATTATTTTACTTACCGTGAATCCAGGTCAAACCAGGTTAAGAAGGGCATGGCTAAAGGGAAATAGATCTCACTTGAGAGCTCACCCCCTCCAGGAGGCCTTCCCAGACTGAGCCCCCCTTTTTCTTCTCCTCCTCCTCCCCATTGCCCCCTCCCTCTGCCTTATCCCTTTCCCCTCCCCACGGCACTTGTATATATTTGTACATATTTATTACTCTATTTGCAAATATTTATTACTCTATTTTATCAATGATGTGTATATAGCTATAATTCTGTTTATTCTGATGGTATTGACACCTGCCTACTTGTTTTGTTATCTGTCTCCCCCTTCTGGACTGTGAGCCCGTTGTTGGGTAAGGTACCGTCTCTATATGTTGTGGATTAGTGCTTCCCAAGCGCTTAGTACAGTGTTGTGCACACAGTAAGTGCTCAATAAATACAATTGAATGAATGAATCTATTCAAGGAATTTGCAAATGATAGTAAGTAGAGAGATAGGAATTATGTACTGAGCACTGGACTAGGTTCTTGGGGAATGTACAAAAGAAGTAGAAGATGTGAAGAGCTTACATCCTTAAGAGACTGCCAGAGTATGCTGTCAACATGACATCAAGGTTCCAACCAAACTGAAGGCCTATAGAGTAATCTTTGTGCCCACCCTTCTTTATGATTGTGAGACCTGGACTTACCCGAGTGTCCTATCTGAGTTCTGAAGGAGTGTTACTAATGCCACTTGTACACAACATAAGATCAAATGACAAGAGAACATCACAAACAGTGAGATCCTGGAACAAATTCATTCCACCACCATAGAAGTAGTGTTCTCCAATCACGCTTGCACTGGACAAGGTAGATAAAGAGAATAGATAACTGATACCTAAACACCAATTCTGTATTGAACTGAAATGGGGAAACTATTTGCAAGCTCCTTGAAGGCAGGGATTGTCTACTGTCTATTACACTCTCCCAGTTGCTTAGCACTCGATAAATATCATTGATTGATGAATTAGTTAATTAAGCAGAGTGGATACCAAAAACATTTTAGAGTCATAATGAAGCAAAACTTCAAAAAAATGTGATTCATGAACTCAGTACAATACTATTGATTGGACAGTTGGGAGATAGGAACAGAGCACTGACAAGTTTGGTATACAGTTAAAAATGGGGTGATTCTTAGAGCAAGCTTTGAAAAGATCATGACACAAAGAGTCAGAAACTAAAATAGCACCAGGCACTGTGAGTAACAAATGCAACACTGCAGAATGGAGCACTCTTAATATGCATGTCTTTTGGAAGAAATTGTTTCATGCATCAGTCTTGTCAGTCTCATTAGTACACTAATCTCATTAGTAGCATCATCTTGAACATGTAGAACCATATTATTCAATCCAATGGAGGAAACAGTAGACCAAAAATGATGAATTATATCATAGTTAAAAGAGTAAGAGACTAGATATAAATGATCAATGCATTGGAATAAAATACTAAACAGATAAATGTGAGTGTGGAAGTGGTTAATGGGATTGTTTGGCTGGGAAAGTTGGCAAGACTTTGGAGGAGAATGATGTAATTTGGTTAGACTGCATGGAAACAGTGATTCAGGCAAGGCAGAGAGTGAGCAATGGGTCAGAGTAAGGTAAATTTAGGAGGTTAGCTTTGGAGGAACACAGCACACCAGCTGGCCTATAGCAGGAGATGAGAGAGACGAGAGTAAGAGGGGGGCCTGCTGCTGAAAGTAGTGGGTAATGGATAGCCAGTTGTAAACCATGATGAGAAAAATAGGATGAGAGGAGAATTTAGAAAGGAAAATGAAGACTTAATTTTTTTCCATATTAAATTTAAGGTTCCGGTAGGTTGTCCGGATGGAATTGCCCTGAATGTTGGAGAAAATGTGACATTGTAGAGCAGGTGAGAGGTTGGAGCTGGAGATGTAGATTTGGGAGTCAGCTGCATAAAGGCGGTAGTTGAAACCACCTGAAAGGATGAGTTCCCTGAGAGGAGAACTGAGATAGACCATGGACTCAGGAAGAGTTTTCAAACTCTTAATTTAAGGAAATGTCTTTTGGCATCTGAAATGTGGATCAGATTTGTACTGGGGGAAAAAAGTCACAACTGACCTTGTTAAAAAGGAGACGAGGGAAATTGCATGACATATTGTTACATTTTCCTTTAAGTGCCTACCAATAAAAGCAATCATTGCCCCAAGGTTCTCTTCTCACATGACACGCAGCTATAGATGGCATACAAAGGTTATGGTATTGTTATTATTAAAAACCAATGCAATATAAAGCTTTATGAATGAATGCAATTAAATTCAGTTGACAAGAATGACATCAGATGAACAGAATGAACATGCAAAGACAAAGATTGCCAAACCTACTCAACTTGGGTTTGCTAGAAACCAGACACTAGAGAGGCTCTCAAGCAGTGCTGGAAGAACTGGATTGACCTCGATTCTGGTATAAGAAAAAGTCCCAGAACTGGTGTTCCAGAGAAGCAAGGACTGCAGGGGAAAGGGGTAACTGGGACAGTGGTTGACAATGGTGCTTGCCTAGTGCCTGTAAGTGCTTAACAAATGCCACAATTATTATTGTTATGGTGAGGGGGCAGGGTAGTGCCCCTGCCCATTTACCCTAATAATAATAATGATGGTATTTGTTAAGCGCTTACTATGTGCAAAGCACTATTCTAAGCACCGGGGTGGGGGGTGGGGGGGGTGAATACAAGGTGATCAGGTTGTCCCACGTGGGGCTCACAGTCTTAATCCCCATTTTACAGATGAGGTAACTGAGGCACAGAAAAGTTAAGTGACTTGCCCAAAGTCACACAGCCGACAAGTGACGGAGCCGGGATTAGAACCTCTGACTCCCAAGCCTGTGCTCTTCCCAGTGTCTCCTTTTTCTTTGGTGGCCAGCAACCAAAGCCCTGCCTCTTCCATTTTACTCTTTCCCCAGATCCCAACTGGTGTCCTTATCAGTGACTGGCTGGGCCCTTACCCTGCCTCTCCAAAAACCTGTTCACTCACCACCAGGGTTGCCACTTTGACCCCACCCCAGAAAGTCAGTTTGCCCCTGGGTTGCCAAGGGGGATAACAGTAGCAGGGGGCAGGTACATTCTTCAGGCATTTCAGTTAGACATTCATTTTTCACTTTTAGCACTGGCTGCAACTTGGGCCTGCCTGATATGGATGCCCTCCTGTCATCGTTTCTTTAAGGACCACCATGAAGTAACACTTTCAGTTTGCACTTTTAAAGCAGGGGCTGCACTGATGACTTAATGCTCTGTCATCTTGAACCACAATCACCCTTTGCAAAGAACATTTCGTTTTTCTGGGTAGTGGGTAGAGTTGTCTTTTAGTTCAAAGCTGATGCTACTAAAATACTGAAGCTGCAAAGTGACTGAGTGTCTTTGAGAGAGGATCTCTTCCTCACTTGTACACCATGCCCCTGAAAATACAGTAGCACAGCTTTTGTGGGCATGAGCATGGTCAAACAGCAACTTTTTTAGGCTGGGAAACAATATCCTTTTCCTGGCAGTGCATGTACTTGAGTTGTTTTTGTGGTAATTTGATGTTTTTTGCTGAGCCATCCAACCCCTCTAACCAAGTTCCCCAGGCCAGTGATGTGCATTGAGAGAGAACTGGTAAGGAGGGCAGCAGCATGGCCTAGTGGAAAGAGCACAAGCCTGGGAGTCCCAGGTCTCTGTCTCCCAAGGACTTGGGTTCTAATCCCTGCTCCACTGCTTGTCTGCTGTGTGACCTTGGGCAAGTCACTTAACTTCTCTGTGCTTCAATTACCTCATCTGTAAAATGGGGCTTAAATACCTGTTCTGTCTCCTAAATGAACTGTGAGCCCCACGTGGAACAGGGACCATGTCTGCTCTGATTTTCTTGTATCTTCTCCAGTGCCTGGCACCTAGTAAATGCTTAAAAAAACACCATTAAAAAAAGGAAAATAGAGGACAGGTGCACCTTGTGGTCCCAGAACCAATTATCTCTGAGACCTCAACAGCAGCATCTACTACTTTGCACCAAGCCATTTGGTAAGCCATCACTGAGGGTTGGGAGAAGCTCTTCCATTTCTTGCAAAAACTAGGGGAAAATCAACAAATCTAAACAAAAACACAAAAGAGCAACAGCATCACCGAAAATAAACATGAACATCCTCTGCATACTAGACAGGCTGGCACTTTTGATGTTCAGGTTTTGTCAATCAGTGGACTGGGTGGTAATTGAGGTGACCTAATTTCCAGCAGAGAGAAAGTGGAGTTCCAGGGATAACCTGCAATTTCAATCCCTGGCCCAGCTGTGTTTTGGATAGTTTTCAATTAGATAGCTGTCTTTTTGTCCAAAGCTTACATTGTTTATGGTGAGAATTTTCTCCATATGAATGGGTCTTTGCTATGCTGCTATATTGCTTTTTGGTCCTTTGTGCTGGTTTTGGATCTGATTTCTTGCTTATCATGGTCTTTCCAAAGCTTCAGTCTAAGCTAGCCAAATCCATTCCTAAATGTCCTAGATCTGGCTGGTTTATCAGCTGCTTTCCTCACCTAGGTGTTCACATGTAGGGAGCCTGGTTTAGGGTTGTGGATCACCATGGTTTTAAGACGTTTCCTCTGTTCTTCTTGGTCTTGGCCTCCATCATCAGCTCACTAAGCCTTCGCTACTTGGGTTTTCTTGCTATTTATTCCACTGACAGAAAGCTGTCTTGTAATGAGTGTTTTAATGATCTTCAAGGTCTGTCTGAGTTCCAACAACTTGTTGTTCGTGATCCTTTCTTGATACTTGATGTTAAATATAGCACATGGATAACACTGATTAAATTGCTCGTCAGCTCCTGATGTGCGGTTCCATGCTCCAAATCCCAAACCTTGAAGTCCAAGCATTTTTAATCCACTTGCAATAGAGAACCATAGGTGGAACAGCTTTAAAAACTTTCCAAGTTCCATGGGAAATGCTGAAGTGCTTCCTTATGACCTCAAGGGGCCCTGCCTAAACCTCAGGGGCTCTCTGTCAGCCCCCCTAGTAGATTTCCCCCCTCCTAAACAGTTTTCATTGTTTCCTAGAGCACTCAAACATGGCAGATTCCTTAATGGAGCACAGGGAATGAGACTTCACAATAGTATACCATGTGGGAATGTTGAAAACCTCTTTTTTTTATTGTGGACATTATATTCTGAATATCTAAGGGTGTAACTGCTCATTTGCTTTCGAACATAACTGTTCTAACTGCCACATCCCATTTGACCATAATAACTGCATGATTTGACTTAAACCTATTTTTGCATACGTTCCAGTATGTGTGGATGATGTTGAGGATGAATGTTTTAGGAGAGGACCACTTACAGCAGTAGCTTTTGCCCCTGGTTTAAGGAAACCATCTGATCACATGCTAGCCAGGTGTTTGGGATATAGAAAGGGAAAGACTGGGAGACAGGGCTGCTTTCTAAAATCACAGAGTACGTAAAGCATTTAAATTAATTCCATGATCATTTCAGAGTTTTTTAGACTAGGAAACTTCAGTTATAATGAGTGGGTGGTCCTGTTTCACTGCTCCTGTTTGGTTGTTCTGGATATTGCCAACTTCCCAAAAAGAAGCAGCATGGCCCAGTAAATGAAATGTGGGCCTGGGAGTCAGAAGGACCTGAGTTCAAATCCCAGCTCTGCCACTTGTCTGATGTGTGACCTGGGGTGAGTCACTTTACTTCTCTTTGCCTCAGTCACCTCATCTGTAAAATGGGGATTAAGACTGTGAGCCCCATGTGCCACATGCACCGTGTCCAACCTGATTAGCTTTGTATCCACCCCACTGTTTAGTACGGTGCCTGGCACATAGTAAGTACTTAACAGATACCATTTAAAATAAATAAAGATACCAAGGCTTTAATTTAGCAGTGATTTTTCCATTTGGATTTCCCACCAGCCCCTCATGCCTTCCTTACTCTCCCAAGCCAACCGAACCATGATATACAGCCATGGTGATATTCATAAGGAATAATAATAATGATGATGGTATTTGTTAAGCGCTTACTATGTGCCAAGCACTGTTCTAAGTGCTGAGGGAGATACAAGGTAATCAGGTTGTCACACATGGGGCTCACAGTCTTAATCCACATTTTACAGATGAGGTAACTGAGGCACAGGGAAGTTGTGACTTGCCCAAAATCACACAGCTGACAAGTGACGGAGCCGGGATTAGAACCCATGACCTGAAGTATAGGGCACACCAGTCAACAAACCTCTAATCGACTGTGGACTTCTATTCTTTCATAGTCTTTAAAACCATGAGAAATCTGCCTGGGCAGACCAATGATCCATCCAGCCAAGTACAGTGCCTCCAACAATTACAAAAGGATATTTGGAGGAACAGTATAGTGGTGACCACCTTAATAACCTTGGTACTCTTCATCCCACCTCTCCCAGAACTGAAATTTCTGGGACAGTTAACCAAGATTTTTTGAATGTAACCAAGCTAAAAAGTATGCTACACTTTACTTGTGTTCATATAAATTGTAACTTTTCCATTTCAAAGTGTTCTGTTGTGTAAAGCTGAGAAGAGTTTAGTCTTAAACCTTTAGCACATAAGTACCACTACCTTTGCTCTGGACAATGATTATGCACAGTAGGATGGAATTTTAAAGTGCAGGAGGGATTATAACTATCTGCTTTGTTTGTTTTTCAGCACTTCAGGGAACACCTTGACAAGCTTTTTGCCAAAGGGATTGGAATGCTGGCTATAGCTTTGAATGAAGCCTTCAACATGCTCAATGATGTAAGCTGTTAATTATCTTTTGCCATTCAGGGAATGGATCGGAATGTATTTTTATTCTGGTAATGTGCAGCCATAGTATTATTTGTAGCATTCTTTTTTAAAAATGGTTTTTGTTATGGCGCTACAATGTGCTAGGTACTGTACTAAGCTCTGGGGTAGATATAAAAAAAATCAAGTTGCACCCAGTCTGTGTCACACGAAGGGCTCACAGTCTTAATCTCCATTTTACAGATGAGCTAACTGAAGCACAGAGAAGTTAAGTGATTTGCCCCAGGTCACATATCAGACAAGTGGCAAAACCAGGGTTAAAACCCAGTTCCTCTGAATCCCAGTTCTGTGCTCTTCCCAGTAGGCCATGCTGCTTCTCATTATGAATGTCATGTAGAAAGAGTATTTTCAAAACACTCATAATTTCTTTATAGAAAATAACATTACAATCATTTTGGCATAATGTTCTTAGCTTAAGGATATATGCATTTCTTTGATTATTTATCTTTCAAAACATGTGGCCATATTATAATTTGCATAATAATGCTTATAATGTGTTTATACAGAAAGTTACTCATTGAAGTCTGAACTTCATACTAACAGGAAATCCTAAGGAAGGCTGTGAGCGTCTTCCCCCACTTTAAGTGAATGCTGCAACCTTTGAAATGTGTTCCTTAGAAGAGGAAGACACAGTATGCTAATTAAAATCAGGTCCTTGGTCTTTTCCTGAGACTTGCTTTTACAGAAAAAATAATAATGATAATTATGGTATTAGTTAAGCACTTACTATGTGCCAAGCACTGTACCAAGTGCTGGGGTGGATACAGGCAAATTGGGTTGCACACAGTTCTGTCCCACGTAGGGCTCACAGTCTCAATCCCCGTTTTAAAGATGAGGTAAATGAGGCACAGAGAAGTGAAGTGATTTTTCCCAAGGTGACACAGCAAATAAGTGGCAGATCTGGGTGGCACTAAAAGGCATACTTATAAGTAGTTGAATTCTGTGTCATTTTTGACATACATGAAATAGAGAATACCATTCTGCATTCATCAGTTATCTCCTCTCCCGCAAAATTGAGATTATTTCAATAAATTGCTCACTGGGTTTAAAGATTCCCTTAAATTTTTTGCAATGCAAAGCCAAAGAAGAGGAAAATGATAAGCAGTTCACCATAGTCATATCTCTTGTCAAAACTAGACAAAAAGCCAGTTTTCTCCATTGAGCTTTGTAAGGCACATTTGCTATGAGAATAAATATTTAATATCTGGTGTTTTGAACCCTTTGTTAACTTTTTAATAGTCTGTTAATTCCGAATCAGCTAAGCAAAATGGCCAGGATGGGTTTTTCACTTCTGATTTGCACTTTTTACAAATATTTTCCCACACTCGGTAGTCAAGAACACTTTCAGCATGCATGTCCTGTTTAGGAATATTGATATGACCAAAAAAAATTTGTAGAATTATTAATCAATTGGTAACACAAATGCCCACTATGAATGCAGTATGAATGCAAAACCTGCCGGTCTCACCTCCGCAACATTGCCAAGATCCGCCCTTTCCTCTCCATCCAAACCGCTACCCTGCTCGTTCAAGCTCTCATCCTATCCCATCTGGATTACTGTATCAGCCTCCTCTCCGATCTCCCATCCTCCTGTCTCTCCCCACTTCAATCCATACTTCACGCCGCTGCCTGGATTGTCTTTGTCCAAAAACGCTCTGGGCATGTTACTCCCCTCCTCAAAAATCTCCAGTGGCTACCAATCAACCTACGCATCAGGCAGAAACTCTTCACGCTTGGCTTCAAGGCTGTCCATCACCTCGCCCCCTCCTACCTCACCTCCCTTCTCTCCTTCTACAGCCCAGGCCGCACCCTCCGCTCCTCTGCTGCTAATCTCCTCATGGTGCCTCGTTCTCGCCTGTCCCGCCGTCGACCCCCGGCCCACGTCATCCCCCTGGCCTGGAATGCCCTCCCTCCGCCCATCCGCCAAGCTAGCTCTCTTCCTCCCTTCAAGGCCCTACTGAGAGCTCACCTCCTCCAGGAGGCCTTCCCAGACTGATCCCCCTCCTTCCTCTCTCCCTCCTCCCCCTTTCCATCCCCTCCGCCTTACCTCCTTCCCTTCCACACAGCACCTGTATATATGTATATATGTATGTACATATTTATTACTCTATTTATTTTACTTGTACATATTTATTCTATTTTATTTTGTTAATATGTTTTGTTTTGTTCTCTGTCTCCCCCTTCTAGACTGTGAGCCCACTGTTGGGTAGGGACTGTCTCTATATGTTGCCAACTTGTACTTCCCAAACGTTTAGTACAGTGCTCTGCACACAGTAAGCGCTCAATAAATACGATTGAATGAATGAATGAATGCAGTATTGGATCCAATAGGACAGTTGTCTCTGATTCGATTCTTCTTTAAACACTCAACAACCATCAGGATACTCTCCTGAAAAGACCTAATGTGTTCATCTCTGGAAAACATAGCTTTTCCTAATGTCCAAGTTCAGGACATACTTTCACTATGCCCATTTATTCATTCAGTTATATTAATTGAGCACTTACTGTGTGCAGAACTCTCAGTTCATTAGTTTCTGCCCCTAAAGATAGAAACCTGGGGCTTTTTGACATTTAAGCATGTTCAGAAGTGACTAACATCCTCTTAGGATCTGGTTCAATGTTTGTATTAATCATTTGACAAAGGCACCTGGCAAATTTCCAGAGAAATGATATTCCTTGGAGCCTTTTCAACTCATGTAGAAATAGTATTGGTAAATCACCAATCCAGTTGTAAGCTGATGCACTGATATATGATGGGTAACAGATCCCTCACTTGGACTCAGTCTGGGCCCTTTTTTATTCCTACCAACTCCTTTGTATTGTACTGTCCCGAGGGCTTAGTACAGTGCTGTGCACACAGAAAGTGCTCAATAAATACAATTGAATGAATGAATGAAAAGACACTGAATCACTTTGTTACTCACAGTTGGACCTTGGATACTGTAGTCCAGGCAGCAGTTCTCACTCCTGTAGAAATCCTCAACCAACCTAAAAATTGGTGGGCCAGGAAAATTGGAAATTTTGCACAACCAAAATGGAAGACTTAAGAGTAAGATAAAGTTCCCAAATCTTTCCATAATCGGCTTTAAAGTTTGTTTCAAGGTTAAGTATTTACAATAGTATGTGTTCCATCCATAAATAGAAATATTTCTCTGATATTCTTTAAAAAAAAATAAACTGGAACCTCTGAGCCTAAAGGCACATTATTTCCCATGAAAAACGGGTTTATCTGTGTTCTACTTTACCGGTATGACTTTTAAATATATGTAAATTGCAGGTTACCAATTGGTGTCACAGAACATACTGAAAACTATTTTTCTGAGAGAAATTATTGAAATTTTGGCTGAAGTTTTAAGTGACTCGGGTTACAGTAATTAAACTGAGTCAATTTTATCTTGCTATGATTAAACTTTCAGTTTTGTATTTGGTCAGGCCACATAAACACTCACAGTTACCAATACTAATATCCTTGAACAGGACATTCAAATCTACTTCCAAGCTTTTTCCAGCCAGCGATTTATGCAGTAGTCATTAGCCTCGGCAAGAACACAGACCTACTTGGTACAATAGTTAGCACCCACCATGTCGTGTGATAACTGCAATTATCTTTTTTGGTGATGAATATGATCTGTTCAGTAATTACCTTTTTATTTTTCTTAGCCAATTAAATAAAATTCTGTGACATTTCAAAGGCTGTTAATCACAACCAAATGCTGTAAATGTCAGAATGCATTGAAATTTCACTGCTAACTGATGAATCATTGAGTTAATTGTAGTTCATCATACGGCCCTTGTCATTGTTATTTTTATGGAAAACACTTTCATCACTCTTGCTATTCAATAGAAAAGTTCTAGACAAATTTGAAGATATGTTACTCATAAAATCACTTGAATTGCATCTTCAAAGTTCTCAAATAGCAAATTATCACATGGAATAGAGTAATGTATATCCAGGCAGAGAGTAAAATTGTTTTAAAATAAGTAGAAGACAGTCCACCTCCACCAATATCCTTTCTCCAAATACCTTCATATTAATTTAATTAATTTTTCTGGTAAAAAATAGTTTTCCAATTAGCTGCAGGAAAATTATTTCCTAAGACTTTTGGGTTCTAATAGCTTTGTTTTATAAAAATGTCCCTTCCTAGATTTTTATCATTGTCCCCACAAAGCACCTGGAAGCATCCAGGGATGTCAGGAGAGGGGCTGTAGGGCCCACTGCAGGATGCTAGAGCAGAAGTGAAAAGTGGTGATGGGGAAAAGTTCAATATCCCAAGCATTTAAGGGTTATGTAAAGTTTGCACTGTTTTCCAGTAGACAGACCCCATACCTAAAAATTATACCACCGAAACTCTCCTGGTGAAGGAAATGACAGTGATGATGGTGATGGCACTGTACCAGGTTTGCTGAACTCTGATGCAAAGTTTTGTACTGCCATAAGCAGAGCTAATATATAATTTCCCTAAGTTTCTTGGTGAAAGTGGTGCTGGTACTCTCAAAACATGTATTGGTTGAACCTTCCTTACAATGGCCCCGAAGACATGATTAAATCCAAAATCATATGGAGGCCAATTTGTCCCCCATATGACAATAATAGGTGGCCAAATTCTCTTAGTGTGAAATTCTGTGGGTTTATAAGCCCATTTCTGTTGCTTCCACATGTTTGCATCTATTTCCACCAATGCTAAGCAAAATTTGAAATTATAGTCTCACATGCCAGTACTGAAGGATTTCTAAAGTGAAATTGCAGCTTCAAACTGTAAATGAGTATTCTGAGATCAAGGGAAGCAGCAGGAAGAATTTATTCTCTGTCTTTAGTAAGCACTAGAGGCAAATATGAAACCCAGATCAATCTGCAGCAGGTGAATCAAGCTAAATTCCAACCCTTACCTACCTCCAGAGTGCTTTGGTTCCCCTAACCCTTGCATCTGATGAGCAGATGGGTGATT
Organism: Tachyglossus aculeatus; assembly: GCF_015852505.1. Classification (NCBI taxonomy): domain Eukaryota; kingdom Metazoa; phylum Chordata; class Mammalia; order Monotremata; family Tachyglossidae; genus Tachyglossus; species Tachyglossus aculeatus. Next base: position 77,859,979 of record NC_052101.1, on the reverse strand, counting down.
TGAACTCATTAGCTTATCAAATATTAACAGAAGCAATGTGGCCTAGTGGAAGGAGCACAGGCTTGGGAGTCAAAGGGCCTGGGTTCTAATCCTGGCTCCACCACTTATCTGATTTGTGACCTTGGGCAAGTCACTTAACTTCTCTGTGTCTCAGTTACCTCATCTGCAAAACGGAGATTGACTGTGAGCCCCATGTGGGAAATGGACTGTGTCCAACCTGATTATCTTGTATCTACCCCAGCACTTATACAGTGCCTGGAACATAGTAAGCACTTAACAAATACTATCAATGTCCCCACAAAGCACTTGGAACCATGCAAGGCTGTCAGAAGAGGGGTTCTAGGGCCCATTGCAGGATGCTAGAGCAGAAGTGAGAATCAGGTCAGACTGCAACCACCCCAAATTAGGAGGCAATGGCAAGATTGCCAACTGCTAAGAGTGCATTTTGCTAACAGTATGAATTACTGACTTGCAAATTATTTACGCTGAGCTCAAAAGCAGGATAGAACAGGTGTTCCAAGTGGGATGGGCCAAGGAGGGAGGATGCTCACATGGGAGCAGCCTGCCAGACTAGCAACAAACCACCCCCTGCAGGCGCCTACCACCTTAACTGAGTGAAGTGATGGCGAGGTCATTGACACCCCTGGGATTTTTCCTGCTGCAAACTTGTGTAGCAGCTGCCCAAATGTGTGGCTATACAAAAATTTTGAGAACTTTACAGACACAACCAATTTTAATGTTTTTTATAGACTGTCCATGAATTTCAATATGGTTGTCAACTTTGGGTTGATATTATGATGTATAGCAGCTAATATTAAAAAAAACATGATAAATATCATATTATGGCAGGCCAGTGTTCTGTTTTTGACAGTGAAGTGAGAGAATGCTTGGAGGAGATGTAATAGGGTTGTTCACCCTGAGTTCCATCCATATGCACTCTCTAAGACCTCTAACAATTCCCGTGCCGTAAAAGCTTCATGTCAATTTTGTAGAAAATCAGGACACTGGGACAGCATTTTCCTCAGTGATCATGAGAGAGGTGTGTATAGTGGTACAATCCCCTGTTTTCTGGTCCATCTTATTACAAGTTCCAGTATCCCTCAGAACTTAAAAAATGTGTTGAACATCCTTCCTTCACTCTCTCCAAACTGCTACCACATAATCCAATCACTTATCGTATCCCACCTTGATTACTTTATCAGCCTCCTTGCTGACCTCCCAGCCTCCTCTCTCTCCCCACTCCAGTCTATACTTTACTCTGCTTCCTGGATCATTTTTCTACAGAAACGTTCAGGCCATGTTTCCCCATTCCTCAAGAGGCTCCAGTGGTTGCCCATCCACCTCCACATTAAACAGAAACTCCTTACCACTGGCTTTAAAGCTCTCAATCACCTGTCCCCCTCCTACCTCACCTTGCTATCCTCCTACTACAACCCAGCCCACACACTTCACTCCTCTAGTGCTAACCTTCTCACTTTCCTCAATCTCATCTATCTTCCTGTGACCTCGTGCCCACGTCCTGCCTCTGGCCTGATACGCCATGCTTCCTCATATCCTACAATTTCTCTCCCCAATGTCAAAGCCTTATTGAAGACATATCTCCTCCAAAAGGCCTTCCCTAAGTCCTAAGCCCTCCTTACCTCTTCTCCCACTCCCTTCCCCATTGCCCTGACTCGCTCCCTTTATTCATTCATTGTCATATTTATTGAGCACTTACTGTGGGCAGAGCACTATACTAAGTGCTTGGAAAGTACAATTTGGCAACAAATAGACAATCCCTACCCAACAACAGCCTCACAGTCTAGAAGGGGGAAGACAGACAACAAAACAAGTGGACAGGCATCAATGTCAGTATAAATAGAATTGTAGATATTTACACATCATTAATAAAATAAATAGAATAATAAATATGTGCATATATACACAAGTGTTATGGGGTGGGGAGGGGAGTAGAGCAGAGGGAGGAAGTTGGGGAGATGAAGGGAGGAGGAGCAGAGGAAAAGGAGGACTCAGTCTGGGAAGGCCTCCTGGAGAAGGTAAGCTTTATTACCCCTCCACACAGCACTTATGTACATATATGCAATTTATTAATTTATATTAATGTCTGTTCCTCTAGACTGTAAGCAGCTTGTAGGCAGGGAATGTGTTTATTGTTGTATTGTACTCTCCCAAGTGCTTAGTACAATACTCTTCACACAGTAAGTATTCAGTAAATCTGATTGACTGACTGACAATAAGTACAAGCAAGGTTGTGAGTTCTTTAAGGGCAGAGACCATGTCTACTATCTCTACTCTACTCTCCCAAGCATTTAGTTTGTGTTCTGTGCAGTGCTCAGTAAATGCTAAATCAATCAATCAATCAATCGTATTTATTGAGCGCTTACTATGTGCAGAGCACTGTACTAAGCGCTTGGGAAGTACAAATTGGCAACACATAGAGACAGTCCCTACCCAACAGTGGGCTCACAGTCTAAAAGGGGGAGACAGAGAACAGAACCAAACATACCAACAAAATAAAATAAATAGGATAGAAATGTACAAGTAAAATAAATAGAGTAATAAATATGTACAACCATATATACATATATACAGGTGCTGTGGGGAAGGGAAGGAGGTAAGATGGGGGGATGGAGAGAGGGATGAGGGGGAGAGGAAGGAAGGGGCTCAGTCTGGGAAGGCCTCCTGGAGGAGGTGAGCTCTCAGCAGGGCCTTGAAGGGAGGAAGAGAGCTAGCTTGGCGGATGGGCAGAGGGAGGGCATTCCAGGCCCGGGGAATGACGTGGGCCGGGGGTCGACGGCGGGACAGGCAAGAACGAGGTACAGTGAGGAGATTAGCGGTGGAGGAGCAGAGGTTGCGGGCTGGGCAGTAGAAGGAGAGAAGGGAGGTGAGGTAGGAAGGGGCGAGGTGATGGAGAGCCCTGAAGCCGAGAGTGAGGAGTTTTTGCCTGATGCAGAGGTTGATTGGTAGCCACTGGAGATTTTTGAGGAGGGGAGTAATATGCCCAGAGCGTTTCTGGACAAAGATAATCCGGGCAGCAGCATGAAGTATGGATTGAAGTGGAGAGAGACACGAGGATGGGAGATCAGAGAGAAGGCTGGTGCAGTAGTCCAGACGGGATAGGATGAGAGCTTGAATGAGCAGGGTAGCAGTTTGGATGGAGAGGAAAGGGCGGATCTTGGCAATGTTGCGGAGCTGAGACCGGCAGGTTTTGGTGACGGCTTGGATGTGAGGGGTGAATGAGAGAGCGGAGTCGAGGATGACACCAAGGTTGCGGGCTTGTGAGATGGGAAGGATGGTAGTGCCGTCAACAGAGATGGGAAAGTCCGGGAGAGGGCAGGGTTTGGGAGGGAAAGGGAAGGCAAGGAGTTCAGTCTTCGACATGTTGAGCTTTAGGTGGCGGGCGGACATCCAGATGGAGATGTCCTGAAGACAGGAGGAGATGCGAGCCTGGAGGGAGGGGGAGAGAGCAGGGGCAGAGATGTAGATCTGGGTGTCATCAGCGTAGAGATGATAGTTGAAGCCGTGGGAGCGAATGAGGTCACCAAGGGAGTGAGTGTAGATTGAGAACAGAAGGGGACCAAGCACTGAACCTTGGGGAACCCCCACAGTAAGAGGATGGGAGGGGGAGGAGGAGCCTGCAAAAGAGACTGAGAAAGAGCGATCGGAGAGATAAGAGGAGAACCAGGAGAGGACGGAGTCTGTGAAGCCAAGGTCAGATAGCGTGTTGAGGAGAAGGGGGTGGTCCACAGTGTCAAAGGCAGCTGAGAGGTCGAGGAGGATTAGGACAGAATATGAGCCGTTGGATTTGGCAAGCAGGAGGTCATTGGTGACCTTTGAGAGGGCAGTTTCCGTGGAATGAAGGGGACGGAAGCCAGACTGGAGGGGGTCGAGGAGAGAGTTGTTGTTGAGGAATTCTAGGCAGCGCGTGTAGACAACTCGTTCAAGGAGTTTGGAAAGGAATGGTAGGAGGGATATGGGACGATAACTAGAAGGTGAGGTGGGGTCAGGAGAGGGTTTTTTTAGGATGGGAGAGACATGGGCATGTTTGAAGGCAGAGGGGAAGGAACCAGTGGAGAGTGAGTGGTTGAAGATGGAAGTTAAGGAGGGGAGAAGGGAAGGAGCGAGAGATTTCATAAGATGAGAGGGAATGGGGTCAGAAGCACAGGTGGCCAGAGTAGCACTTGAGAGGAGGGAGGAGAGTTCCTCTGAGGATACCACTGGGAAGGATGGGAGAGTAGCAGAGAGTGTTGAGAGCCGGGGGGATGGAGAAAGGGGGGAAGAGACTTTGGGGAGGTCGGACCTGATGGATTTAATTTTGTTAATGAAGTAGGAGGCCAGATCGTTGGGGGTGAGGGAAGGAGGAGGGGGAAGATCAAGTCAGCAGTAGCTAGCAGGGTCAGTGCAACACATGCTGACCAGATAAACCAGGGTAATGTCAATTCTATGACATTTGTGTATTTTCCTAAAATTTCTTAGGCAGCTTACAAAGATCCTAGGCTGCCTGAGCTAAATTGGTCATCTAGGGTAGAGCTTAATTATGAATCTCCCATCCGTGAATCTGTTCAAACTCTTCTTAAGCATATTCATGACTTCCTATGGCCATGAACTCCATTTGTTTAACACCCACCATGAGAAAACGTTTTGTTTCCTTTTGTTTGTCTTGAGCCTGCCCTTCTCAAACTTCAGTGGTTGTCCCCTAGTCCAAGTATTGTATGATTTTTGTGATTCTATGACAGCCAGATGTATTTATTTGTTAGCCGTCACCATCTAGAACAACGAAGATCTCCCTGTTGTTGCCTTGGCAAACCATGCATTTTCATGGGTTTTTTTATTTTGTCTTTTGGTGTACTCATCCTGCTCTCCCCTGCCCCAGGTCCTCCCATTATCCTTTAAGTATGTGTCCCTGTTGGACGTTTCCACCACACTGTCCTGAAACCCAGAACCCATCTGTCCATACTAGCTCCTACTACACTGACCACCTGCCCTGATACCCTGAACTCACCCTTTCTGTATTTTTTTCAGCCCTCCCCACCCTGTTCTTCTCTCTGTAGTGTTCGTCCCATTCTAGCCCACACTGACCCATGGTCCCCAAAGCCATATGGGAGTGGAATAGAACCCTTGAAACACTTGCAGGTCTTCATGGGACGCAAGTGGTAGGGGCTGAAGTGTGCTTGATGCTGCAAGGGCAGAACACATTTTAAAAAAGGTGTGGGTGGGGTTGCATTTGGAGTTTCAGAGCACAAGGTCGAAGTAGCAGGTTGAGGAGCAGAGATGGAGACAGCTTTAGGGTTTTGGGATGGTGTAGTCAGGCAAGAAGGTAGGTAAGCCATGATGGGGATTCATGTTTAAACAGTGGTAGCATAAATGTGGGAGGAGGGCAGGCAGAGTATGTAGATGTAAGACAATAGTTTGCCAAGGCAACAGCTGGTGGCAACAGGGATCTTTCTATGGCACTGATCAGGGGTTGTGAATTCACACCTTTATAACATAAGCTATTTGGAGAGCAATATTTTGTTTCACGCTGTTCAATCCTACCTTATGGAACAGTGGAATTTAAAAGGCTTCCCTTAGGGGTTTATCATTTTATCCTGAGCAATTGTTTAGAAGCAGCGTGGCTCAGTGGAAAGAACACAGGCTTGGAAGTCAGAGGTCATGGGTTCAAATTCCGGCTCCCCCACTTGTCAGTTGTGTGACCTTGGGCAAGCCACTTAACTTCTCTGTGCCAGTTGGGCAAGCCACTTAACTTCTCTGTGCCAGTTACCTCATTTGTAAAATGGGGATTAAGACTGTGAGCCCTACATGGGACAACCTGATCACCTTCTATCCCCCAGCACTTAGAACAGTATTTCACACATAGTAAGCGCTTAACAAATGCCATTATCATTAGTAGTAGTAGTAGTATCTATTAAAGTAAAAAAAAGTGTGTTACATTTCACGAGAATCACATTCTGAAGAATTGTGCATGCTTAAAGGTATAGATTTTTGGACTCTACTTTCCCACTACTTGCCACCTGCTACACACCTATTGCATGTGCTCACATGACTCTTTCTTGCTTTAATACAGCCTGAATTATTTCATGTGAATTCTTATAAAATTACGATCAGATTAACAATAATCTTAGAGTTTTATATGGCATCTTCTTGTTTCCTCTATGTTCTTTTGTAGGCTACTCTATTGATACATCTTCCAGTCATGTATCGAACTTTCACCAAATTATCTTTTCACAGTTCAACCACACAGGACAAGGGAGTATTTGCAGTCAGGCTATCATGCTTATTACCGATGGGGCAGTGGATACCTACGATACAATCTTCGCCAAATATAATTGGCCGGACCGGAAGGTAAGTCATTTGTGACCCATGTAAAGTCTGAAAACAAAAATAATTCATTTGTAACTTCCAAATGTCCCTCAGATACTATTTTGGGTCTGGGTAGTTCCATAGCCTACTATTTATTAGATGACCCAAAAGCTACTTGCACTACTTAATATGATTTTCTGAACTTCATTCAGTAAAAGGGGAAACAAGCAAAACTCTTCTTACAGGCACAGGCTATATTTCAAGAGAGAATTGAAAACAGCAAAACTCAGCTTGCTCACTCTCCTATAATCGTGACAGAAAATACCTTAGCACTGTTTTCACCACACCACTGATCATTTAACATTTAATGCCAATGAATCTAGACCTGCCATTGGATCTAGGCTTCTATCTACCCCAGTGCTTAGTACAATGACTGGCATATAGTAAGTGCTTAACAAATATTATTATTGTAGAGAAGCAACATTGCTTAATGGATAGAGAACAGGCCTGGTAGTCAGAGGTCACAGGTAATGAGTTCTAATCCTGGCTCTGTCACATGTCCGCTGTATGACCTTGGACAAGTCACTTAACTTCTCTTCCTCAGTTACCTCATCTATAAAATGGAGATTAAGACCGGGAGCCCCATGTGAGGCTGGGATCGTGTCCAACCTGATTAGCTTGTACCTACCCTAGAGTTTAGAACAGTGCTTGGCACATAGTAAGCGCTTAACAAATGCCGTAATTAATATTATTCATTATTATTATTTGGCTAAATTATTTGTGTCCCGAGACAAGTACTCTCCCATTTAGTATGGACTTTCTAAACTTATTTATTGCTAATCACATCATATGCATTACTGTTCTTGCCCAAATACCTCCCTGGTAGTAAATTAGATGATCATCATTTCAGGCCACTGAAGGACTATAATTAGTGCCATCTTAGTTATTTGTATAAGGCCCTATAAGGTCCCCAAATTGCTTAAATGGTGAACATGTCTTTTCAAAGATATGACTTATTACCATGTATGGGTAGGGGACTGGAGAACGAAGGTCACACGTTTCTTGGTTTGTATTGAAAACTCAGGCGATCTGCTGACTCTTGCTTAAGTGTGAATTATTCCCTTTTGGGTCGTGTGAGTATGGTCAAAGACTTTACAAAGAGTTGAGTTTATGTCTTCTGATTATGAGGGGAAAAATCTGTACAGTTGTTTTCTGCAAAGTGAAAGTCTCCTAATTCCCCAGAAAAGGTAGTGGAAATTGGTTTTCAGGGAAATTTCTATTTGGGGGAAATTCATGGTTAAATAGTGCAGATAGATGCTTCTGTTAACTTATCCTAATGACATTAAAAGGGGCGAAAGGAAATGAGGATAGTTAGGAGGAGGAGAGGCTGGCATTGATACCTGCGATGAAAGCCAATGCAAATATCATAAGGCAAATAGAATTTTTGTGGCTTAATGATTTTTGGAAACTATTTAGCAAGCTGCTCTGAAGCATTAAGATCCCATTTAGAACCAATATGAAGTGGCTGAATGGGTCCTTTAAAGTGCAAATACATGAACACAAAGGATTTCAATCACATGCAGATCACATAGTAAGCTATTCAAATCAAGTCTGCATAGATGCATTCAAAAAGTAGTAGATAGAAATTTTGTTATTTGTAACATTCTGCCCTTACTAGGAGAAATAAACTGAGGGCGCATTTGGCCTTTCCAAGATCATAATTGTTCAGATAAAGCACAAGCCTAGACTTATCTTTCCAGGTTGAGCAATATTGATTTCATGCCAGGTGCTCTCATGGATTAATTGAATCCAGGATCCTGGAAGTTTCAGAGGTCTATGAGGTTCTATTTCATTGTCCACACTTAAAGCATTGTCAAGAAGGAAAAATGAAGTGAAAGGATATTTTCATCTGATTTTAAAAAATGATAGTGATGAAGATAAGTATCTCTCTCCCCTTGCCTCATCTGAGGAACTTCCAGCAGCTAAATCAATCACTTTAATGTTATCTATTGAACTCTTACTGTGCGTGTTGGACTAACTGTTTGGGAGAGTACAACAGATTTATTAGACACATTCCTTGCCCACAGGGAGATTACAGAGTAGGGGGAGACAGACATTAAAATAAGCCAGCACTTAGAACACTGCTCCAGCGCTTAACAAATATCATGATTATTGTTATTATTATTACATAAGGCTGTGAGGCTGAGGATGGGATAAATATCACGTGCTTAAAAGGTACAAATCCAAGTGCAAAGAAGGGGGAGGGAGTTGGGGGAATGGGGGCTTAGTTGGGGAAGGCCTCTTAAAGGAGATGTGATTTTAATGAGGCTTTGAAGGTGGGGAGAGTGGTCTGTCAGTTATAAAGGGGGATGGAGGCCAGAGGCTGAAATGTGGGCAAGAGATCCTATGCAAATCAGTTTTTTTTGTTTTTAATACGTCAGTGCAGTGATCATCAATGTAACTTGACCTTACTTTGTGGGAGGATTCTTGAAAATATGATCACCAGATTGCCTCCTGACATGTTAGTGGGGTGATAGGATAAGATAGTAGCTGCAGCAGGATGGCAGGGAGTTATGTACTTCTTTCTGGCATGTGACGAAAATGATGCACAAAATTGAAGGTCAGGGAGCATGGTAGTAACAAGGGTAGAAATGAGGAGCCCTGCACAGCATTAGTTCATGGCTCAGTGAAAAGAGCATGGGCTTTGGAGTCAAAGGTCATGAGTTCAAGTCCCAGCTCCGCTACTTGTCAGCTGTGTGACTTTGGGCAAGTCACTTAACTTCTCTGTGCCTCAGTTACCTCATCTGTAAAATGAGAATTAAGACAGTGAGCCCCACGTGGGACAACCTGATTACTTTGTATCCCCCCCCCCCCAGCTTTTAGAACAGTGCTTGGCACATAGTAAGCACTTAACAAATGCCATTATTATTGTTATCGTCATTATTATCTTACACTTAAGGAAGCAGCATGGCCTAGTGGATAGAGCATGGGCTTGGAAGTCAGGAGGACATGGGTTCTGATTCTGGCTCTGCCACTTATCTGTTGTGTGACCTTGGGCAAGTGACTTCACTTCTCTAGGCCTCAGTTACTTCACCTGTAAAATGGGGATTATGACTGAGCCCCATGTGGGACAGGGACCGTGACCAACTGGATTTGCTTGTATCCACCCCAGTACTTAGGTCAGTGCTTGACACATGGTAAGCATTTAACAAATGCCACTATCGTTACTTATCTGCTCTTTTTGCCTGTTACTCTGCAGTTTTCTCTTTTACCTCCTCTCAACCTAGCTTTCTGATTGTTCCCTGCTCTCATCTCTTCATTCATTCAATCATATTAATTGAGCACTTACTGTGTGCAGGGCACTGTGCTAAGCGCTTCACAAGTACAAGTCGGCAACATATAGAGATGATCCCTACCGAACAGCAGGCTCACAGTCTAGAAGGGGGAGACAGACAACAAAACATATTAACAAAATAAAATAAATAGAATAGTAAATATGTACAAGTAAAATAGAGTAATAAATCTGTACAAACTTATGCAGGTGCTGTGGGGAGGGGAAGGAGGTAGAGCGGGGGGAAGGGGAGGGTGAGAGGAAGGAGGGGGCTCAGGCTGGGAAGGCCTCCTGGAGGAGGTGAGCTCTCAGTAGGGCTTTGAAGGGAGGAAGAGAGCTAGCTTGGCGGATGTGCAGAGGGAGGGCATTCCAGGCCAGGGGGAGGACATAGGCTGGGGGTCGACGGCAGGACAGGTGAGATTGTTAATATGTTTTGTTCTGTTCTCTGTCTCCCCCTTCTAGACTGTGAGCCCACTGTTGGGTAGGGATCGTCTCTATATGTTGCCAACTTGTACTTCCCAAGCACTTAGTACAGTGCTCTGCACACAGTAAGCGCTCAATAAATACGAATGAATGAATGAATGAACGAGGCACAGTATGGAGGTTAGCAGCAGAGGAGCGGAGGGTGCGGGCTGGGCTATAGAAGGAAAGAAGGGAGGGGAGGTAGGTTGGGACGAGGTTATGAGGGCCTTGAAGCCAAGAGTGAGGAGTTTTTGCCTGATGCGTAGGTTGATTGGTAGCCACTGGAGATTTTTGAGGAGGGGAGTAACATGCCCAGAGCATTGCTGCACAAAGATGATCCAGGCAGCAGCGTGAAGTTAGATTGAAGTGGGGAGAGACAGGAGGATGGGAGATCAGAGAGGAGGCTGATGCAGTAATCCAGTCGGGGTAGGATGAGAGATTGAACCAGCAGGGTAGCGGTTTGGATGGAGAGGAAAGGGCGGATTTTGGCGATGTTGCGGAGGTGAGACCGGCAGGTTTTGGTGACAGATTGGATGTGAGGGGTGAACGAGAGAGCAGAGTCGAGGATGACACCAAGGTTGCGTGCTTGTGAGACGGGAAGGATGGTACTGCTGTCAACAGTGATGGGAAAGTCAGGGACAGGGCAGGGTTTGGGAGGGAAGATGAGGAGTTCAGTCTTGGACATATTGAGTTTTAGATGGCGGGCAGACATCCAGATGGAGATGTCTTGAAGGCAGGAGGAGACACGAGCCTGAAGGGAGGGAGAGAGAGCAGGGGCAGAGATGTGCATTTGGGTGTCATCAGGGTAGAGATGATAGTTGAAGCCGTGGGAGCGAATGAGTTCACCAAGGGAGTGAGTGTAGATAGAGAACAGAAGGGGACCAAGAACTGACCCTTGAGGAACCCCTACAGTAAGGGGATGGGAGGGGGAGGAGGAGCCCGCAAAAGAGACTGAGAATGAACGGCCAGAGAGATAAGAGGAGAACCAGGAGAGGACAGAGTCTGTGAAGCCAAGGTTGGATAGCATGTTGAGGAGAAGGGGGTGGTCCACAGTGTCGAAGGCAGCTGAGAGGTCAAGGAGGATTAGGATAGAGTATGAGCCGTTGGATTTGACAAGTAGGAGGTCATTGGTGACCTTTGAGAGGGCAGTTTTGGTGGAATGTAGGGGACAGAAGCCAGATTGGAGGGGGTCGAGGAGAGAGTTGGCATTGAGGAATTTGAGGCAGCGGGTATAGATGACTCGTTCAAGGAGTTTGGAAAGGAATGGTAGGCAGGAGATAGGGCAATAACTAGAAGGGGAGGTGGGGTCAAGAGAGGGATTTTTAGGATGGGGGAGATGTGGGCATGTTTGAAGGCAGAGGGGAAGGAACCAGTGGAGAGTGAGCGGTTGAAGATGGAAGTTAAGGAGGGGAGGAGGGATGGGGTGAGAGATTTCATAAAATGAGAGGGAATGGGGTCAGAAGCACAGGTGGCCAGAGTAGTACTTGAGAGGAGGGAGGAGATCTCATCTGAGGATACTTCTGGGAAGGATGGGTGAGTATCGGAGAGGGTTGAGAGCCGGGGGGTTGGAGAAGGGGTGGGGAGTGACTTTGGGGAGCTCAAACCTGATGGAGTTAATTTTATTAATGAAATAGGAGGCCAGATCGTTGGGGGTGAGGGAAGGAGGAGGGGGAGAAACAGGGGACCTGAGAAGGGAGTTAAATGTCCAGAAGAGCTGACGGGGATGATGGGCATAGGTGTCAATAAGGGAGGAGAAATATTTTTGTCTGGCACAAACATGTGTCTCTTCCACCCATATTCCGTCACTTATGAGGTTTCTGCTGTCTGAAACCCCCTCATTCCACAAATCTGGCAGACAACAGGGCTCCTTTTATTTAATGCCTACCTAAAATCCCACCTCTATTTTGTCTCCCTCATCATTGAATTCTTGCTCATATCCTCTCTCCTGCCTGGAACTCCCTCCCCATTGATATCCAACAGATCCCCACTCTCTCCATCTTCAGAGCCCTACTTAAATCATCTCCTCCAGTAAGCCCTCCATGACTAACCTCTCATCTCCCCACCCTATCCTCCCTCCTTTCTGCATTTATAACCCGTAGCACTTTGATGTTCATTCCAACCTCACCACACTTACGTACATCTTATACCCTCTGGCTCTCACTATCTGGAAGTTATTACGTTGTCTCTCTCCCCCACTAGATTGCGAGCAGGGATCATGTCTACCAACTATACTGTACTGTGCTCTTCCAAATGCTTAGTACAGTGCTCTGTACACAATCAGTGATCTATAAATACCTTTGATTAAAATGATGTAGCTCATGATTGAGAGTAGGGAGGGAAATGAGAGATGAGTCAGGAAAAGTCTCATGGAGGAGTTGTGAAGACTTTGAAGGTGGGGAGAGTAGTGGTCTGGATGTGAAGGGGAAGGGTGTTCCAGCAGGAGGAAGGGTGTGAACAAATTGTTGAGAGTGAGAGATACAAGAGTGAGGTACATTGTATGTATGTCAGTCAACTGGACATTGAATTAGTTCCTTTAATTATTCTATTTCATGCCCTATTAGAGAGTAAGCTCCTTGTGGGCAGGAAATATGTCGCTTGTTTTGTATTTCCCAACAACTCAGTACAGTGTATTGCATCCTGGTTGCTCAGTGAATACTATTACTACTACTACCCCCCACTTTTTATTTCAGCCACTTCTCTGTTAGCAACTTCATTCAGTAGGAGTAGCAATTGACAATGCTTTGCCCAAGTAAAGATTTGGGAACATACAAAATAAATGTAAAACATGATCCCTTCCTTTACGGAGCTTACAATTGAATGAGCAAGGCAGGAAGATATAATTGATGAATACTGAATAACAAAAGAGCAGATGTAAATAATACAGATGTATAACCAAATAAATAACAAATGAAAAATCCATTTATCTGCTGATGTATGGACTTTTGCAGCTGGTAATAGAGAGGTTTCATATTTCTGCACATGCTGCTTGTGTGGTTATCCTTTTGAGCTGCTTCAGTTGATGTTTCATCCAGGTTTCACTAAACATTAGAGTGAATTTCTGTTATTTTTCCCTTCCTTCCTATCTTTCTGTCATTCACCCACTCCCTCCCTTTTTCTCTTTTTGTGTCCTCATTTTTCTCCCTCCTTCCTTAACCCTCTCTCTTTTCTTTCTGTCTTCTTTTCCTGGTCTTTTCTTGGCTCCACCCCATCTCCAAATTTGTGCTCCCAAAACGATATCACTTTATGTCATTGAGTTAGTGATTGATCAGTTCTTCATCTGAATATTGCAAGATACTGTGTGCCTAGCTTGTTTATTTTATATTAACAGTGATTGGTCAAGAACCTGAAGCTAAATATCACAGAAAAACTGAATGCTAATCTGAGATGCAGTATAAGAGATTTAAAGAAAAAATATTTAAGAACAATCATACAGGATCTCTATTATGGAGGAAAGTGGTAAACTCTATTAACAATCAGCAAGAAAAGGGAAAAGGCAGAGGAGAGCAAGTATCTAGGCAAGAAAAAGAAATGTGGATGTAGGTAGATTTTTGGTTGTACATATTTATTACTCTATTTATCTATTTATTTATTTATTTTACTTGTACATTTCTATCCTACTTATTTTATTTTGTTGGTATGTTTGGTTCTGTTCTCTGTCTCCCCCTTTTAGACTGTGAGCCCACTGTTGGGTAGGGACTGTCTCTATGTGATGCCAATTTGTACTTCCCAAGCGCTTAGTACAGTGCTCTGCACATAGTAAGCGCTCAATAAATACGATTGATTGATTGATTGATTGATTGATTTTTATTAAAGAAGCATCTTGTCATTCCACTACCAAGAAGCTATTCAGTGTCCCTGAGTTCCTGTGTTTGAAATCCATATAATTGAGCAATTTTCCTCCCCTCCCCACCTGCCCAACATCCTTGCAGTTCATCGTGAGACTCAAATCCAGTGTCTCACAGTTTTAGGATTTTTTTTTAGTTAAAAAGCACTGAATTCATTCAGTTCATTCAATCATATTTATTGAGCACTTATTGTGTGCAGATAATGAGCATCTTTATGTATATCTATGACCCTTTATTACCAAAACCATATTTTAAATGGCCATCTAATCCAAAAGAATTATCCAGAAGTACTCAAGCAGCACTCCTTTTCCTTACCTCTCTCCCCTGTAGTATCAAATGACGAAATATTAAATTGTGATGTGTGTGCAGTATGTATGTAAATAATAAATATTGAAAGCAAAGGTGAAACAAAATGGTCAGGTTGACAACAGATCAGGTGAAATAGATTGTTATATTGTGGAGAACTGAGTGGTGACAATAAATCCATGTCTTCCACTTTCACATTTCAAAGTATGCAAGCTTTCTGTAGATTTTTAACAATCTCCCTAGTTTCTGGAACACGGAGATTACGAGCAAAGTGCATCACTACAGCAAATTGAATGTCCTTTTTAAACTATTGTCTGGGTGTTCTTAAATTGATTTTTTTTCATTGGTAGAAATACTTCAAAGTGGAAAGTATACATTTCCACTATTTAATTATTAGTTCTCTAGACTACCATTTTGAAGTCCTTTGCGAGCTACAACATAACTTACGTTGATCATCTGTTTTTGGGAGACCTCAGCAACGTAGGCAAAAATTACTTGACTAGATTGAACAAAACCATCTCTCAGTTCTAAGATAAAAGAAATAGTCCTAGAATGGCTTGGGAGTGACTGGCGTTTTGAAATTTTGGCAGCACTGTTCAAAATCGCAGTCATTTCTGTTACAGTTGGATCTCCTATGGCATTATTTTTAGTCCCATCTGTATTTGGAAGGGGAAAGCGACACTGAGTATGTTGGAGGGGACAAGAAGTAGCATTGGATTTAGAGGTCAGCATGTATTGCTACAGCTATTTCTGATGATCAGTACAGCTGTGACAACTGTCTTGATCACATGGAACATCCTTGGCAAATCATTCCAATTCTAAATTTGTCCTAAATCATGTGTGTGTGTGTGTGTGTGTGTGTGTATATATCAATCAGTCAGTGGTATTTAGGGAGTACTGACTGGGTGCAGAGCACTGTATTAAGCACTTGGGAGAGTACAGTACAATAGTTGGTAGACATGATCCCTACCACCAAGAAGCTTACAAGCTAGTGGGAGAGACAGACGTTGAAAGAAATTGCCGATAGAGCACGCAACAGAATCATCATCATCATCAATCGTATTTATTGAGCGCTTACTATGTGCAGAGCACTGTACTACACGCTTGGGAAGTACAAATTGGCAACATATACAGTACCTACCCAACAGTGGGCTCACAGTCTAAAAAGGGGAGACAGAGAACAAAACCAAACACACTAACAAAATAAAATAAATAGAATAGATATGTACAAGTAAAATAAATAAATAAATAAATAGAGTAATAAATATGTACAAACATATATACATATATACAGAATGTAAGGATGTCTACATCAGTATTGTGGAGGTGGGAGTGAGGTATCAGTGCTTAGGGGGGATGGATCAAAGTTCATAGGCAATGCATATGGAAGGGAGAATAGGAGAGATGAAAGAGGAGCTCTTTAGCCAGGGAAGTCTTCCTTGAAAAGATATGATTTTAGTAGGGCTTTGAAGATGGTAAGAGTGGTAATCTGTCAAATATGAAGGGTAAGGGAGTCCTAGGTAAAGGAGGATGTTAGCAAGGGGTCAATGCCAAGAGAAGCAAGATCAAAGCACAGTAGGGTTGATGTTAGAGGATTGAAGTATGCTGGCCAGGTAATAGTGGGAGATGAGTGGTAGAAGGGGCAGAGCTGATTGAGTGCTTTAAAGCCAATGGTGAGAAGTCTCTGTTTGTTAAAGAGCTAAATGTGCTGTTTGCTGTTCTGGTCACAGCCTTTCAAGAAAAAGCAACCAAGTTAGAAATGTAATAGAAAAGAACAGAAACTAAAAAGATTTGGGAATGGGACAAATTTTCTACTATGGTAGTCTGAAAAAAATTAGAACCTTACAATTTGGAAAGAAGAAGGCTTAGAGGGGACAAATTAAAATATCCAAAATCCTGAAGGGTGATGGATGGAGCAATCATTGGAATTGTTGTATTTATCAAATCCCATAATACCAGAACTGGATACCTACCTTTTCCAGCTTCAAGATAAAACAGTCTCTTCTTTATACGTATGGCATTCCTTGCCCCTGAGGTTTTGCAGGTTGGGCAGCTATGAACCTACCATTAAGTTCTAGATTTCTGAACACCTCAAATGCACTCTTGGCTGTTAAAATAAGAACTGTAGATATCCTAAATAGATTCATGTTAGGTGACGGCTTTTCCCTAATTACGAGGATGGTAATCTTTATATTCATCGTCCACAAGTGTCTTTTGTTGCCAGTGTTAAAGGCAGATTATTGGGCTGGAAGGAACATTGATCAGATTCAATATTGTGGGCTTTATAGTTTTATTTCTTAATGCTCCCAGGGCCCAGTATATATTCCTGTGGGCTCAGATGTTGGTCCTTTACCCTTCCCATTAAAAATAAAAATATGCTATTTGTTAAACGCTTACTATGTGCCCGGCACTGTACTGCTAGGGTGGATACAAGGATATAGGATTGGAGGATTGGGCACAGTCCCTGTCCCACATAGGGCTCACAGTCTTAATTCCCATTTTTCAGATGAGATAACTGAGGCCCAGAGAAGTTAAGTGACTTGCCCAAGGCCACACAGCAGACAAGTTGCAGAGCTGGGATTAGAACCCATGACCTTCTGACTTCAAGGCCCATGCTCTACCCACTATATCATGCATTTTGCACTCACTCTTTGGAATCTCATTAGTTCACATGGTTTCAGTTACCACCTTTATGTGGATGACTCCCAAGTCTACATCTCCAGCCTTGACCTCTCACCTACCAATAGGCTTTAAACATTTTCATTCACATTTATCATTTTGGTGTTACTTTGCTTTCTGTATTTTTTGGGTCATTTAGACAGGTCATTTTGGCCCAGCTGTACAGGAGGTATTGGCATTATGGGACCTTTTTTGTGGTAGCCAGGTCCTCTCTATGAAAAGGAGGTCCCACTCGCTATATCTGTGTCAAAGTTTTACTCCTTTCTCATGTTTTGTTCTGTCCTCTTTAATCTCTTAGTTGCCTTAGACATCATGGTCAACTTCCTTCAGAAAACAATGTCTTACCTTGATAAGTCTGACACTGCCCTGTGTTGGCTGTCCCCTTACCTCGCTGGATAATCCTTCTTAGTCTTTAAATAATAATAATAATAACAATAATAATAATGGTATGTGTTAAGCACTTACTATGTGCCAAGCACTGTTCTAAGGGGAGGATACAATAATAATAATGATGGCATTTATTAAGCGCTTACTATGTGCAAAGCACTGTTCTAAGCGCTGGGGGGATACAAGGTGATCAGGTTGTCCCACGGGGGGGGCTCACAGTCAACCCACATTTTACAGATGAGGTAACTGAGGCCCAGAGAAGTGAAGTGACTTGCCCAAGGTCACACAGCTGACAATTGGCGGAGCTGGGATTTGAACCCACGACCACTGACTCCAAAGCCCGTGCTCTGTCCACTGAGCCATGCTGCTTCTCAAGGTAACCAATGATACAAGGTAATCAGGTTGTCCCACGTGGGGCTCACAGTCTTAATCCCCATTTTACAGATGAGGGAACTGAGGCACAGAGAAGTTGTGACTTGCCCAAAGTCACACAGCTAAGTGGTGGAGTCGGAGTTAGAACCCATGACCTCTGACTCCCAAACCTATGCTCTTTCCACTGAGCCACTCTGCTTCTCTTTGCTGCTGCTTTTCTTCCTCTGCCTCCCAAACCCTAGCTTTGAGTGTTTCTTAAGACTTTGTTCTGGGTCCCTTTCTCTTCCCTTGGTGAGCTCACCCACTCTCATGGCTTCAAGTACATCTCTATGCAGGTGACTCCCAAATCTACCTCGCCAGCCCTGATCCAGCTCCTCCTTTGCAATCTTACATTTCCTCTGGCCTCTGAGTCATCACTATGTGTATGTCTTGCTGGCACCTAAAGCTCAATTTCTCCAAATCTGAACTCCTCAATTTCCCTCCCAAATCTTCTCCTCAATGATGAAAAGATAGTTAGAAAGAGGACAACGTTTACTTATGAAGCCGCTGAGTTCAGATTTTGCTGTATTATCTTTTAGATGCAGGTGTGTTGTCCAGGAGGAGCGAGTCTGCAGGCAGGAAGATATATGAGATTGAGAAGTAGATGAGACTTCAGGGATGAAGATGTAGATTAAGAAGTCATCTCCACAAAAGTAGTAATTGAAACCATGTGAGCTAATGAGATCCCAAAGAGAGTGAGGATAGAGTGAGATGCGTAAAGTGCCCAGATTTGAGGCCTCAGGGATGGAAACTTAATGGGTGTAGCGAGGAAAAGAAGCCAGTACAGGACACTGAGAAGGAGCTGTAAGAGAGGTAGGATGACAACCAGAAGGAAACTATATCCATAAAACTAGTAGAGGAGATGAGTCAACTGGGGCAAAAGCAACAAATAGATCAAGAACGATTAGAAGAGTTGATACCATTAGATATACTCAGATAAAAACTCACTGGAAATGCTGGTAAACAAGATTTCAGTAGCGTAAAGATGGGAAATTTCAGATAATGTCCTTGAAGAGAGTTGGCAGGAGCAAGTGGAAAGCATTATGAGATTATCAGGAGGGAGAAGAATATAGAGAAGGGGACAGATTCCATTGAGGAACTTGTCTAATGGCCTATAGTTTATTGATGAAGGCTTTGAAAATTAACAGGGAAAAAGATTGAGGCATTAAAGGTTTTAGAAAACATGTAAAAGACTATAGTAGCAGATGGGGACATTAGGCAAGGGAGTCGATGCTGGAAAAATAATAGGATTGTTTTGCTTGTGGTAGGGCAGTTTTTGTGTGAAAGAATACATTTCGACCGTGATTGCAGTAGTTGAGGGAAGAGTTTTGTGCAGGGGTGGGGGGAGACCTAGGGCTGAAAATTGGTGGGGCTAGAAGAATTGAGATACCCAGCGACAGTAGATGGCACAGTTGAAAGTGCAGACTCTCATATCTAAGGATTAGAGGCTACTGGAAGTGTAGGGATGGGAAAAATAGTTTTGGTGAAGAAGCTTAAGAAGAAGTGTGGCCTAATGGATAGATCACAAGCCTGAGAGTCAGAAGGACCTGGGTTCCAATCTCGGCTCTACCATTTGTCTGCTGTGTGACCTTGAGCAAGTCACTTTACTTCTGTGCCTCAGTTTCCTCACCTATATATGGAGATTAAGACTGTGAACCCCATGTGGGACATGGATTGGGTCCAACCTGGCTAGCTTGTATCCACTCCAGCCATTAGTACAGTGCCTAGCACATAGTAAGCACTTAACAAATACCATTTAAAAAGAGAGACTGTAGGCCTCAGTAGAGGCAGAGGACAGATTTGGATGAGAGAGGGTGGCAGGTTAGTGAGCTCAGACAGTAGCCAAGTAAAACAGGTGCTGATACAGAATTATTATTAGTTTTTTACATGGTCTGACAGGAATATAAAGCTGTAAGTATACTGAAATATGAGGAAGTGAAGAATTCTACCATCTATCTCCTTACCTTCACAATTTATTACTATTTTGTTATTATTATTAATGTGATTTTTATATTTTAGACATAATAAAATATATATAGAGTCACAGCTTAAGCATGTTGTTGGTCAAACCAGTGTGGTTAAAGTTTGTTCCAAACATTACCATCCATACTTCGTGCTGCTGCCCAGATTGTCTTTGTCCAGAAACGCTCTGGGCATGTTACTCCCCTCCTCAAAAATCTCCAGTGGCTACCAATCAATCTGCGCATCAGGCAGAAACTCCTCACCCTGGGCTTTAAGGCTCTCCATCACCTTGCCACTCCTACCTCACCTCCCTTCTCTCCTTCTGCAGCCCACCCCGCACCCTCCGCTCCTCTGCCGCTAATCTCCTCACCGTACCTCGATCCCGCCTGTCCCGCCATCAACCCCCGGCCCACGTCATCCCCCGGGCCTGGAATGCCCTCCCTCTGCCCATCTGCCAAGCTAGCTCTCTTCCTCCCTTCAAGGCCCTACTGAGAGCTCACCTCCTCCAGGAGGCCTTCCCAGACTGAGCCCCTTCCTTCCTCACCCCCTCTTCCCCCTCTCCATCCCCCCATCTTACCCCCTTCCCTTCCCCACAGCACCTGTATATATGTATATATGTTTGTACATATTTATTACTCTATTTATTTATTTTACTTGTACATATCTATTCTATTTATTTTATTTTGTTAGTATGTTTGGTTTTGTTCTCTGTCTCCCCCTTTTAGACTGTGAGCCCACTGTTGGGTAGGGACTGTCTCAATATGTTGCCAACTTGTACTTCCTAAGCGCTTAGTACAGTGCTCTGCACACAGTAAGCGCTCAATAAATACGATTGATTACCAAAAAAAATTGATATGTGCAGTATGTAGATTTATATAAATAAGTGTATATGCTTATAGTTCTGATATTACTTCAAATTATTTCACTTTTGCAGTGAGTGTGGTGTGGAGACAAGGTTATGTATCCAAGGACGGGGGCTGTTCTATTACTCCATTTCAAATGAACTAGGGATCCATCCTGCCAAAGAACGAATAGAGCATGATACCAGTTTGGGCCCATGCATTCAAATAATCATCATCATCATCACTTTTATTATTACAGTGTAATTCTTTAAGTTCTTACTATGTGCCAAGAAATGTAATTATTATTTGTTATCATAATTACTGTGTATAATAATAATAGTAATAATGATAATAATAATAATGTATTTAAGTGCTTACTCTGTGCCAAGTAATCTACTAAGCACCGGGGTAGATATAAGATAATCAGGCCTGACAAAGTACCTGTCCCACATGGAGATCACAGTCCACTGGAGAGGGAGAACAGGTGTTGAATTCTCATTTTATGTATGAGGAAACTGAAGCACAGAGAAGTGAAGTGACTTGCCTAAGGTAACACAGCATTTAAATGCAAAGCCAAGATTGCAACCCAAATGTTTTGACTCCCAGGCCCATTCTTTATCCACTAGGCCATGCTGCTTCTCTGTGCACCCTGTTTCACCTTTCCCCTCTCTAGCCTACCAGTCCATCGGGCTACTTGGCTCAGTGACTTCGTCACCTTCCAATCTTCACTCTTATTTTCTGTTCTGATTGCTCTTAGTTACCCAATAGGTATGAAAATACCTTTGCAATCCATGATCTTTGAGGGTTTTTTTGCAGTTACCAAAACAGCAATTGGACTTACATTCTGGATGCACTGTGTAGTTTTCCAGAGAATGCAAGAGACCACTTGCATTCTCAGCACCTTTAGTGCGTCTGCTTGAAAATAGCCTGAGCCCTTCCCCTTTGTATATCCAAAATGGGTGATAGTGAACGAACTACTTTCACATACTCTTCCATGTCTTCAATATGTGCCTTGAGAGATTCTTTTATTGTATTGGAAGAGACATCACCCTTATACCTCAATGTTCAGAAGAGCAGCTTTCTTTTTATAAACTTTTGGAAAACTTGATATTCTCCATTAGCTAAATCTTCATACTCCCTCAGTGAGTGTCTGCTGAAAAACTGGGGCTGTCAGAGCATTTTAAAAACTAGAATGATTTTGCCATCATCGTCATATTATCTTCTCCTCCACTCTCTAATTATTTCCATTAAAAAAAAAAGATATGAGGCAGGTTGTTGAGCCAAATAAATTATGTGGTATGTTCTGTTTCTGTAGAATGAACTTGTGCATCGGCTTCTATTCAACTCTAAACCTAACCTCAGAACTTCCCACAGGAGCTCTTAAAGCTTTCTCTCTGGATTTAAACATAAAAGTTTTAGTTTATTGTTAGATACTTCCAAATGTTCTGTCATCTTCCTTGGGGAGTCCTATCTTGAAGAAACAAGTGAGGATTGTGATTAAAATCCAGAACACTTTGGAGTGCATTGAATATCATTGTAATTATAGAGACTATATTTCACTCACTGTTCTCTGACATACCTATTATAAAAATAGAAGCAGACATGTAATCTGAGTTATAAAACTGAATTGAAATACTGGCTATAGAGAGAACCCCTGAATCCAGCTGTTGAAGGGATATTTTGCCAACCTGTTTCAAGCTGTGGGTGATGAGCTTATTTTACAGGGGTTAGAAGCTTGGTTGCTAGTTAGGATAATCACTATTCAAAATGTTCCCACCACTGGACACTGTGAAAACCTGAAACCTGGACAGATTTCCCCTTTCATGTTTGGCTTCACTGTCCTATTTTAGAAACACAATGCAGCCAAGTTTAGTAATGAAAAATCTTATTGTGAGCATTTTAGAGCTTCAAGGAAGACTCTTCTTAAGTCCAGAATCTCAAATGGATGGTATCTGGAGTGGCCACTGAGGATGAAATATATTTTCTCTAAATTAGTTTATACATCCATATGCAAGAAGAATTTTGTCTCCCCCCCCCCCCACCCAGGGACTCTGGAAACTGGATGTTTTGGGGACAGACAGTTTAGCAACAATTATAAATTTTAAAATCCAATAGAAATCCTTGCCTATTTATGAAAAGGAAAACAGAAAATGGCTCTTCAAAGCTAGATACTTATTCACACGTATGAGAGTCTATCAATCAGTTTTAGGGTGGTAGTACTGCAGTCAGCACTAAGACTAGCCAGGGTGCCAACTTTTCATTTGGATTGCATTGGGCAGCTGCAATGGCTTCAGAGCAAATCTGGGACTTTAACCCCTTCCTGGTCCCCAGAGAATCCTCTAGCCTGCCTGAAAACACCAGGAGCGAAGCAGGCATAAAGTTCACTCCCGTGGGGTTCTAGGCTTCCGGCCTGACCCTGGAGCCTAAGGAGGTGAAAAAGATTATGGTACTGGCAGATGTGACTGGGGCCACATCCTGCTGGCAAGGAGAAGCAGCGTGGCTCAGTGGAAAGAGCACAGGCTTTGGAGTCAGAGGTCATGGGTTCAAATCCTGGCTCTGCCAACTGTCAACTGTGTGACTTTGGGCAAGTCACTTCACTTCTCTGTGCCTGTTACCTCATCTGTAAAATGGGGATTAAAACTGTGAGCCTCCGTGGGACAACCTGATCACCTTGTAACCTCCCCAGCGCTTAGAACAGTGCTTTGCGCATAGTAAGTGCTTAAGAAATACCATTATTATTATTATTAAGGAGAAAAGGATAGTATCAACTTCTTGGTTCTAACTCTTTAGAACTTTTATGGTTCTGGGTTGGGGGCAGGTTAGCTAGGGCTTACATGTCCTTCCCCAAAAGTTAGTTGGGGGTGAAGTCTCCTTGTCCCCATGAAGTTGGCACCTGAAGACAGAAGCCCTGCCTATGAACAGTCTAAAAACAAATAGAAATGGGGTTTATATAGTCCTTGATTTATTTCTTCGTTGCCTTGGAGGGCTCAGAAAGATATATTTTTTTTCTGCCAAAATGCATTAGCTAAATTGAAGTACCCTTAAGACCATAAGAGGGTCCCTCATGATGGAGGAGAAAGAAGAAAATCTACCATCCTTATCCTTGCATAATCGTTTTCCTAATTTGATCGTAGTATGGCTCTACTGGAGCAGATGCGAAGCCGGATTTCTGGAGCCAAAATATTAGATTAACAAGGATGAAAAGGCAACCTCATTTATTTCTCCCCCACTCAAATAGATTGGTACTCCACTTTAAGATGGACTTTGAAGTACACCCTGCTGTGTAAATCAGCCTTATGCCATATGTCTGGTGCTCTAGGAATTTGTAGGTTTATATGTTAGTGGCTATATAGAGATACTATCAGTGAGATTTTATCAGTACAGCTAATATGCAACCAACAATCCCATTTGCACTATGTAAGATTAGTAAGTAGTAAGAGAGAGTAGGCAGTAGTAAGGGTAATAGTAGTAGTATTTATTGAGAACTCCCTGGGAGCAATGCACTGAACTCATGCTTGGGAAAGTACAACTGAAGCACAAGACACATGCCATACCCGTGAGGAGCTTACACATTAACAGGAAATAGACATAGAAGTATTTACAATCAGTTGTTAGAGGATAACTTCACTGGGTCTTTATGTCTTGGGAGTATGCTTGACATTTGTCTTGGCACTTTTCAAGAATTGCACCTTGGTAGTGTTGGAGGAAAAGCTGTAGTAGTCAACTGTGGTGTCTGATAGGTCTGGGTTTCACAGCCATAAAGACTGCTGGACACCACACTGCTTGGATGAATCTGTCTAGATCCTTTGTAATCTTTCTTTCTCCTTGTTGATGTTAAACACGGTGGAGGCATATGCACAGATGATTGTGGCACAGCGCTTCACTTGTAGAAGTATCCATAGGGTCATTAGATGTTCACTAATGCCTCTGGGCAGATTTAGGAAGGCTTGAGACAGGCAGTTATTTGACTGCAAAGCTAAAACCTATGAGCCTTTATTCAAAAGATGGAAAGCCTCTTTAGAAAAAGGAGTAATCATTCAGTGCTCTGATGCTGACTCTGTATTTAATTAGCTCAAGTGCAACAGGGGCAGCTATCCCTATCAGTGTCTGCTGCTATTGTTCTCATGATATTCTTTGCACAGATGTGTTATCTTTGCATTTCCTAGGTTTTAATTTGTTTTAGCATTATCAGGTAAAGGCTGCAGTGAGCCTGGTATAGATGAGGCAAACAATTTTTAGGAAATCTTTTTCTAGTCCCCCTCGTCATTCAGGGTGAACAGTATGTTTTTAAATAAAGCCCCTCAGATGCCAAGTTTGTTATTAGATGGTGGCACTGCCTCTTCACCAACTGGGTGACTGATATACTGGGCCGCATTAGATTTTTGACTGGGCTTATGCACCATCTTAACATAGAGAAACAGCGTGGCATACTTGACAGAGCATGGACCAGGGCATCAGAAGTACCTGGGTTCTAATCCCAGCTATTCCTCTTGTCTGATGTGTGACCTTGGTCAAGTCATTTTACTTTTCTATTCATCAGTTACCTCATCTGTAAAATGGAGAATAAGACTGTGAACCCCATGTGGGACATGGACTGTGTCCAACCTGATAGGTGTCCAACCTATGGTAGCGCTTCATCCAGTAGCTTCCACATAGTAAGCACTTAACAAACACCTTAAAAAAGTAAAAATAATTCCTCCTGATGTGGGAGGAGGTTCTCTCCCCCATGAACTTCTCCTTCCTAGTCAGAAGAGAGCCTCCTCGGTGATTTCCACACTCAATCGACCCATCCCAATTTGGCCCATGCCTGGGGGAAAACAGGTAGCTGGCATGGTTCCCTCAACCCCTCCTCATCCACCCAGGAGTGCTTCCCTCGAGAAGGGAACTTGTGGCCCCTATCCTTAAAACACAGCAGAAATCCTTAGCAAAATGGATGGAGGTGTAAGCTCATTATGTGCAGGGAACATGGCTACCAACTCTGTTATATTGTACTCTCGCAAGCACTTAGTACAGTGCGTTGAACACAGTAAGCAGTGAATAAATACCACTGATTGATTGAGGTGCATTTATTCATTCATTCAATTGTATTAATTGAGCGCTTACTGGGTGCAGAGCATTGCACTAAGCACTTGGGAAGTACAAGTTGGCAACATATAGAGACAGTCCCTACCCAACAGTGGGCTCACAGTCTAAAAGGGGGAGACAGAGAACAAAACCAAACATACTAACAAAATAAAATAAATAGAATAGATATGTACAAGTAAAATAAATAGAGTAATAAATATGTACAAACATACATATATACAGGTGCTGTGGGGAAGGGAAGGGGGTAAGATGGGGGGATGGAGAGGGGGAGAGGGAGGAAGGAAGGGGCTCAGTCTGGGAAGGCCTCCTGGAGGAGGTGAGCTCTCAGTAGGGCCTTGAAGGGAGGAAGAGAGCTAGCTTGGCAGATGGGCAGAGGGAGGGCATTCCAGGCCTGGGGGATGACATGGGCCGGGGGTCGATGGTGGGACAGGCGAGAACGAGGCACGGTGAGGAGATTAGCGGCAGAGGAGTGGAGGGTGCGGGCTGGGCTGTAGAAGGAGAGAAGGGAGGTGAGGTAGGAGGGGGCGAGGTGATGGAGAGCCTTGAAGCCGAGGGTGAGGGGTTTCTGCCTGATGCACAGATTGATTGGTAGCCACTGGAGATTTTTGAGGAGGGGAGTAACATGCCCAGAGCGTTTCTGGACAAAGACAATCCGGGCAGCAGCATGAAGTATGGATTGAAGTGGGGAGAGACATGAGGATGGGAGATCAGAGAGAAGGCTGATGCAGTAGTCCAGACGGGATAGGATGAGAGCTTGAACAAGCAGGGTAGCGGTATGGATGGAGAGGAAAGGGCAATGTTGCGGAGCTGAGACTGGCAGGTTTTGGTGACGGCTTGGATGTGAGGGGTGAATGAGAGAGCGGAGTCGAGGATGACACCAAGGTTGCGGGCTTGTGAGACGGGAAGGATGGTAGTGCCGTCAACAGAGATGGGAAAGCCAGGGAGAGGGCAGGGTTTGGGAGGGAAGACAAGGAGTTCAGTCTTGGACATGTTGAGTTTTAGGTGGCGGGCAGACATCCAGATGGAGATGTCCTGAAGGCAGGAGGAGATGCGAGCCTGGAGAGAGGGGGAGGGAGCAGGGGCAGAGATGTAGATCTGGGTGTCATCAGCGTAGAGATGATAGTTGAAGCCGTGGGAGCGAATGAGGTCACCAAGGGAGTGTGTGTAGATCAAGAACAGAAGGGGACCAAGCACTGAACCTTGGGCAACCGCCACAGTAAGGGGATGGGAGGGGGAGGAGGAGCCAGCAAAAGAGACTGAGAATGAACGACCGGAGAGATAAGAGGAGAACCAGGAGAGGACGGAGTCTGTGAAGCCAAGGTCGGATAGTGTGTTGAGGAGAAGGGGGTGGTCCACAGTGTCGAAGGCAGCTGAGAGGTCGAGGAGGATTAGGATAGACTACGAGCCGTTGGATTTGGCAAGCAGGAGGTCATTGGTGACCTCTGAGAGGGCAGTTTCCATGGAATGTAGGGGACAGAAGCCAGACTGGAGGGGGTCGAGGAGAGAGTTGGTGTTGAGGAATTCGAGGCAGCACGTGTAGACAACTCGTTCAAGGAGTTTGGAAAGGAATGGTAGGAGGGATATGGGGCGATAACTAGAAGGTGAGGTGGGGTCAAGAGAGGGGTTTTTTAGGATGGGAGAGACATGGGCATGTTTGAAGGCAGAGGGGAAGAAACCAGTGGAGAGTGAGCAGTTGAAGATGGAAGTTAAGGAGGGGAGGAGGGATGGAGCAAGAGATTTCATGAGATGAGAGGGAATGGGGTCAGAAGCACAGGTGGCCGGAGTAGCACTTCAGAGGAGGGAGGAGAGCAGCTCCTCTGAGGATACTGCTGGGAAGGATAGGGGAGTAGCAGAGAGTGTTGAGAGCCAGGGAGTTGGAGAAGGGTGGGGGGAGTGACTTTCGGGAGGTCGGACCTGATGGATTTAATTTTGTTAATGAAGTAGGAGGCCAGATCGTTGTGGGTGAGGGAAGAAGGAGGGGGAGGAACCAGGGGCCTGAGAAGGGAGTTGAATGTACGGAAGAGTTGGTGGGGGTGATGGGCATGGATGTCAATAAGGGAGGAGAAATAGTTTTGTCTGGCAGAGGAGAGGGCTGAGTTAAGGCAGGAAAGGATAAACTTGAAGTGAACAAGGTTGGCATTGTGTTTAGACTTTCACCAGCAGCATTCGGCAGCTCGAGCATAAGAGCGAAGGAGGCGGACAGTGGCAGTGATCCAGGGCTGTGGGTTAGTGGTACGAGAGTGGCAAAGGGAAAGGGGAGCGAGTGAGTCTAGCTGAGTAGAAAGGGTAGAGTTCAGAGCAGTAATCTGATCATCAAGACTGGGTAGAGGAGAGAGGGAGGCGAGGTGGGGTGTGAAGTGCTCAGAAAGATGGATGGGGTCAAGAGAGTGGAGATCTCTGTGAGGAAGTAATATGGATTTACAGGGGAAATTGATTGATCAATCAATAAATGGTATTTATGGAACACTTAAAGTGTGCAATCCACTGTACTAAGCTCTTGGGATCATGCAATGCAACAGAGTTGGTAAACACCATTCCCTGCCCACCACAACCTCACAGTCTAGAAGGTGAGATATTTGTCAGAGTATAAGCTCACTGTGAACAGGGAACGTATCTTGTGCATCTGTTGGGCTTTCCCAGGTTCATAGGAAAATGCAGTTGGCACTCAGTGCATATTATTATTACTACTGCTAGTTTGATTACTACTACTAGATATAAAGAAATCAGGCATGTGATTTCCCACATGGGGCTCATAGTCTAAGAGGTACAAAGAACAGGTAACATCCTCATTTTGAAGATGAGGTGACTGAGAGAGGTAAAGTGACGAGCCCAAGGTCCCAAAGCTGGACAGTGGCTGTGCTGGGCTTAAAACCTAAGTTGCCCGACTCCTAGTCTCACGCACTTTCCAGTAATAATAATAATAATAATAATAATGGCATTTATTAAGCGCTTACTATGTGCAAAGCACTGTTCTAAGCTCCTGGGAGGTTAGATCAGGTTGTCCCATGGGGGGCTCACAGTCTTAATCCCCATTTTACAGATGAGGTAACTGAGACACAGAGAAGTTAAGTGACTTGCCCAAAGTCACACAGCTGGCAATTGGTGGAGCAGGGATTTGAACCCATGACCTCCGACTCCGGAGCCTGCTCTTTCCACTGAGCCACGCTGCTTCTCTTAGTAGCCTCTGCTGGCTCCCGTAAGAACCCCAGAGCCACCTCATCCCTATTGGAGGGACCTCTGTGAACATCTGTGGCTTGAAGTGGATCTCTTAAGAATGTACCAGCCCTTTGTGACCACTCTGGCTCATTCTGAAACTGACACAGGTTTAAGGTCAAGGTCACCAATTTCGGTGTCTACTCTGTCACCACAGAATAACATGGTAAAAATATACTGGTGTGTTTTTGCAACTTCTCCTTAAGTAATAGTATAACAAAGAATTTGTGAAGGAAATTTGGGCAAAGAGGAGTATATACTGTAGACTTAAGGAAGACATATTTTTCTCATGTTAGCCGGGGGTGAAAAGGAGACATGGAAGCATGTTGTAGTTCTACCTTTAGCTATCCCACATTGTTTACTGCAAGTCTGCTGGAGTTAAAGCTGAATGATGTAACAGACCTCCCCTCATTCCCCCCCCCCCCCTTCCCCCCCTAAAAATAGAGGGGCAAAATCCCAGAGAAGGAATCACCAGAGACAAAACTGATGAGGCTGTGTCAAGGCAACTGACAGCCTGGAACAAAGCTGTGAAAAGCATGTGCACTCTGAGTTAGCCATCTGTACTGGCTTAGGAAAATAACTAGGCCCAACTGTGACTGATGTTTTCATTTAATGTGGTTTCCTGAAAACTGATTATGAAATTTGTGTCTGCAAGTGACCAATGTCTTGTGCTTGTGTCACTTCTGATATGTGTCCTATTCATTCTGTGAGGGTTTGGACTAGGGACAAACAAATTCTAAACATGATACATAATCCTGTGCTCTTATCTCCCCAAATATGGAAACCAGAGAGCAAGTACTAGGCTATGGATAAGTCAGCACACATTCCATGGCTGAGGGTCCGGCTTCCTTTCTCTATGTCCAAGAAATGAAGTAGGGTACCAGAATATTGTGCTTTAAATGTCTAGCAAGTGACTCTACTTTGATCAGCCCACTCCAAAGAAAGCATTTGTGTGAAGCCCTTGACTGTTGGAAAAAAGAATCTGGAAGTGGTCCCAGATCATACATCTGTCTCTTAATTTTACTTCAGAGGAGACGGATGACAGGGAAGGCAATGAAGACAACTAAATGTATTTATGATTTATGCTCCCTGTGATAAATCATTAAATGATTTCTCCCCAAAATGTGATCACTGTCTGACTAACTCATACCAGCTGAAACATCTGTCATGTGCATAAATGCCCTGTATCTGTGCTCCTTCTGCAGCATGTGCAGAACATGTTACATACCAATTACTTGACACAAAGTCCCCCTAGGGATAAGGATCCAGTCTTGTGAGAGTGTGGGTCCACAATACAGTCAAGATGCATTTTTACCACATATCCTCATCTCTTCCAAAAGATCTGCATCCTTCCTCTTTTTCCAGTGTTGCAGTTATATCCAATAATGTTGAAACTAACCTTGGTTATTGTTAAACACTTCTCTGGTTTTTTTTAAATTGTAAACCAACACTTTTCCTTAGTATTAAGGGGTTTGAATGAGCCCATTCCTTGCAGTTGGGTAGCCAGGCAATCAGTGCGACCCAGCCCCTGTTTGATAGCCCGACAGTTGGGCTGTGCCTGTCTAAATTCCTACCAGGGTGTAACTCGGTCTGTTGAGAATAAAGGCTATTGTAATGATAAAAGCCATGAAGGAACAGCTGCTCAGCTCTGCATCCATTTAAAGTGGGATATATGGTTTGCATCTTGAAAACTACTCTCTCTCTCTCTCTCTCTCTCTCTCTCTCTCTCTCTCTCTCTCTCTCTCTCTCTCTCTCTCTCTCACACACACACACACACACACACACACACACACACACACACACACCCCCCATTATTTTAATTACTCAACATTCTGTAAACTTGAGTAAGGCTATAAACACTTTATGATCTACAGATTGAGGTCCTTTCCTGTCAGGGAAATTGTGTAGGGCAAATAGTATAGTATGGCATGAGGAGGGCATGGATACATATGCTCCATGTAGAGTTTAATTGCCAGTAAGGTGGCAGGAGTACAGGCAAACCCTAGGTAAAAGACCACGACTCGCAGGTTGAGAGGGTTATGGTGTCCAGTCAGTGCTTTACTTTAAACCTCTAATTGTTCTAACTAGATTGACCTAATCGAAGATAATATGATATGCCTAGCGAGTAGAATGAAGCCATATATATCAGGCTGTCCATTTTGAGTCTCTACTGATAAATCATATTACTGTTGTTTCAGCCAGAAACAATATACCTGCAGCTGTGTTTCTGAAGGATAGCAGGTACATCCAATAACTATTAGGCTGATTTAATCTGTAGTTTCCCTACGGATGCCCCAAGGGATGTGTATATACTACACCTTTGTGCTGTTCCTTTGTGCTAATCAGAAATGATTCTGGAAGAAAATCACTGGCCCCATTTATTTCCTTTCTACTAGGATATCGTAAATTAAATTGGTGCTGTGGTGGATTCAGCTTTACTCCAAAATGAATTTCATATAATTAGTGACTTTCTTAAAGGAAGTCTAATTAAGCACCTGGAATACAAATGAGATAATAAAATGTTCATATCTCTCTGGTAAATTATTACATAATGTTGAGCTCTAAAGTTAGTCCTAAAATTTCTTCTGCCTCAAGGAATGGGATTAGAGAAGCAGCGTGGCTCAGTGGAAAGAGCCCGGGCTTTGGAGTCAGAGGTCATGGGTTCAAATCCCGGCTCCACCACTTGTCAGCTGTGTGACTTTGGACAAGTTACTTCACTTCTCTGGGCCCCAGTTACCTCACCTGTAAAATGGGGATGAAGACTGTGAGCCCCACATGGGACAACCTGATCGCCTTGTATCCCCCCCAGCACTTAGAACAGTGCTTTGCACATAGTAAGCACTTAACAAATACCATTATTATTATTATTATTATTATTATTTGTTGTGTTTACATTGTAGAACCTGAAAATGAAATTAACAGTTCTTTTTTGATCTGCATTTTTTAAAAAGTACAGTGCCCTGCACACAGGAAGTGCTCAGTAAATACTACTGAATGAATGAATTAAAATATAAGGCAGTTGATAAACTTGCATACCAGGATAAGTGTGGACTACTTTCCAGGCAGGAACAGGAATAATAGGTTAATAAATGACACTAGCAAAACGACAGAAGGCCAGAGTCGACAAATTTTCATGTTGGATTAGATGGGAAAAGATGTACTTAAGAAAATAATATCTTCTATTACCACCCTATAGGAGTTTGGGATGTCGGTACATTTAGCAAAAACAAAAGAGAATCACAATTGTTCTTTTTCTCATAATTTCATCTTCTGTGTTAAAATAAGATTCTGCGCACTGCTTTCTATTTCCAAATTGAGCCATTCACCCAGTCAAGTGTAGGATGAACCACTGGATTAAAGAGGGAATTAAAAAGATGATTTTCTTTAATTCCTGAAAGGTTAAAAAAAAGTGTTATGCTAGGAACAGAACAAACTATGGAAGATAATTAGTCCTTCATATTCAAGGCACATGGATTTCAAGGGCAGTCTTTTGAACAGAAGTATTACTTAAAAAAATAGTTAATACAGACCTTAAATTGATGAGAAGCAGATTTGCTCACACAATGCACTATTAGAACCTAAGCAAAGGAGTCTTCCAGACTGACATTTACGGGGTGATTTTTTCTCATACTACTATATTTAAATATAAACATTGAGCCATTACAGGCAGAGAATATGTAGCAGATCTCTGTTTGGAGACAAGATGTTTAATAAAAGTCAGTTGATTAGTGGTATTTATTGTGCCCCTACCAAGTACTGGGTACTTTACTGATATAGCACTTGGAAGGGTCTAAAAGAAATGATATATGCCCCGTGCCCTCAAGGAGCTTTAAATCTAAATGAGGAGATAGATATTCAAAAATTATTCATGAATGATGGGAACAGAAGCAAGAACAAGAATGTGATGGGTAGTGGTTTGAATGTGTCATGAAGAATTTTCTGAATAATTGAATATACAATTGAATATTCACATAATAATTATGGTATTTGTTCAGCACTTACTATGTGCCAGGCACTATCCTAAGTGGTGGGGTGGATACAAGCGAATTGGATTAGACACAGTCCCTATTCCACGTAGGGTTCACAGTCTTAATCCCCATTTTACAGATGAGGTCACTGAGGCACAGAGAAGTGAAATGACTTGCCCCAGGCCACACAGCGTGTACAAAAAATGTTCAGCATAGGAATACAATACATATGCATTGAGTGGCTGTTGGTTTGATGCAAGTGGTGTGTCGTGAGTTAATCAGGGAAGGCTTCTTAGAGGTAGAGGGCCTTTTAGGAAGGAGTGTGACAGAAAGAAGCAGCGTAGCTGAGTGGAAAGGATATGGACCTGGGAATCAGAGGATCTGGGTTCTGATCCTGGCTCCACCAAGCCATGTAGCTTTGGAAAAGCCACTTAACTTATCTGTGCCTCAGTTTTCTCATCTGTAAAAAAGAGGATTAAATACGTATCTCTCTCCTGCTTAGACTGTGAGCCCCATGGGGTGCAGGGCCTGTGTCCAACCTGATTAACTTGTATCTACCCCAGTGTTTAGTTCAATCAGTGGTTAACATAGAGTAAGCACTGAACAAATACTACTACTACTGCTATTAATATTATTATCATTATCATTTTAACCTATCTTTGCAGTGTATTATTCTTTTGTAGTTTTGTCACAATTTAGAAGTTGGGTGGTTCTTTCCATAAGCAACTGTGTTGACAGTATGATTATTTGGTTATTCCCTGACGCGGGGTGATGCATGACCTTGATTTTCTTTGGATTTATATCGTCTGCTTGTAGCACCTGATTGAGTCGTGAAGCAGCTTGCAATCATTTGCATGTTGTCTTGGGTGTGGACCTCTAGGGCACTGTCATCTGCACGCAGCAATTCTTTGGAATAATGGAGTCTAAGATTTTGGATGATGGGCAAAGTCTGTTGAGTTTCCCAGAAGTGCAGGGAAGCAGCATGGCCTAGTGGATAGAAATCGGGCCTGGGAGTCGGAAAGACCTGGGTTCTCATCCCAGCTCCACCATTTGTGTGCTGTGTGTCCTTGGGCATGACACTTCCATTCTCTGGGCCTCAGTTACCCAGCTGTAAAATGGGGATTAAGAATGTGAGCCCTCTGTGGGACATGGACTTTGTCCAATCTGATTGCTTTGTATCTACCCCAGCACTTAGAACAGTGCCTGGAACATAGTAAGCACTTAACAAATACCATAAAAAAGTTCAGAAGCATAACCTGCATCTAAACAATAATAATAATAATAATAATGGCATTTATTAAGTGCTTATAATGTGCAAAGCACTGTTTTAAGCGCTGGGGAGGTGACACGGTGATCGGGTTGTCCCACGGGGGGCTCACAGTCTTAATCCCCATTTTACAGATGAGGTAACTGAGGCCCAGAGAAGTGAAGTGACTTGCCCAAAGTCACACAGCTGACAATTGGCAGAGCTGGGATTTGAACCCATGACCTCTGACTCCAAAGCCCATGCTCTTTCCACTGAGCCATGCTGCTTTGTCGTATCTTCCTCGTTGGCTGTGTAGAATAAATTGATCAGGATGAGGCCAGTTAAGCATCCCTGCTTTACTCAATTGGCAGCAGGGAATTGCTTAAACAGAGAACCATCAGCCGTGACCTGGCTAGCTATGCCATCATGCAGCAGTGTCTAAATCTCGGTGAACTTTTCAGGGCAGCCACATTTGCTAAGTAATCTTCAGATCCCAGATTGAACTGATGCTATGAAATGCTTTTGTAAAGGTCTATGAAAATTTTGTAGTGGTCTTGGTGCTGTTTCCTGTAGTTATCCTGTACTGACTGATATGTAGCAGAGATCATGTCTGCTGTGCCAGTTGTGGGAGGCCGTTTTTCAATATAATAGTTCTAAGGACAGTGTGAGCTTGAAGCATCTGAGGTGGGGGTCCATCCAACATTCTATTCTCCTCATGGCTGCTATAATCTAGACCATAAACTTGTTGTGGGCAGGGAACATGTCTGCTAAGTCTTTTGTATTTGTTGTATTGAGAAGTAGCTTGGCTTTGTGGATAGATCTCAGGCCTGAGAGTCGGAAGGACCTAGGTTCTAATCCCAGCTTCTCCACACGTCTGCTCTGTGACCATCATTTCATTTCTTTGGGCCTTAGTGCCCTCATCTGTAAAATGGGGATTAATAATGATAATGGTATTTAAGTGCTATGTGCCAGGCACTGTACTAAGCACTGGAAGAGTGTTAGCCCCATGGGGGACAGGGACTGTGTCCAACCTTATTAACTTGTATTTACCCCAGTGTTTAGAACAGTGCTTGGCATATATTAAGGGCTTTAAAGTACCATAATTATTATTATTATTGCATTGTTCTCTTCCAAGCACAGAAAATGTGTTCAACAAATATCACTGATTGATTGATCTTTAAAGTCCCTCTGCTGCACTATGATGTAATCTGTAAAATGCCACGGTTCAGATTGAGGATGCGGGCAGTATACTTCTCTTTTGTTCAACCAGCAAAATATATTATATGCCCACCCTGGGCAAGCTATTTTGACAGGATTTTCTGCAAAGTAAAATTTAATAATGAGCAATTAATTGGGCATAGGATATTATGCCAGGAACTCTATGTTGCATTTAAATATGGAAGAGAAAGTGATGCTCCATTGCTAGCCATTTCAACTTGAAGTAGGAAAAAGGTGCTTCAATATGAAGAAATATTTTGCTTCCAAAATTCAGAAATAGATAAGTGCATGTTACAGCTTTGCTGTCAGTACACAATTTTACCAACATTTTAAATGAGAAAGTGCTCAGTAGGCAAAGGGACTGATAATGAAAAGCAAGTTCTTTAAGCCCAGAGGAAAATCCAGTTTGTTCTTTGGAATACAGATAGAGATGAATAAAATGCCAAAAAAAATTAAGGTTCAACCGAACATATGGGCTTTAAACTCCCATTGGGGATGCTCCTATTGGGTTAGTGAGTGCCAAAGGATTCTGGCTCTCATTCTGTGATTAATATTTAATATTTAATTAGAGAATTAAACAGAATTAAACTGCTAGTAGCAGTCAGGGTCCAGACTACAAACAGGAACTATTCTCACAAATTGTTCACACTCTCAAGGGAACTCAGATTATAAAATGAAAAGCCTGAGTTAAGCTTTGCTGTTATTCTAACAGGTATTGTGCCCTTTCATTGGAGTTTAATTTTAGTGGCAATGTTTGTGCCACTATTTACCAAGGTTTATTAACCAGATGGAAAAATGCATTCTGAGCCCAGTCCTGGCATTTGTGTCCTGGGTTCTGGGAGGTTCTTATCATTTAAAAAAACATACAACAAGCCTTTCTGAGTTGCAGCAAAACAAACTGCTTCAACCCTCAAATATTTATTAAAACCTCTGTGTGTCAAATACAGATTCACCCTGCTTTTTCAGACTATGTGAGTATCTAGTGACTCTGCCAAAATGAATGTAGCATAAATATTTATGTGTAGAGAAGAGTTGACCTTTCTTTTTGAAGATGATGCTATGTGAGGTGTGAGTGGTGGCTGGAGGGGGCTGAAAAGACAGATCACATGCAACAGTCAATTCCAGTATTTTTACAAATAAAATAGTGCCTTGTTGTACTGATGCATTTGCCCCATACAGCCTCTGTCTCCTACTTTCAAAATTGTTTCTTGCAATCCCGATCTTCTCATAACTTCCACACAGTGCCATTATTAGATTGTGAGCTCCTTGGGAGCAAAGATTTTGTTTACCAACTCTATTGGGTTCTACACTCCCAGGCATTCAGTTCAGCACTCTGCACACAGTAAGTGCTCAATAAATACCATTGATTGATTAAGAGAAATTCCTATCCAGATTGCTGCTTTGTAAATTGGCCTGTCTGTTGTAATGGTCTCCCAACAATCCTCTGTTAAAACTCTGATTGATTCTCCCTGCTTGCATGTGCCCCCTTTCAGTTCACCATAGGGCTGCTACTTGACTATCCAGCTTCCATCCATCTTCTTCACATGTCCTTCCAGAGAAGGTATGTTGTGGGGAGCATTTGCCCCAATGTTGATGAACTGTCTGTATTCCTGGACCTCCTTCTTGGCAGCCCTGTACCGCCATCATTTGATGTTGAGTATGGTTCATGACAAGGATGCCAACTTTTCAGTTGAGTGCAGGGGTAAAATGTAAGTGGGCTTGGAGGAGCCGCAGAGGAAAAAATGGTTGAAGGAATGAGGAAAATAGGAGATGAGAGAGAGGAGGAAGGATGAAAAGCAGGGGAAAGGTGATGAAGTATTGATTCTTACCTTCCCTGCCATACAGTTAATACTGCTGTTTCCACCACTGCTGTCATTGCCATTTCTCTTATTCCAGAACAGGGCCAGTGGCAGCATGAAGCCAATTTATTCATTCAGTAGTATTTATTGAGTGCTTACTGCTTGCAGAATACTGTACTAAGTGCTTGGGAAAGTACAATACAGCAATAGAGAGACACTTTCTGCACACAACAAATTCACAGTCAACGGGGGGAAGACAGACATCAATACAAGTAAACAGACATCACCATATAAATAAATATTTATGGGGAGGAGGGAAGAGCTAAGGGAGCAGGTCAGGATGTTGCAGAAGGGAGTGGGAGATGAGGAAAAGTGGGACTTAGTCTGGGAAGGCCTCTTGGAGGAGATGTGCCTTCAGTAAGGCTTTGAAGGTGGGGAGAGTAATTGTCTGATGGATTTGAGAAGGGAGGGTGTTCCAGACCAGGGGTAGGATGTGGCCCATGGGCTGGTGGAAAGACAGACGAGATTGAGCAACAGTGAGAAGGTTAGTGCCAGAGGAGCAAAGTGTGCGGGTTGGGTTGTAGAAGGAGAGAAGCGAGGTGAGGTAAGAGGGTGCAAGGTGATGGAGTGCTTTAAAGTCAATGGTGAGGAGTTTTTGTTTGATATGGAGGTGGATAGGCAACCACTGGAGATATTTTAGGAGGGGAGTGACATGCCCTGAATATCTCTGTAAAAAGATAATCCAGGCAGCAGAGTGAAGTATGGACTGGATTGGGGAGAGGCAGGAGGTTGGGAGGTGAGAAAGGAGGCTGATGCAGTAATCTTGGCGGGATGGGATGAGTGACTGTACTAATATGGTAGCAGTTTGGATGGAGAGGAAAGGGCAGATTTTAGCGATATTGTAAAGGTGAGACCGACAGGATTTGGTGATGGATTGGGATATGTAGGTTGAATGAGGAAAGGAGTCAAGGATAATGCCAAGGTTATGGGCTTGTGAGACAGGAAGGACGGTGGTGCCGTCTACAGTGATGGGAAAGTCTGGGAGAGGACAGGGTTTGGGTTGGAAGATGAGGAGCTCTGTTTTGGACATGCTAAATTTGAGGTGACAGGAGGACATCCAAGTAGAGATGTCATGAAAGCAAGAGGATATGTGAGCCTGGAGAGAAGGAGAGAGACCAGGGCTGGAGATGTAGATTTGGGTATCATCCACATAGACATGGTAGTTGAAGCTGTGGGAGTGAATGAGTTCTCCAAGGGAATGAGTGAAGATGGAGAATAGAAGGGGATTGAGAACTGAACCTTGAGGGACCCCCAAGTTAGGGGGTGGGGTGAGAGGAGCCCGCGAAGGAAACTGAGAATGAATAGCCAG
This sequence comes from Tachyglossus aculeatus, assembly GCF_015852505.1. NCBI lineage: Eukaryota > Metazoa > Chordata > Mammalia > Monotremata > Tachyglossidae > Tachyglossus > Tachyglossus aculeatus. The sequence goes on along the minus strand of NC_052101.1, from coordinate 77,821,556 downwards.
AGAGATGAGGAAAAACAGGAGAGGACAGAGTCGGTGAAGCCAAGGTTGAATGAATGTATCCAGGAGAAAAGGGGTGGTCCACAGTGTCAAAGGCATCTGCGAGGTCATGGAGAATTAGGATGGAGTAGGAGCCGTTGGATTTGGGAAGCAGGAGATCACTGAGGACCTTTGAGAGGGCGGTTTCAGTGGAGTGAAGGGGACAGAAACCAGATTGGAGGGGGGTCCAGGAGAGTTTTGGAGGAGAGGAATTTGAGGCAGTGGGTGTAGATGACTCACTCAAGGAGTTTGGAAAGGAATGGTAGGAGGGAGGTGGGGCAATACCTGGAGGGAGCTGTGGTGTCAAGAATGGATTTTTTTTAGGATGGGGGAGACATGGGCATGTTTGAAGGCAGTGGGGAAGGAGCCATGATATCACTCTGCTTTTTGGATTGGAACTCCTGCATGTGGCAGTAGAGCCAGAAATGTTGCTCCTCATACAGTGGCCCTGGTAGCTGCTATGTGCTCTGACCAGAAAGTGGCACAAGAACTGTGGGCTGGGGTTCATGCAGTAGTAGCAGCTTCAGACTTCTCATCTTAGCTTCTTCCTCAGATGATTTCTTCAGACTGCCTTGGTAGACTGTATCCAAAGGGTGAGGACTCATCCTCATGTGGCTCTGGGTTGGTGGAGAGAGGATAATGGTGCTGATGATAATAATAATAATAATGGTATTAAGTGCTTACTATGTGCCAAGCACTGTACTGAGTGCTAGGGTAGGTACATAACAATCAGGTTGGACCGGTTCCTGTATCACATGGGGCTCACAGTCTAAGTTGGAGGGAAAACAAGAAACAGATGAGGAAACTTCTTTGTCTATCTGTGCATCGTTGAACAGAGTACTGTATAGCTAGCCTAATTTGTGGTGTTGATGAAAATCTTGAGTGCAGTTGAAAGTCTGAGATCATTTTGCCTCAAACAGTCTCATAGGACCTAATTCTCTGTTGATGTTTAATGATAGGAAAGATGAGAAAATGAAGACTTTGACTGCAAACAGATAACAGCATAGAAATTTAAACTTGAAGTTGATATCCAAAGCACATCTATCTAGATAAAGTGTTCTATCTAACACATATGGAAAAATAATAATAATAATAGGTTTTTTTAATGCTTAGTATGTGCCAGACATCATCCTTCCTAAGAGCTGGTATAGATATATCACAAGCAGATGGGACACATGCCTTGCCCACATGGAGCTCACAATCTTAAGGGGGAGGAGGAACAGGTAGTAATTCCCAATTTACAGGTGAGGAACCTGAGGCACAGAGAAGTTCAATGACTTGCCCAAGATTAGGCATCAGGCAGTTGGCAGAGCTGGGATTAGAACCTGGTCTCCTGACTCTCAGTCCTGTGCTCTTTCACTTAGGCTATGTAGTGGTGTTTTAAATATTAAAACAATTCAGGCCAATCACTATGTCAGTCAGAATTGTCAGTAATAGTTTGGTTAATCCAAGTCATCATGGACATTAGATGCTGACTTCTAGTATTCACACTTGGACAAATTAGCATGTTTCCTTTAAAAGCATTTAATATTGTTGAATTTCTTTTATGCACTAATAGTGGGCAATTCAAGGGGAAAATACATCATGCAGTGCCAGTGACTAGCCTACTTCCTGATTATATTTGGCAAATGAATCAATTGGTGGTATTTATTGAGCATTTACCATGTGCAGAGTACCTAGTATACAATACAACTTTTTTTAAATCTCGATAAGCATGACTGCAGCAAATAATGGAGTTGGCATAATTTTCTGGTACTGTGTTGGCACAAGCTGTTCACGAATTAGGCCCATAGATTCTTGATGGTAGTGTATTTCCCCCTGGAGTTCACAGGCCTTACAGAACATTTATGTCTCATTACAGCCTGTACAGCAGTTTATGCCCTAATAAATCAGAGGAGCTTTCCAGAGATGGTCTTGACAGTAATGAATCTTTCTGTTGGCATTTCCACTTCATAGACACAAATAATGAAGCAAAATTGCCCCATCTGGCTACTCAGTGAGAGTCAAATCACAGTGGGAAGCTGTTTTCTCAAGCGTGACAAAGGTCATTGCATGTAGCAAGAGTGAGCGATTGCAGGTAGAGCTATGAGTCACAGTGTAAAATGATGCTATTTATGAACCTTTATCATTGTAATTACATGTATTAGTTGAACTGTCAGGACTTTTTTTTTTCCACTTTGCAGACAGTTGGTCCTTAAATGATTTTCTGCAGTTAATTTTCTGATGATGTCCTGCAAACAATGATTTATTTAACCAATTGAAACAAAGGCAAAGATAATGCCGTGGTGAACCCCTTCATGTTACTATCTTCTCAGTACATTTTATTAGCTACATGCTCTTTGATCATGAAACTGAATATGCACAATAAGGTGAATTTTGACCATAAGTAAAATGAATATAAATTCTGTAGGATTTATTAATTGATCATAAGTGGTCTGCCCTCCAAGTCCTCAAATTAATGTTCAAAACCTGGGTCATTCAGAAGGGAAAAGAAGTAGCCTTAATTCTACTGCAGTTAGACTGGTTTCTGGTAGAGTTTACCCAGTTTTCAGAAATTCAGTGGTTATGCATGGTTTTTGTACCAAGAAAAGTTACTGTGGTTGGAAATGGAAAAAGGGGATGGAAGTGTGGGAGAGGAAGATTGGTTTCTAAAATTCTGAGAGGGTCAATCTGTGTAAAGTGGAAAGATACAATTAATCATTTATTTTGTGACTCAATGTCCTGTGATGCTTGGGTCACATTTTCAGCAACAGAGCCCAAAGAAATATTTTCTCAGTCAAGTTAAACCCACAAGCCTTTATTTCTTTCCATTCCAGAGATTTTTGCCCTCTTCTCCAAGGCAGGATCTCCACATAGCAGTTGAAACCACTTGCTTGGTGTGTTTGTGCTGGAGTGATTTCAACTATTCCCTTGGCTTTTTGTATGCTCTTCATGGTATACTCACTAGCACCCAGAAAGCCCAACTGTTCCCTTGTGACCCATCTCTAATCGAGAAAACTTGACAGGTGTAATTTCTGTAATCACCTGGTTTCTGGAGAGAGATGGGAGGTCAGAGGAGAAAACCAGCAAGCTAGTGTTTTGTTTATCAAATGTGACAAGCAGTGCAGAGTTCCTTCATCCACCGTTAACCTACAACCTTATATATACACAACACCTTTCATCTGTGCCGCTGCAACTAGATGGAATAGGTAGAGATCATTTACTCATCTCCAAAATGCAGTCACCCTTGGGGTGGAGCACAGAGGCCACGTTCTTCCCATAGTTCCAATCAATTCTTAAGGAAATAAGATAAAGAATAACTCCTCCAATTGAAACTGCCCTGGAAATTTTGGCTGAAAGAAAATACCTACCTTAAATTGGATGAGTTCCAGGCCTTAACACCCCACCTATTCTTAGAGAAAGTAAAATGGTGAAGGATTTACTAATTGACCATGAGTATTTGGAATTTATATTTAGAGTTTTAATGGAAAATCAGAAAACTCAATCATAGGCACTTGAGTGCTTACTGTGTGCAGAGCACTGTACTAAGTGGTTGGGAGATACGTTCCCTTCCCCCCAACGAGTCTGCAGACTAGAGGGAAAACATCATAAAGTCATAAAGTCATAAAGAAATAGTGATACAACGATATTATGCCAGGTTCATTTAAAAATTGAATCTGAGAGAAAATCATGCAGTCCAGGTACATTTGTAGGCTCATAAATTATTCTGGTTTTATTAGGCACTGAAGAACCATCACAACTGACACCTTTCTTGCTTCTCCATGTAGATTAATATTTGAGTACCAATAAGCACTATATTCTGGCACAGAATATTGAGTGAGCACTTATTTTCCAATAATTTACATTTGACTTCAGCAAAGAGAAGCATCTTACACCGTAATGTGGGACAGAGTCGCCCTTTCATAGGGTTAACTCTGCCATGGAGGAATGGAAAAGGGCACTGGAGAATTGTTTGGCTGCTCTGGGCAGCCACACCATCTCCCCAGAGAGTGATTGCCTCCAGTCAAATGCTGAAGAGACCGCTGGAAGCTTGGCAGGTCAACCATATACCTCCAATGCCCCAGAGCTTACTTGATGCCTCACATAGTGTAGATCTCTTGACAATCACATGGTGTTGCTGAACTGGAAATAAATGGGAAGGAGCACTCAGGGTCTAGGGGGAAGCCTTCTGGCCTGGGAGTCAGATGGACCTGGGTTCTAATTCTGGCTCTGCCATTTCTCTGCTGTGTGATCTTGGGCAAATTACTTAACTTCTCTATGACTCAATTTATGTGTAGAATGGGGATTAAGACTATGAGCTCTATGTGAGACAAGGATTGTGTCCAACCTGATTATTTTGTATCTACCCCAGCGCTTAGTACAGTGCCTGGCACATAGCAAGTGCCTAACAAATACCACAGTTATTATCATTATTATTATCTTTTGATGGTGTCAGTCTGTCAATCAGTCAATCATATTTACTGAGTGCTTCCCGTGTGCAGATCACCATAATGAAGCGCTTGAGTATGATATAAAAGAGTTGATAGACGTGTTCCCTGCCCACAGCAAACTTGTGATCTAAGTGGGAAGAGAGACATTGATATAAATAAATAAATGACGAACATGTACATAAGTGCTGTGAGGTTGAGAGAGAGGGTGATTAAAGGGTGCAAATCCAAGTGTAAATGCCTCTTGGGAACATCCCTCCCTTTGCTCCTCCCCAGTCCACCCAACCTCTCTCACCTTTCCCTTTTTACCTTAAGGAATGTGGGATAAATTGATTTGATTTGGGTAGTCTAGGACAATCCATGCAAAATGCTTTTCTTGTAAATTCAACAATTGGGATGAATACACATCTTCTCTTCCATCTGTTTGACCCAGGCCCTGCTTTCTAGAAGCTTACAGTCTGAATTACAAGGAAAATGATGTACAGCAAAGCAGGAAAACAGAAAGTTTACACCCTTCAAGCAAGCCAATCAAATAGTCCGAGTTGATTTAAAAAAGAAAAATCTGTTTTTCTTTGGCAACCTTATATGCCCAGCTCAATCAAAAGCCCTTTGAAAAGTTTGCAATATAAAACATCCTAGAATGTGAAATTATAATAATACTTTATATTACATTTCTAATATATTTAACAGACATTGAAATTCAGTTGACTTTTCATCTTAGAAAAAAAGTTTTTTGGAGTTTGTCGGAAATATTGTAGGCTTAAATTAAGATAATTTTTTTAATGATTTTTGTAATTGGGATCTGAAGTGGTTAAATTAATGTGATATTTGAAAATTAATATCAGCGTTCCATCACTTTAGGATACAAATCAAAGCTATTATTTCACTAGATTTAAATTTAAATTTCTCTTTAATAAATGCATGGTTTCATTCCACATTCGTGCACTATATTTTGAAACCAAATAAAAATCAAGTTAATAGTTTGAAACAGTTTCCAAGGATATTTGATATAGTCATCATCATTTTCTCTATTTAGAGGTTTATATATGAGACCCCCTTAGGAGAGTGTTTTAAATCATGGTTTATTGCTAGGGATGTATTTTGTCCCAGTGGATTAATTATTTTGGTGAGAAATATCAAACGTTTAAACTTAAAGAAAATTTGAATCCTATAGAAACAGTATACCAAAATCCAGTAATAATGGAGATATGGAGGAGGGGTTAGGTAGACAGTTTCAATAGCTCATATATAACAAATGCACATGTGATGCAGAGAAATAGATACCAGACAGAATGTCTCGTAGAGTAAAGGTACCTTCAGAGGCTTGGGTGATTAATTGAATGAACCATGGAAAATAAATGAAATTAGAGATTGTTTCTTCCATGATCAGTTCAAGTAGCTATCAGTGAATCTATACCCTGAAAGTGTTGGTATATTTAAACAAGTGGAAATACTGGATTTCTACCCTAGTTACAGAGACACTACGCTTTCCTTCCATCTTTCTTTGTATATGCTTTCTTGTGAAATTCCCTTTGTTTTCCACTGTTACTCGACTTCTTATCACTGTCTCTCAAGTCTTCTTTCTATGTTATTTGCTCTCCACTTGTCTTTCTATAATTTTTTCCTCAATCCCCCATTTCCCTTCTTAGTGCTTTATGTCCCTTTCTCACTCTTCTCTTTGTTCACTACTAGATTTTCTTCCCTTCTTTTCCTGCTTTTCCGTGATCCTCTCTAAGATCTCTTTAGGTCTCTTTAGGTCCTTCCACTCTTCTCTTCTTTTCATTTCCTACCAACCTTTGCCACCTTGATGTCCCTCATCAACTCAGGTAATCATTCACTTGGGGTGCCTTCCTTATCCCTTTTCCAGGCTGTTTCTGTTTTTCAGTTTTTCTGTTTCAAAATTCCCCTTTCTGAACACTCTTTCTCTTAGTCTTCTCTAGCTGCCTCATTTCCTTTCCTAGAGGCCCCTGGACTTCTCTTCCTGGTGACTGATGAAAATAATAAAAGGCACTTTTGCTTCTTCAGGGGGCTGGGTTTCCACCTCGGCCTAGCTAGCATTGTGTATGGGAGGAAGAGGGCAGGACCTCACCTTTCTTTCCTGGTGACTTCTGAAGTTGGAATACTAAGCTTAGGGATGTGCCCCCTTTCCCACATCAATCAATCAATGGTATTTATTGAGCACTTACTGTATGCAGAGCACTTGTATTAAGCACTTTGAAGAGTATAATACAACATTATACAATGTTAAACGTTTCCTGCTCACAACAAGCATACTATCTCTTGCAGCTTGCCAGAAGCACACTACATGCACTTCCGTCTAGGTATACATTAAAATGAATATAAAGGTCTGTCATTCTTAAGCACAAACCTATTTTTGTGAGCCCGTGATCAGGAGTTTCAAGCAAAGTCAATGAGTCTGATGGAAGAAATACATTTGTTCATTCATTCATTCAATCGTATTTATTGAGCGCTTACTGTGTGCAGAGCACTGTACTAAGCGCTTGGGAAGTACAAGTCGGCAACATATAGAAGACGGTCCCTACCCAACAAAGAAATACATTTGTTCTTATCTTTCCTTGGACATACTGTATTATCATTGACTTTTCTTCCTCCCTTTCATTTAGCAGTGTTTTCCCTAAAATGTGCTTCAAAATCTAAAGTTCCATATGTCCTTTAGTGTTTGTACAGCAGAGTACATAGTTGCCATTATTTATCAAGTATGGAAATTCCTTTGAAAGGTCTCCTAAAATGAAAACAGGGGAGTACGAATAAATTACAAAATGTTATGTGTTCATATCTTCTGCATAAGTTAAATTACTTTCATTCATTCATTTATTCAATCGTATTTATTGAGCGCTTACTGTGTGCAGAGCACTGTACTAAGCGCTTGGGAAGTACAAGTTGGCAACATATAGAGACAGTCCCTACCCAACAACGGGCTCACAGTCTAGAAGGGGGAGACAGACAACAAAACAAAACATGTGGACAAGTGTCAAGTCATCAAAATAAATAGAAGTAAAGCTAGATGCACATCATTAACAAAATAAATAGCACAGTAAATATGTACAAGTAAAATAAATAGAGTAATAAATCTGTACAAACATATATACAGGTGCTGTGGGGAGGGGAAGGAGGTAGGGCAGTGGGGAGGGGGAGAGGAAAGAGGGGGCTCAGTCTGGGAAGGCCTCCTGGAGGAGATGAGCTCTCAGTAGGGCTCTGAAGGGTCCATTTAATTTTCTTTTTCCTTACAATGTTTCAGTGGTTGGATTTTCATTTGTTTTTCATCCATTTCCATAACCTTTATTTTTTCACAATTGTGAGATAAATTCCCTGTATGGCCTATTGTGTCATCTTGTCAGCTGCTTTATCACAATGTTGCTTGATAAAACAGACTGATAGCTATACTATCCAAAGAACTGACTGAAAAGGGCCATAATATCCTCTGTAAGAGTGTCAGACAGATTTTGGAATCAAGAGACTATAAAACACCACAGAAAACTAAAGGCTAACAAAATGGTGGTGATGTACAACCTTCCAAAGGGCAGTGATACCTGAAGTGACCATAGAGGTGCCTTTTGATACTCATGCAATTTCAGTAGCTTCATTTTCAAGTCTACTCAACAGCTAATGCAATCATTTTTAGAGCAATGAGGCAATCATAATAATAATGATGGCATTTAAGTGCTTACTATGTGCTAAGCACTGTTCTATGCGCTGAGGGGGGATACAAGGTGATCAGGTTGCCCCACATGGGGTTCACAGTCTTCATCCCCATTTTCCAGAAGAGGGAACTGAGGCCCAGAGAAGTTGTGACTTGCCCAAAGTCACACAGCTGACAAGTGGCGGAGCTGGGATTAGAACCCATGACCTCTGGCTCCCAAGCCCGTGCCCTCTCCACTAAGCCACGCTGTTTCTCTTGCCACACATCTTAGCAGAGCAGGACATGTGAGGAGATGGGGAGAACAGCAGAATACCCAAATAGCCAGAGGCATCAATTTTTCATTTTGAACATAGTGATAAACATAGGGGCAGAGAATTTGGGGTGGGATTTTGAAAGGACAGGAGATATAGGAGAAGTAGAGAAAGGTCAAGGAGGAAAAAAAGGAGAAAGAGTAGGAAGGAAGAGAAAGCCAGGAAATGAAGTTGGGTAAGTCCTTCCCCTATCCCAGGACCCCGCGGAGGGGTTGGGGGAGCATCTGCTTTCCCAGCCTTGTTTAATCTGCTCCAGAGGCCCAGCATAGGATGGCTCTTTGGAGTCAGTATGGTTAAGGCATCTTTACAGGACCACCCAAATGGAAGCAGCGTGGCTCAGTGGAAAGAGCCAGGGCTTTGGAGTCAGAGGTCATGGGTTCAAATCCCAGCTCTTCCACTTGTCAGCTGTGTGACTCTGGGCAGGTCACTACACTTCTCTATGCCTCAGTTCCCTCATCTGTAAAATGGGGATGAAGACTGTGAGCCCCCCGTGGGACAACCTGATCACCTTGTAACGTCCCCAGCGCTTAGAACAGTGCTTGGCACATAGTAAGTGCTTAATAAATGTCATTATTATTATTATTATTATTAAGTGCTGCTTCCTTGTACAACCTTTCACCCACATTCATGGCCGCTACACCTGCAGGCCCTTGCTTGGGGCTGGCAGCACATATGTGACCCAGCTGGGCACCCTGGCTTTAGCAGCTAAATCAACCTATCAATCATATGTACTGAGTGCTTTCTTCATGCAGAGCACTGTACTAAGCTCTTGGGAGAATAAAGTACAATAGAGTTGGTATACACTTTCCCTGCCCATAATGAGTTTACAATCTAGAGGATGAGCTTAGGGACAGAACAAATTGTTGTAAAGACATAGTGAAGCTTAAATTCAACAGTGTAGTTAGAGCAACAATAAGACAGGCTTGGTATATGGATTCTGGAAAGTGCTTACAGTGTTATAGTGGAGACTTTAGGAAGACCTGAATGTCACTAGGAAGATTGAAACATATTGATAATCACTTCAGGTGATACACACAAAATTCAATCTTTAGATACAAAATGTGTAGAATGATGCACATTTCTGTGTAGATCCTTTTAATCCACAATCACAACCAAGTGTTACATCTCACCATCTACAAGTTTAAAAGACTTACATATCTGTAGGTGGTGTGTTTGCGCGCACACACACACACACACACACACACACAAATATATATATATACATATATACATGCATATACGTATATATGTATATATATATATATAGCTTTACCTGTCTATGTCTTCCCAGATATATTGATTTCAACAATTTGAAAAAGTGAAAAGTTTTCTTGAACTGTTATTTAGGTAATTGAGTGTATATAGAAACTTAAATCTCTCTGTGATAAAGAATATTATATAACATGCTAAATGTGATGAAGATTCAAGATAATATTCAAAGACTTTGAAGAGAGAAGCTAGTGCTTTATTCTGCCAGTGTTTATTTCCACAGCTTTACCCTACTCTTCTTAGATTGTTTTTATGATTGTGAATTCTCATTACTCCCCAAGGGTTGTTGTTCAGTGTTGTTATTCCTATGACATAGATCCAGAAACTCAGCTAATTATAGTCCCTCTGGACTGTAAGTTCATTGTGGGCAGGGAATGGGTCTACCAACTCTGTTATAGTGAGAAGCAGTGTGGCTCAGTGAGAAGAGCCCGGGCTTGGGAGTCAGAGGTCATAGGTTCTAATCCCGGCTCCGCCACTTGTCAGCTGTGTGACTTAGGGCAAGTCACAACTTCTCTGGGCCTCAGTTACCTCATCTGTAAAATGGGGATTCATTCATTCAATTGTATTGAGCGCTTACTGTGTGCAGAGCACTGTACTAAGCGCTTGGGAAGTACAAGTTGGCAACATATAGAGACAGTCCCTACCCAACAACGGGCTCACAGTCTAGAAGGGGGAGACAGACAACAAAACGAAACATGTGGACAGGTGTCAAGTCATCAAAATAAATAGAAATAAAGCTAGATGCAGATCTTCCCCTCCTCCCCCTGCTCATCCCCCCCACCTTACCTCCTTCCCCTCCCCACAGCACCTGTATATATGTATATATGTTTGTGCGTATTTATTACTCTATTTATTTTATTTGTACATATTTATTCTATTTATTTTATTTTGTTAATATGTTTTGTTTTGTTCTCTGTCTCCCTCTTCTAGCCTGTGAGCCTACTGTTGGGTAGGGACCGTTTCTATATGTTGCCAACTTGTACTTCCCAAGTGCTTAGCACAGTGCTCTGCACACAGTAAGCGCTCAATAAATACGATTGAATGAATGAATGAATCATTAACAAAGTAAATAGAATAGTAAATATATACAAGTAAAATAGAGTAATAAATCTGTACAAACATATATACAGGTGCTGTGGGGAGGGGAAGGAGGTGGAGGGGGAGAGGAAGGAGGGAGCTCAGTTTGGGAAGGCCTCCTGGAGGAGGTGAGTTCTCAGTAGGGCTTTGAAGGGAGGAAGAGAGCTAGCTTGGCGGATGTGTGGAGGGAGGGCATTCCAGACCGGGGGAGGACGTGGGCTGGGGGTCAATGGCGGGACAGGCGAGAATGAGGCACAGTGAGGAGGTTAGCGGCAGAAGAGCGGAGGGTGCGGGCTGGGCTGTAGACGGAAAGAAGGGAGATGAGGTAGGAAGGGGTGAGGTGATGGAGAGACTTGAAGCCGAGAGTGAGGAGTTTTTGCCTGATGCATAGGTTGATTGGTAGCCACTGGAGATTTTTGAGGAGGGGAGTAACATGCCCAGAGCGTTTCTGCACAAAGATGATCCGGGCAGCAGCGTGAAGTATAGATTGAAGTGGGGAGAGACAGGAGGATGGGAGATCAGAGAGGAGGCTGATGCAGTAATCCAGTCGGAATAGGACGAGAGATTGAACCAGCAGGGTAGCAGTTTGGATGGAGAGGAAAGGGTGAACCTTGGTGATGCTGAGGAGGTGATACCGGCAGGTTTTGCTGACGGATTGGATGTGAGGGGTGAACGAGAGAGCAGAGTCGAGGATGACACCAAGGTTGTGGGCTCGTGAGACGGGAAGGATGGTAGTGCCGTCTACAGTGACGGGAAAGTCAGGGAGAGGGTAGGGTTTGAAGTGGAAGCTCCACGTGGGACAACCTGACTACCTTGTACCTCCCCTAGTGCTTAGAACAGTGCTTGGCACATAGTAAGCACTTAACAAATGCCATTATTATTATTATTATTATTATTATTATCATTACTCTCCTAAGTGCTTAGTACTGTGCTTTGCAAACAGTAAGTGCTCAATAAATACGATTGATAATTTGTTACATAGGAATGCATTCGAGTAGGAAGAAATCAGGGGCACATGTATGTTGTAATCTGATTACAACTTGGCATGGATCTGGTCAGGGGGCAGCAGATTTGGCCACTCCCAACGGCTGGGTTGCTGTCTCTGGAATGCCAACTTTCAGCAGTCCTGGCCCGCACTTGTTAATAATGATGGTATTTCTTAAGCACTTACTATGTGTCAAGCACCGTACAAAGCACGGGGTAGATACAAGGTAATCACATTGGACACAGTCCCTGTCCTACATGGGGCTTACAGTCTTATTCCCCATTTTACAGATGAGCTAACTGAGGCCCAGAGAAGTTAAGTGACTTACCCAAAGTCATACAGCAGACATTTGACAGAGCTGGGATTAGAACCCAGGTCCTTCTGATTCCCAGGTCCTTGCTTTATCCATTAGGCCAAGCCCTCTGAAAATGAAGTGATTGGTCTGGAGGCAACTCAGGGGTTGGGAGTGGCAGAATTTGCTGCTCCCTGGTTGCACTGTTGGGCAGAGTCAGATTAATATGGTAAATGAGATGTGACCACTTCAGAGCACATTGCCAAATGGGTCGGTAGCCAAGTGTTTGAAACTAGCCCTGCTTCTGGGCCTGCTGGGAGATGGAGCCTATAATCTACGGGGTGGCAGGAGACACAAGGGCCTCAGAAATAACAGCCTTCACCTTTGACACTCAGCAGACCACTGCTCTCCCCATCTTTAAAGCCCTTATGAATAAAAGCTCATCTTTAGGAGGCCGCCTTCGATGAATCTCTCTGTTCTCTACTCTAATCCTTGCCACCCAAATCCTACTTTAGTGCTTCTTTGTTGCCTAAGCACTTGGATACCCACACCTTCCAAAGCACTATGTACATGTTTTAACTCTATTACTTCCTCCTGTTTGTACTCTTGTCTTAGTGTCTGTCCCCTACACAGACTGTAGTCTCCTTGAGGGCAGAGATTGTATGTACCAACTGTATTATGCCCTCCCAAGGGCCTAGTACAGTGCACTGCACACAGAAGCAGTGTGGCTTAGTGAAAAGACCATGGGCTTGGGAGTCAAAGGTTGTCGGTTCTAATCCTGGCTCTGCCACTTGTCAGCTGTGTGACTTAGGGCAAGTCACTTAACTTCTCTGTGCCTCAGTTACTTTATCCCCATTTTACAGATGAGGTCTGTGAGCCCCATGTGGGACAACCTGATTACCTTGTATCTACACCAGTGCTTAGAACAGTGCTGGGCACATAGTAAACGCTTAACAAATACCATCATCATCAACATCACACTACTGATTGATTGAGTATATCATAATGTAAGAGCTGATGGCTTTTTAAAAATTTGACTATTAATGTCAACTTTTGAGATAATTAAATTTTAACCCCCAAATTAGTCAAAATATGAAAAATAAAATGGAATTTAGGTTGTCACCTAAATAATGACTCTAAAACTGAACCAATTATATATCCTCTTCCAACTTCATTCATATTCCTCAATATATAGTCTTTTACCAAGATGCATGAAAATAAACCAGGGAGAAGTACATTTGTGAAATAAAATCACAGAGCCACATTTTTAACTCAATATTGCAGTCACCTGTTTGCCAGCTAAAGGAGTTGTGTGAGTTTAAGTGCACTCACTAGTCCTAGATGCTCAATAAATGCTATTGATTGATTAAGAGCCCTGAGTGTCTGAAAAGGGAATGAAGAAAGACAAATGTGACTTCTAGGACTCACCATATCACTGTTTTTAATGGAATGTGTTCAAAGGTTATCTGGATTTGAAAGCCAAAGTTTATATTCTTAAATGCAGTAGTTTAGGGGATTTTTTTTACAGCAAATATACTATTATGGTTTGGTGAGGAATGATTTCTGGTTCATTTCCTGCTGGCTGCTTCATTTCTGATGAGTTTTAGTGCTTGAGCAGATATTTAAGAGTACAAAAGATACAGATTTTTAGAGACTGAACTGGCCAGAATCCCTGAAATAATGTTTGAGCTTGTCTAGAGTAAGAGTGGTCTGATGGATTCAAGGGCCCCAGGTGACCCTCATTCATTCTATCGTCTGCCACTAACTGCATCTAACTTGGGCAAATAATTTAACTTTGTTACTGTGAGTCTAAGGAGCTTAAGTGTCTCTTGTCAGATGTATCATCTATGTATATCATAATAGTTACCAGACTCATCAGCCTCAGATGTCCTTATCTTTTGCTTATTTCTCCATCCTTAATATAAGGCTTTTAAAAATCTTGAGTCTCAAAAGCTTGGAATAGTGTACAGTGAGTCACTTAATCATTTCATAGTTGAGAAAGAGTCACTCCCCTAAGTTAGTATTTATGTTTTTGCCCACACATATTCTGATGTGAAGTCAATACTTCCTTTGAAAGACATAATAGAGAGATTTTCTTCGAACTCCACTTCATTGCTCTTATTCTGAATCTTTTTTTAAAAAAAATCTTGGTTTAGGAAAGTCAAGAAGACATTGTAGGCAGCTGAAAGTGAGGATAGCTGTGTGTGTATGTGAGCATGTTTCTGCACACACATGCTGAAGGGAAGGGGGTTGCATGCAGATTGCCCTTCATCTCAAGAGAAGATGAAGAAATAAACATTGATGAGTTCACATGGATCCTGAAACCTCCCTGAAACTCAGCACAAAGCCCCCAGCAAAGCTTCTGTTAACACATGGAGAAGCTTAGGGGTGGCCAGCCCCGAGTTTAGAAGGTGACCAGAAAAGTATACAAGTAACCTGAATGAATTAGGGGTCATCATGAAGCTGTTGAACTCAATCATCTGGGAAATACTGAAAAAAAGGCTGAGGACCCCAGAGGAAGGACCAGGACTGTCTGTGCTGAGTGGAGATACAGATCAGCATGGCTCAGTGGAAGGAACCCAGGCTTGGGAGTCAGAGGTCATGGGTTCTAATCCCAGCTCCGCCACTTGTCAGCTGTGTGATTTTAGGCAAGTCACTTAACTTCTCTGTGCCTCAGTTACCTCATCTGTAAAATGGGAATTAAGACTGTGAGCCCCACGTGGGACAACCTGATTACCTTGTATCCCCCCAGCACTTAGAACAGTGCTTGGCACCTAGTAAGTGCTTAAGAAATACCATCATCAGATCTCAGGAAAATCCAGGTGCTTGTGCTCAGCAGGATACTGTGCATGTCAAAGGGCATGCAGGTGTGTGTGTGTCTGTGAGAGAGAGGATGAGTTTGCTATGGTTGGGGGCTTCATTGTTTGAACAAGGCTGAAACAGGGGGCTCTATTGGAATCAATCAACCATATTTATTGAGCACTTACTGTGGGTTGAGCACTGTCCTAAGAGCTAAGGGGGGTAGAAAATTTACTAGAGCTACAGGCAAATAAGCTGAACCTTAGTTCAGCTGCCTGATGAAATCAAGTGTTAGGGATAATTGGTGGGTCTAGATGTCCTTCAGACATGGAGAATTACCTAGGTGTCATGTGAACATCAGAGCATTATTTTGTGTTTGGAGGAGCGTGGCTGATCACCTGAATCTACTTAATGAAGTTCCTCATCTCAAAAATGATCTGTTTCATCCCAATTTTGTTGACTAATATGGGTTTGCCAAGGGTTAACCATCTCTTTATGGCTGTCTCATTTGATATTTGATAAAGAAAATGAACTTTAGGAAAGCAGTCTTTCATTGGCATTGGACCCATTTATAGTAGGAAAAACCTAAAGAGAAGAAAGCCAAAATAGCAGAGATGTACAAGAGATAGAGGGAAAAATAGAACCACTATAGCCAAATTGGCTCAACTCTGCAGAGACATATGGTGTAAACTCGAGAGCTACAAAAAAGTAGAAATTGGACCCAATCACAAAAAAGTGCAGAAAAAAGCATGCTTGTAATGGGAGATGCACTATCCTGAGGCAGAAAAGATTAAAAAAAACAGCAAAAACCCAACCCAACAGTGATATTAGAAAAAGCAAGTGTGAACAAGAACATGATAACAGATGACTGTGGAAGAGGTGAACAGGTTTAATGTTTTTATTGGGTTTGTCTTGACAGTGAACAAATGAACAGGGTAATCTTGCAGTACAATGTTGGAAAGCGAACTGACTAGGAAATAAATAGGGAACATCTAAAAACACGTAAGGAATCAATCAGTGGCATTTATTGAGCACTTATTGTGTATGGAGCACTGTATTAAGTGCTTGGGAGAGTGTAGTACAATAGAGTTGATAGACACATCCCCTATCCACAGGGTTCAGTCTACAACATTCCTTATCTGCAACATACAGTCTAGATGGAATAATCAGAGGTTATGCAGAACCAAGAGCCCGTATGTCTGAGACCCCATAGATGACAGGAAAAGTCCCGGAGTATTGGAAAAGTGCAAATGAACTATTTTTTAAAAGGCAAACAGGATGACCTTAGTGATGGTTCCACATATAGGGTAGTTATCAGTGACCTAGCAGCAAATGAAGGAACATATAAAATGGCATTCCTTCAAGGACAATCATCAGGTTGGTACGATTCTAAATCTTCATCAGTGACCTGGACAAAGGAATCAAGACTAGTTTAATCAGATTTGTAGGTGGGATCTCTAACCCTTTGGAAGATTAGAATTAAATGGTAAACAGTAAAAATAATCAGACAAAAACAGAATGTAATTCAATAGGGACAAGAGCAGTGTGGCGCAGTGGAAAGAGCACGGGCTTTGGAGTCAGAGGTCATGGGTTCAAATCTCAGCTCCACCACTTGTCAGCTGTGTGACTTTGGGCAAGTCACTTAACTTCTCTGGGCCTCAGTTCCCTCATCTGTAAAAATGGGGATGAAGACTGTGAGCCCCATGAGGGACAACCTGATCACCTTGTAACTGCCCCATGCTTAGAACAGTGCTTTGCACATAGTAAGTGCTTAATAAATGCCATTATTATTATTATTATTATTATTAAGAGCAAGTTGGGAAGCAGCGTGTCTGGTGGAAACAGCATGGGCCTGGGACTCAGATGACATGGGTTCTAATCCTGGACACTTGTATGCTGTGTGGCATTGGGCAAGTCACTTAACTTTTCTGTATCTCAGTTCCTCATCTGTACAATGGGGATTCAGTGCCTGTTTTCCTTCCTACACAGATTGTGAGCCCCTTGTGGAGCAAGGGCTGTGTCCAAGCTGATTATTCTGTCTCTACCCCAGCGCTTAGTACAGTGCTTGGTACAAAGTGAGAGCTTAACAAGTACCATAGGATTATTAATAATAAATTAGTTCAGCACAGGACAAAAATCAAACATAATGGTGGTGATGGAGCATCCCACCAAGAATGACTGATGAGCCTTAGTCCTGAGACTTCAGATACTAGAATCTTCAATAAGGAATTGATTCTAGTGCTATTGGCCTGCTCAGTGTCACTTGAACTCTCTGACCGCTACCAATAGTGTTCCCAGTGGGTCAGAGAGTGCAAAGAGTGCAAAAGATTAGGGATGCAAGACATTCAAAAGGTATGCAAATAATTTTTCTAATAAGGACCTATTTATAACCACAGACACTCTAGCTCGGTGCTAATGTTGTGCCATAACTCAGGTGGCAATTGCCTTGGTAGCCACTATGGTCTTTATGAGCTCTCTGAGGGCAGGAGTCTTGTCTACTAACTATACTTACTCTCCAAAGCACTTAGTACTGTGCTATGTGCACAGCGCTTAATAAATTGCATTGTTTCACTGCTGCCCACTTGAGCCAGTTATTTTTAAATATCCCTGCTGGGTCGAACAGTGCTCTGCACAAAGTAAGTGCTTAACAAATGCCATCATTATTATTATCATTAGTATTTCCATCTCGTGAAATGCCCTAGGTGATCCTTGGGTCAAAAACCTTCACCACTGCATAGCCCCAGCAGAAGAATTGCATGAAGAACCCATGGCTCCTGATTCCCTAGGCAATGCTCTTTCCACAAGAACAGCATCAGGGGCTAAAAACTGAACTGTAGGTTAGAGAAAGACTGGCTAGGCACAGACATAGAAGAAAAAGACATGAGGGTCATATTTGACCATGTGCTGGATATAAATCAATAATAGATTGCCATTTTTAAAGGCCAACATGAAATTGAGATGTATTCTTAGGAGTATGACATGCTGGAGATGGAAAATTACTGTTCTGCTACATTCTGCATTGGCCAGGTTATTGTTAGAGCACTGTGACCAGTTTTCATTCCCATGCTTTTAAAAGGATATGTAGAAACTGGAGTCAGTCCAGAGTGGTAAAAATGATTAAAGCCTAAGGAGATAGGTCTTAAGAGGTAAGGTAAAGGAATTTTATTTTGGTTTGGTGTTTGTTTTGTTGTTATTGTTGTTGTTGGGGCAGGGGTTAGCCAGGAGTAAGCTTGTTAGTGACTTAACTGTTTTCAAGAATATGGAGGGTTAGTTGCTTGTTTTATTTTTATGAAGAGGATATAGAGGAGTTGTTCCCATCCATAGCCACAAAGGACTGAGTGAAAAGAAATAGTGAAATTAAGGCAGAAGAAATTTGAGTTGGACATAAAGAATTTTTTTTTCACTGTCGGAGTGATCCAAACAATGAAAGAGGCTTCTGAGACAGGTTGTCAAATCTCCATTCCTGGAGTTATGTAAGAAAAGAATGGACAACCATCTGTCCCAGATGGTTTAACCATTTACCTGCCTGAAAGTAGGGGTCTGCACACCAGATGATTTCTTGGGGTTTTTTTCCAGCTCTAGAGTTCTATGCTAGTTTAACGCCATCACTGCTAATTGAATATATGTATTTGATAAATATAATAAGAAAGCAGAAGACACTCATATTTTGCTTCTTGCAGGTTTCAGCAGCACCTGCACAAGTGGTAAAGCAATTATTTACAGTTTATTTTATTCTTAAAAAGAGGGTATATGTTAGGAATCCTTTGAACAAGCACAAACAGAGAAGCTGTGTCAAATGTATCCTAAAAGCGGCAAAGTATTTTGATGGCTCTTCTGTTTCAGTTGTGCCTTCAGGCTAAGTGGAGGATAAGGAAAGCATAGTTGCCTTTTGGTCCTTTTGTTTATTTCTGCTTTCTTGTCATATAGTTTCCACCCAATTACAGGGCTGGAAGCTGGAAAGGCATCCATTTACCTCCAAGAGGAACCAGCTTAAAAGCTCCCGGTTTTGACTAAATGTCAATTCATAGGATGTAACCTTTGTGCAAGGCCAGGATATGGCCCTCTGGCAGGGAGCCAAAGTGCAGCATTTCCCA
The DNA here is from genome assembly GCF_015852505.1 of Tachyglossus aculeatus. Taxonomy (NCBI): domain Eukaryota; kingdom Metazoa; phylum Chordata; class Mammalia; order Monotremata; family Tachyglossidae; genus Tachyglossus; species Tachyglossus aculeatus. The sequence continues at coordinate 77,802,605 of NC_052101.1, read as the reverse complement.
AATAACAGTGCTCTCCAAGGACAAAGCCGAAAAAGAGTATCCCCAAGGATTACTAAAGTGGCTCAAAGTGCTGAGTGAAAGTATCACTGGAGATATGAGGTCATAGCTCTCAACCCTTGCTTGTTAGCACTGGAAGGAAAAAAAAATGTTCTCCCTTTCTCCCTCCCTCCTTTCCTCTCTCCCTGACATACAGCATCAAAGGCTCACTTCTTTTACCATATCTCTCCTAGAGGAATTATTTTCTTGAAGATTTTGTGCCCTAGTATCCATATAGTTATGGGATGAAAATTTAAGCTAAAAATCTTCATCGTTACAATGATAGCTTTATCCTATAGCACTTACGAAACAGAATAAGAGAAGATGGAATAGTAGACAGTGTGGCCATAGCTAAATGATTGATCTTTCTCTCACACCGATTTCCCAGGACTAATCGACCCTCGAAAGTACTGAAATTGTTGATTTAAGCAGACTACTTCAGATTTTGTCATGGATTTTAAGGAACATGTGAATTTTAAATGCCACTAGCATTCTGATTCAGTATTCAGTTGTGCCAGACACACTGATTAGTTTTAGGGAAGCAGTTTTCTTCCATGTCGAGTTGGGTGGGAAAATGGGGCATAATAACTGTGGTATTTGTTGAGCACTTACTATGTGTCAGACACTGAACTAAGTGCTGGGGTATATATGCAAGTTAATCAGGTTGGACACATTCCCTGTCCCACATGGCGGCTGACGGTCTTAATCCCCATTTTACAGATGAGGTAACTGAGGCACAGAGAAGTGAAGTGATTTGTCCAAGGCCCCACAGCGGACAAGTGGTGGAACAGAGATTAGAACCCAGGTCCTTCTGACTCCCAGGCCTGTGCTCTATCCACTAGACCACACTGTTTCTAGCATGTGCAAATTCTGTTGACTCTATTCCAACCTATTGCTCACACTCATATTCTTTCTGGGAAATTCCTCCCACTTCCAATCAGCCAGAATGCATTCCTCCCCATCTTCAGAATCCTCCTGAAAATTATCCTCCATCAGGAGGTATTCCCCCAACTAATTTCCACCAAGCCTGGTTGTGTCGCCTCAACAACCACCCTTACCATTAGCATTCACACTCAATTCTTCCAAAAAGCTGTTTTAGATAGCATGGGATGGCAGAACTGAGAAATGTTCTACCAACAACACAAACTGTGCCAGCAGCAAGGGACGGTCACATGTGGTTAGCACCAAATACAGAGTATCACAATACATGTTTTCCTTAAAGCAGGGTTCCCAAAGAACACAGCTCGTGTACCATAAGTGAACTAGGTATTTCAAATTAAGCACCATGTTTATTAGTCCATTTTTCCATACTCATGATGCTACCAGTTCTATCCGTATATTACTTCCTGCTCCCACTGAATGTCTACAATTTGTCTGCCTTCCCTATTAGGGTTTAAGTTCAAGGGCAGCATGGCCTAATGGCTGGAAAACAGAATTGGGAGTAGGAGGGCCTGAGTTTGATTCCCAGCTATGCCACTTGGCTGCTGGGTGTCCTTGGGCAAAGCTCTTCACTTCTCTGTGCCTCAGTTACCTCATCTGTAAAATAGGGATAAAATACCTGTTCTTCCTCCCTCTTAAGCTGTAAACCCACTGTGGGACAATAGACTGTATATGATCTGCCTACATTGTATCAACTTCAGCGCTTAGTAGAGTGCTTGGCACAGAGTAAACACTTAACAAATACTACAAATGTTATTTATAGAGAAGCAGCATGGCCTAGTGGCAAGAGCATGGGCTTGGGAGTCATAGATCATGGGTTCTAATCCCGCCTCTGCCACTTGTCTGCTGTGTGACCTTGGACAAGTCACTTAACTTCTCTGTGTCTCAGTTACCTCACCTGTAAAATGGGGATTAAGACTGTGAGCCCACATGAGACAACCTGATCACCTTGTCTCTACCCCAGCACTTAACACAGTGCTTGGCACATAGTAAGCACTTAATACCATAATAATTGTTATTGTCAACATCTACTGCTGTTGTACTCTCCCAAATGCCTGTAACAATGTGCTGCACATAGTAGATGCTTAAAACATACAAATGAATAAATCTCGGGGAACAAAGAGTGAATACATTTTTTGGAGTTCATTGTGAGTTGAGGAATGAGCTTCCAGGATGAGGGGCTGAGAGTCCAAGCATTTAAGTAGGAGGTGGGAATGGGGGAAGGAAGGGGGAAAATGGCCAGAAGGAGAAATAAGAAAAGTCAGAGAGACAGAAACAGAGAGTTAAGCACTAGGGAACATGCACTCCTCAAAAGTGGATGGGACAGAACACTCCCCTTCCTTTGCCACAGCATTCTCCCATACATCCAGACTTGCCTAGTGACCTAAACAATAAACCATAATCATTCAACATCCATGTAGGCTATTTCATAACTAGCTATTTCATATTTAATGGCAAATTTCATAACTCTTTTGTACACTCTACAAATCCTCCAAACTTAAACCAAAAAGGCAAAGATCCACAAAATCCACCTGCATGGAAGCAATATTATAGCAGGAAACTAGTGGAATTACCCATTCTTCATTTATATTTTGGTGAGCCCCCTTTCCTCTTCTCCCACTCCCTTCTGCATCACCCTGACTTGCTCTCTTTGTTATTCCCCTCTCCCAGCCTCACAGCACTTATATACATATCTGTAATTTAATGATTTATATTAATGTCAGTCTCTGCCCTCTAGACTGTAAATTTGTTGTGGGCAGGGAATGTGTTGTTTGAAGAAATGTTTGTTTCACATTAGCCAGTATCCTCATATTAAGTAATATGTATTTATTTTTTCAAGTATGTATTAATTTTCATCCATCATCAGCGTTTGTGTATATACACATATTCTATATCTGTCTTCACACTTGGAGTGGGCAGTTCTTTGTAGGGAATCATATCTTGTGCATCTGTCACAACACCTCTGTTTAGTACATTGCACTGCACTCAAAAGGTATGCAATAAATATTTCTATTAATCAATCAATCGTATTTATTGAGCGCTTACTATGTGCAGAGCACTATTACTACTTCAGGGTACATGGTGAGGAGGGACAGGGGGAAACAGTGAGTAAGAGAGCCACTTGTCTGCTGTATGACCTTGGGCAAGTCACTTAACTTCTCTGTGCCTCAGTTATTTTATCTGTAAAATGTCCCAAGTGGGACATGGACTGTGTCATTCATTCAATTCATTCAATCGTATTTATTGAGCGCTTACTGTGTGCAGAGCACTGTACTAAGCGCTTGGGAAGTACAAGTTGGCAAGATATAGAGACGGTCCCTACCCAACAGCAGGCTCACAGTCTAGAAGGGGGAGACAGACAACAAAACAAAACATATTAACAACACAAAATAAATAGAATATGTACAAATAAGAGTAATAAATACATACAAACATTTATACATATATACAGGTGACCCCGAGTTGCACAGATTGGGACCCCAAGTTGCACAGATTGGCCCCCAAGTTAGGCACGTCCGTGGCTCAGTGGAAAGAGCCCGGGCTTTGGAGTCAGAGGTCATGGGTTCAAATTCCGGCTCCGCCACTTGTCAGCTGGGTGACTTTGGGCAAGTCACTTCACTTCTCTGGGCCTCAATGACCTCATCTGGAAAATAGGGATTATGGCTGTGAGCCCCACGAGGGATGCTGAAGCAGCATGGCATAATGGATGAGAAGCAGTGTGGCTTAGTGGAAAGAGCCCAGGCTTGGGAGTCAGAGGTTGTGGGTTCTAATCCCACCTCTGCCACCTGTCATCTGGGTGACTTTGGACAAAACACTTAACTTCTCTGTGCCTCAGTTTCCTCATCTGTAAAATGGGGATGAAGACTGGGAGTCCAATGTGGGACAACCTGATTACCTTGTTATCTACCCCAGTGCTTAGAACAGTGCTTGGCACACAGTAAGTGCTTAACAAATACCATCAACATTATAATGGATAGAGCTTGGGCCTGGGAGTTATGAGGTCAGGGGTTCTAATCCTGACTACTCACCTTGTCTGCTGGTTGACCTTGGGCAAATCACTTCACTTCTCCCAACCTGATTAGCTTGAATCTACCCCAGCACTTAGTACCCCAGCACATAGTAAACACTTATCAAATACCATTTAAGCAAAAAGAGCAGGTCATTGTGGACCTTTGTAAATTATAAACCAAATTTGCTCTCTGCCCATGTCAAATGTGTTTTAAGGGCCTGTCACAAACACTTACTCATTTTCTACACCCAAATGCCCACACGCTCAGCTGTAGTTCTTTTGATTACTGGAGCACTAGAGACCTACGTATGGCAAGAGAAGAGAGCACATAATCCTTTAAAGTTGGAATAGAAATGAAAGGACAAAAATGTCAGATCACTATTATCAGACAAGATGCCTCCTCAAATGGAACAGTTTTTTTTGTTGTTGTTGTTTTTTAGATGTTTGCTATGTGCTTACTATGTTCCAGGTTCTGTATTAAGCACTGGAGCAGATACAAGCTTATCAGGTTGGACACAGTCCATGTCCCACTTGGGACATTTTACAGATGAGATAACTGAGGAACAGAGAAGTTAAGTGACTTGCCCAAGGTCACAAAGCAGTCAAGCGATGGAACCAGCATCAAAACCCAGGTCCACTGACTCTCAGACCTGGGTTCTCTCCACTAGTCCATGCTGCTTCTCACTGTAAAACCTCCTCTAATTTTCTAGTCTTCACAATGCAATGTGGCAATTTTATGTTTTGATCTGGCATTCTTATTGATTTGAGCTCATGAGGAACCAAAAATAGTTTTAATCACCTAATAACAGAACTGTCTGCTTGTTAAGCTGAACCACCAATGTATAAAGCATGTTGTGCACTGGCACAATAAGTGTTGGGTTGTGTACTTCCAATGCTCACAGAAAACTTGTGATACTGGGACAGATGTATATACGGTCAACCTAACTTTTTTACTTTTTAAAAGTATGCCAGAAATAATTCTCCAGTCTAGCTTTGTTCACATTTCAGTAGTAGTTGTCCTTTTTGCTACCAGCTTGTTGATTTGTCTAATCAGGAAAGAAACATACTGAGTGGGTTCACTTGATTAGAAAGCTAATCAGACATCCCAGCCTTAGTTTCGGAGATAAGGGAAAGGAGTGATGTATGGTGAATGATTGTAGATTTAGAAACATTCTCCTTTGGTTTGATGAGGTTAGCTATATACCAAAAGGAGGAAATAGGAGTATATTTACAGAACTGATTTAGAAAGAAACAATATCTTGTGCTAATCTCTTGCTCCAAGAGTATGCTCTTTTAACAATGAAGAGCAAATATTGAGTTCCATCAGATACACAGACTGAAAAAATGACTGTTTGTCACTCACAATTATTATTTTTAACTTTCAGAACATTGTCCTTGCCCTATTTGTTATATTCAGTAAGATATTCATATCGACAATTTAAAAAGTCCCCTTCAGCCTCTCTGTTGGCAGGTCAAAATGATTGCACGTTTTATTAGGTACTTATAATGCTACAGTTTTGATTGCAGCTCATTAAACAGCTCGTAGGTCACTATTACTCAACATGTCACCAAAACATTTGAATAATGCTCATTAACAACACCCTCCTATTACCTTTTAAAATAGGCGTAACAAATTCATCATAAGTATAAAAGGAATATCACAAATAAGTATTAAATATCAAGCTTCCTTCTGCCCTTTGGGATGAATTATGCTTTTCTTGCAATACGAATGCCAAGGTAGTGAATTACTGGGACTTGACTCCCCCAGGTGGAAGCCCCCACTTATGCCATTTGGAGGAGCCCCCTAATTCAATTTCACTAGGCTTTACCTCCAGTGGTCCAGCTCTCAAGGTGTGTATGCCATATACAAGTTTCTGCCTTCTCTTCCCTTACCATCAGAGTCAGGGATTCTCCAAAGACATGAGGCAAATCGGACACAGCATTGCCTAGTGGAAGGAGCATGGGTCTGGGATTCCGAGAACCTTGGTTCTAATCCTCGCTCTGCCGCTTGCTTCTGTGTGACCTTGGGCGAATCATAAAATTATGTATGCTTCAGTTTTCTCATATGTAAGATGGAGATTCAATTCATGGTCTACCTTCCCCTTAGACTGTGAGCCCAGTGTAGGACAGGGATGGTGTCCAACCTGATTATCTTGTTCTATCCCCGTGCCTAGTACAAAGTTAAGTTTGTACTTAACAAATATTAGCACTATTATCATCATCATCGTTATCATTATTCCCCCCATCCTGAGGGCTTCATTCTCCATTTTATAGTCAGCAGAGGTTGCCTAGCAAGCTCATGCCTTTCAGTCTCTGGGTCAGCAAAGATGGAATACACTCAGCATATCAATTCCTTCCCTTTTGCAAGTCATTTGCAGCTATGAGTGCAAATTGTGTGTATATGTGCCCATGTTGTGAGTTTGTGTTCATACTGATCGATTGTTTCTTCCTGGTTTACTTCCTTGAGAAATGCTTCTCCCTGAAACATTGGAGTTTTTTGCAGCCATTATGCCCAAGTTTCAAATTGGCATCTAGCAATCAGGGATTTGTTCAACATTATCCTTAGATGGCTAGAGAATTCCAAGTGGGAACCACTACTTTCCAAGGATTGTAGAGGTGAGGGACATAGAGTGAATGGCTTTTCCCCATGGAATCACCACCCCGTCACTTGCTTGTTTTTCATAGCCTCACCCATTCTTACCCCTTGACACAAACCATACAAACCTTGGGAAGCTGTGTCCCTGCCCTATGTCTCTCACAGTGTTCAGCTGACTGCAGCTCCACAGGCATGGGTTTTTCACAAGCCATTTTTACAGTGAAGCTATGTTTATAAATACTGCATCATTGCTTCTTGAATTCCTTAAGCTTTTAATTTAGCTAGTTTCTCCAAAATTGCAACTCAGTGAATGAAGCCCTCTTTCCCTCTCTTTCCACCTATAAATGGTAGCTCTAGTTCAACCTCTACCCTAATCTGGTAATCCAACAGTATCAGGCATCAATCAATAGTATTTATTGAGCTCCTACTGCATGCAGAGCACTGTAGTATGCACTTGAGAGAATATCATAGAATTATTAGATATGATTCTTGCCCTCAGAGAACTTGTAATATATATACATATATTTATAGATACAGATGTAACTATGTTTATATAGACACTGAAATAATTTACAGATAGGAAGGAGAACCAGTTTTACATGAGTTAGTATGCACAGGTGTATAGCTGGTGCAGGAGTGCTGAAGTAGAATTTAAGAGGGATAAAGTCTAGGAGGAAGAAAAATTAATCATGAGAGGCTTCCTGGAGATGCCATTATAGAAAGGCCTTGAAAATGGGGAGAGTGTAAGCTCGTTGTGGGCAGGAAATATGTCTCCCAACTCTGTTATATTGTACTCTCCCAAGTGCTTAATACAGTGCTTTGCACACAGTAAGTGCTCAATGAGTATGCTTCATTGATTGATTAGGAGAGCAGTGGTCTATAAGATGTGAAAGGGGAGGAAGTTCCAGGTAGAAGAATCTACAAGGGAAGGTGCCAAGAGAGATGAGAATGAGACATAAGTGAGTAGATTGGTTTGAGAAAAACAAAATGTGTGAGTCTGGGTGTAGTGGGAAAAGAGAGTGGATAAGTAAGAGAGAAAGATAAAAGTAAGAGAGAAAGATATAATTAAGTGCTTTAAACTCATTGCCTGGAAGATTCTGCTTGATGTGGAATGCACAGCCATTGGAGGTAAAAATAATAATTGTGGTATTTGTTCATTGCTTATGATGTGCCAGGCACTGTACTAAGTGCTGGGGTGTATACAAGCAAATTGGGTTGGACACAGTCCTTGTCCCGCATGTGGCTCACAGACTTAATCCCCATTTTACAGATGAGGTAACTGAGGCATAGAGAAGTGAAGTTACTTGCTCAAAGTCACACAGCAGACAAGTGGAGGAACTGGAATTAGAACCTATGACCTTGGAAGGGGTGGATTCTCTTCTGACTTTTGTGTCGGGGGCAGAATACCAAATACTCCAAATTTTAATTTTGGGTATCTACTACTGTACTGTTGCTGTTTGGAAATTTAATTCCTCAGGAGCCATTGGACCAGCTGACTTAGACCTTCTCAGGTCAATGGAGCAATGGTTTCTAATAGCAACCTCAATTGTTGTTACTCAGTGTGTTAATTGTTGCTACTCAGTGTGTTAACACTATAAGAGCAATTTCTTATGTCATCTGTGCCTCTGGGATAGTGGTTCAGTTGACCAATTAGAAATTTCCGAGGCATTGATAATGCAAATATAACTAACTTAGGGCCATTACTGTGTGCTTTGCACACAGTATCGAATTATCAACATTTCAAGAGCAGTATGTGATAAAATGGAATTTATTCTGAGTTCATAGGTGTTAAGAAATCCCTCATAAAAGCCATACACTGGACATATGAATATTTGATAATCTCCACCAAGTTGGAAATATTCTTTGACTAAGTCAGTTTTAGAGTAAGGGGTGTATGATTTCAAACTCTCCAAACAGAACCTGGTTGATAGCTGTTATGGGAATTATGGAGAAGGAAAGGAGAAAACCACATATCAGAGGGAGCAAAGCAAAGGCACTGATTACCTACATTTCCCACCAGCATTTGTGACTTTCTGGGAGGAGTTTGCCATTTCTGCCAGGGGTGGAAACTATGAGGCAAAACTAAGCAGTTGCAAAAACTCCAAAGCTTTCTCTATTCCTACCTGCTTTGGACCCTCTAGTCTCCCATGAGTAGATTCACATCTAGTTTGCCCCCAGTTTGACCAAGGGTGTGTTCTATTTCTGTTTAATTAGAACTGGTGGTAAAATAGGCTTTGGTCATAAAGACTTACTTTGGTACTCTATTGATGTCATTCTTTTTCCAAGTTAAGGTGCCCATGTGGTCTGAGGTCTAATCCCAAGCAAAGGATAGAGAGCCTCTGTTTCAATGAATCAATACTTGTGTGATTGCATTTTTAAATCTCAGTTGGTGAATCTCTATGTGAATCTCCTCTTGCCTTCTTTTCCATTGTATCTCCAATTAAAATAGAAGACCTGTTTAATAAGCATCAAAAGATTTACACAGTTTTGCTTTGGGCAGGCTCTGTATCTCCCTTATTGTCTCACATCCCCTGGCCCACATCCTGCCTCTGGCATGGAACATTCTCCGTCCTCAAATCCGACAGACAATTACGCTCTCCCCTTCAAAGCCTTATTGAAGGCACATCTCCTCCAAGAGGTCTTCTCAGACTAAGCACCCACCCCTTCCTCTTCTCCCACTCCCTTCTGCATTGCCCTGATTTGCTCCCTTTGTTCTTCTCCCCTCCCAGCCCCACTGCACTTATGTACATATCTATAATTTATTTATTTGTATTCTTGTCTGTTCCCCCGCCCCTGCCACACTGCCCCCCAGACTGTAAAATCAGCTCCTTGTGGGCGGGGAATGTGTCTGTTTATTGTTGTAGTGTACTCTCCCAAGTGCTTAGCACAGTTCTCTGCACAGATTACGTGCTGAATAAATAAGGTAGAATGAATGAATACCCTTTGTTTACTGAGAATTTTTATGCTAATCAAAAGAGAAAGGGCAAGCTCTTTCCCCAACACTCTAAAGTGGGAGACCTTAAGATGATGTTTTGCAGACTGAAGAGAAGGTGATTTTTGCTTTTTCATACTTGATTTATAATGTGTGTGTTTTCCCCGATTGGGACAAGATAGAGCAGCTTTGACTCAGTGTTCTTCTCCCAACAAATCCGCACCCTCTTCTTCCCGGCTATCTCTCAAGAAGAAATCTTATCGTTAAATTCAAAATTAAATTCCTTTACCTGTGAAATGGATCCCAGTACCTTCTGTTCTCTTAAAAATAATTATTCTCACCATTCTCCCATTATTGCAGTCTTCAAATTCTCACTATTCACTAGCTCTTTCCCCTCTGCCTTCAAGTATGCCGAATTCTCTTCCAAACTGAAAAAGGACACCTCTTGACCTCTACCTCACTCTCCAACTATCACCCCATCTTCCTTCTCCTGTTTCTGTCTAATCTCCTTGAGTGGACTGTATACCTCCATTGTTTCCACTCCTTCCCAACCCTCCTCCAATTCCCTTGGAAACTGGATTTCACCGCTGAAACATGCTCTGACTGAGAACATGCTCACTCAGGTCTCCAATGACCTTGAGGGTAGAAGGAATGCCTGTTACTTCTATTCATGTTCCCAAAGAACCTAGTAGAGTGCTCTGTGCACAGTAATCAATCAGTGGTATTTATTGAGCACTTATTGTGTACAAAGCACTATGCTTAACACTTGAGAGAGTACAATAAAAACAGAGTTGGTACCCACAACGAGCTTACATTAGATGCTCAATAAGTGTTGTCGTTGATGGTGTTGGGAGAATGTTAAGATTCCCCAGGTCCTCAAATCTCCCAACTGAAGCTTAGTTTTCTGATGGGAATGCAAGTGCCATCTTCCTGAGTAATAACTTCAGGTAATGAAATCCATCCTCCTGATCAGACGTGGTTCCTGTCATATATTGCCCAAATATGATCCTTGTAATAAATTGATCTTACATCTGTCAATGGTCATTTTAAATAGATCCGTCTTTGGTTCACCAAAAGTATGCATTTCTGATTTGCATGAACATTCAAAATCCACTTTATTTCTTCCAGAATAGGCAATGCCTCGAGAACATACTGAAAGTGAAGTTCATTTTATGAATAGAGTTTGATGAGAAAAATGTTCCATGATAAATTTTCACCTGGGGAGTGACAGCTTGCACTCCATTGACCCTAGGCAACAGCACATTTTGAAGGAAATGCTTTTTTGTTTGTTTTGTTCTGTTTTTTTTCATTTAAATTGTCTTTGTGGGTCTATTCCTTGTTGGTCTGTTATTTAAATTTAAATTGGGGGGCGGGGGGGAAATCGTGGAAATTTGCAGCTTTTTGCTGGTATCTGGGGAGAATGAAGTGAAAGTTACTAATCTCCAGGTAAGGATTTGCCATGGATGCAGAAAAAAGAGAGGACACATGAATATTGACTCAAGCATTGTCACACACACACCCCTCCCCCATTAGCTCTAATAATAATGATGACATTTGTTAAGCACTTACTATGTGCAAAGCACTGTTTTAAGCACTGGGGAGGGTACAAGGTGATCAGGTTGTCCCATGTGGGACTCACAGTCTTAATCCCCAATTTACAGGTGAGGTAACTGAGGCCCAGAGAAGCTAAGTGACTTGCCCAAGGTCACACAGCTGACAATTGGTGGAGCCAGGATTTGAACCCATGACCTCTGACAACCAAGCCGTGCTCTTTACACTGAGCGATTGGCAGTAAGTGAAGGAAACGAGTTTCAGGCTGTTACTTTTTTTTTCCCTTTATGGTATTTTTTAAGTGCTTACTGTGTGCCTGGCACTGTGCTGAGGTGGTTACAAGCTAATCAGGGTGGACACAGTCCCTGTCCCACACAGGGCTCACAGTCCTAATCCCCATTTTACAGATGAGGTAACTGAGGTATAGAGAAGTCAAGTGACTTGCCCATGGTCATACACTGGGTAATATAGTGTAATATACACAGTGAAATACAGAATGATGATGATATTTATTAAGCACTTATGCCAAGCATTGTGCTTAACACTGGGCTTGATATAAGATAGTCAAATTGGACCTAGTACTGCCCCAAGTGGGGCTCATAGTCTAAGGGGGGAGAATGGGCATTTTATCCCTGTTTTACAAATGAGAAACCTGAAGCACAGAGAGGTAAAATAACTTGTCCAGGATCACACAGCAGGCAAGGTTAGAGTCAGGAGTAGAACCCAGGTGTGCTGCTTCTGATTCCTATGCTCTTTCCTCTAGACAATGTTGCTTTCAGCTTTTGTAAAAGTCATAAAACTGAAGAATACATTTTTTATTGGTAAACTAGATATTCACCAGTCCCAAACGAATTCAAATCTACTTTAACAGGAAGCACCCTTTTGAAAATATTTAATGACTTTAATGACATCTACTTCAGGTAAAGAGTGGGTTTTCTGGTATATACTTGACTGAAGGTCATTCAGAAAAGGAAATGTTTGGTTTTACATTGAAGTGAGGTTTCAGGTGCTGTGTAGGAATGCCTCAGGTCTCATTTACAAGGCAATTTTCTTTTTAGTTTATGGCCAAGGAACTTTCTGCAAAATTCCAAAAACATTGCAATAACATTTTCAAAATTCATGAGAAATGTATTTCCCGAGGACAGTCCTTTTTAGTTCTGCTACGGACATATTAAGAGTAAAAGCTTTTCAACATTGAAACTTAGTCGATATCCCATGACCTTTGGAAGAAGTCTCCATGAGCTTTCTTAGTAGGGGAAAGGGGGTCCACTTACTTTTGTTGTCTAATCGATCTTTCTGTCACATTCTTTCAGAGGTGTCTCATATCCCTTTTCCCTTGTACACCCTACACTTATGAATAGGAATAGCACAGACTTTACTCATTTTTCATGCATTCCAGAAAGAGCAAGAGGGAGCTGTGAACACCATCCACTTCAGAAAATACAAACTACGTTATGTGAATTCAAATCACCAGTTTTAATGGATACCAAAGCTACTGCTGGAGGGGGCAAAGGAAGATAGGAGAAAGTATATTTTGCTAAATGTCTTAAAGATGCAGCAGTTGGCTCTTGAGCATAAGGCCAGCCTATTGTTTTCATTCATATTAATATTCCTACCATTCGGTGGGCCAGGGGGAATCCCATTGTTCTGTCTTCATTCTTATCACTTTCATCATGTATAATTTGTTGCCTTAGTAGCTGTTTACCTAAGAACCTACCATCCTCCCCATCTCATAAGCCCACAGCCTTGGTGTCATCCTCAACTCTGCTCTCTCGTTCACCCCTAACATCCAATCTGTCACCAAAACCTTCCGGTCTCACCTCCACAACATCGCCAAGATCCGCCCTTTCCTCTCCATCCAAACCGCTAACCTGCTGGTTCAATCTCTCGTCCTATCCCGACTGGATTACGGCATCAGCCTCCTTTCTGATCTCCCATCCTCCTGTCTCTCCCCACTTCAATCTATACTTCACGCTGCTGCCCGGATCATCTTTGTGCAGAAACACTCTGGGCATGTTACTCCCATCCTCAAAAATCTCCAGTGGCTACCAATCAACCTACACATCAGGCAAAAACTCCTCACTCTCGGCTTCAAGGCTCTCCATCACCTCACCCCCTCCTACCTCTCCTCCCTTCTTTCCTTCTACACCCAAGCCCACACCCTCCGCTCCTCTGCCACTAACCTCCTCACTGTGCCTCATTCTCGCCTGTCCAGCCGTCAGCCCCCAGTCCATGTCCTCCCCCTGGCCTGAAATGCCCTCCCTCTGCATATCTTCATCATCATCATCAATCATATTTATTGAGCGCTTACTGTGTGCACAGCACTGTACTAAGCGCTTGGGAAGTACAAGTTGGCAACATAGAGAGACAGTCCCTACCCAACAGTGGGCATATGTGCCAAGCTAGCTCTCTTCCTCCCTTCAAAGCCCTACCGAGAGCTCACCTCCTCCAGGAGGCCTTCCCAGACTGAGCCCCCCCATTCCTCTCGCCCCCATCCCTTCTGCCTTACCTCCTTCCCCTCCCCACAGCACCTGTATATATGTTTCTACAGATTTATTACTCTATTTTACTTGTACATATTTACTATTCTATTCATTTTATTTTGTTAATATGTTTTGTTGTCTGTCTCCCCCTTCTAGACTGTGAGCCCGCTGTTGGGTAGGGACCGTATCTATATGTTGCCAACTTGTACTTCCCAAGTGCTTAGTACAGTGCTCTGCACACTGTAAGCGCTCAATAAATACGAATGAATGAATGAATAAGAAAAATTGTGATCTATTGTGCAATTTTCTTAACATCCTCAAATATCCTTCACTTATCTTCCGTTGGAGTAGGTAATAGTATTCAACTCCCATAATGAAATAATTGATTTGTAATGGATTTGGAATGGCAATTGATATTCTCAGTGATGGGCCCTTGTTGGCTGGAGCAATGATAAAAGTATGAAATAATGAAATACAACTGTACAATAGTGTACAGTACATTTTGGGGGGGAATTTTGGACATCAGAGGTGAGGGGAAAAAATTAAATTATTGACATCCAAGGGTCATTTTGTTTGTTTTGAAAATGAGTCACAATTCAGTTTTCTTTTGAACTTTTTTTAAAGGAACTGGCTAGGTGACAAAAAGGAAATAGAATACAGGCTGGGTTGTCTGCTTCCATAAATCTTCAACTTGCTTTGTTGTTAGGTTTGTTTAAAAAAGTTGACTTAGAAAAACAAAAGAGTTGTTTAATATGCTGGTTAGAATGATCTGATGTTCATTTTGATATATTTTTAGTCTACTGATTTTGAAAACACTGCACACAAACATAAGACATTGGATACAAGAATTTAAAGAGGAGCTTCTCCCTCCTGCTTGTCTTTGAGGAGGCAAAAATATTTAAACAGGATTCTTTACAGTCAGAATAGAATGGGCTTAGAATAGTTGGGGAAGGAGATAAGAAATCACCCTGAAAGATGTTATTACATAAAAATAATAATCATTTACCGTAACATAACCTTAACATTGGTAGCAAATAATATATTTTACAAAATTTTTGATATCCAGAGATTTTTTTAAAAAAAGGGAAAATGGGAAAGCCATGAGCAGGATAGATTAAGGAAATATTCTCAAGGTATGATCAAACTGGACAGTTGGAAGGCAAGACCAGAAGATATACCATTCTGAAATTCAGCAATCAGAAATAGGGTGACTGTCTTGAGGCCAAGACTTCAAGAAGATCATGATTTAAAGCGGAAGAAACAAAAACAACACCAGGCACTGTGGATAACCAATGCAATATTGCAGCAAAGTCCTACCTGTAAATGCTATGGAAATGATTATCAGACACCCAGTGGTCTATCAGTGACATTTGTATACACACATAATACTGTCACCTCCAGTAGGACCACTTATCAAACCCAAAGTAGAGACACATAGGAGCACAACACACACAAACACACACACACCGTTTTTTCTTTCTCTGAGTGTGTGTTCTCATCTCTATGTGTGCGCGCATGTGTGTGTGTATTTGCATTTGTATCATTAGCAGCGACTTAAATGCAGGCATCTAAGCAGCAGTTTAGGACTAGAATAAAAAAATAGTAAAGTTTTAAGAGGCATTTAGGTAGACAGGATATAATTATTGTTATTCTTAACATATACTGAGTGCTGACATTGGAAACACAGAAGAAGACCTTGTCCTTACCCAGAAGATTTAAACTGTAAATAACACAAATAAATTAAGACATGAAACCCCCTGTGGAGGCAAAGGGGCAGTGAAGAGTAACTCACACAAGCTATAGGTAGCTGGTGGCATCTGGTTTTCATTTAAAAATAAATGTATAAAACATTTTGACTCTCTTCCAGTTGCTTCATTTTAGGGCCATAGAGTGGCTTTATGACTAGGAAAGACTTCACAGAAGTGGGCTTTAGAGAAAGATTTGAAAGAAACGGACTTACAAGACCTTTAGAATGGATTCTGTTGAATCAGAGGGAGCAATGTGGGAGAACACAGAGCAGTGGAAGATTTAGAAAGGATTGTTAGGCTCTCTGAGGGCAGGGATCATGTCTACTAACTCTGTTATACTTTCTCCAGTGCTTAGTAAAGTGATCTGCAGAGTAAGTGCTCAATTAATATACTAATTATAGATTGAAAGAGAACAAGCAATCTTTGTGAGCTTTCAGAATGTGGCAAAGGCATTACCTTGTGTC
Organism: Tachyglossus aculeatus; assembly: GCF_015852505.1. Taxonomy (NCBI): domain Eukaryota; kingdom Metazoa; phylum Chordata; class Mammalia; order Monotremata; family Tachyglossidae; genus Tachyglossus; species Tachyglossus aculeatus. Next base: position 77,786,846 of record NC_052101.1, on the reverse strand, counting down.
TACCCCAGTGCTTAGAACAGTGCTTGGCACATAGTAAGCGCTTAACAAATACCATCATTATAGCAGCGTGGTCCAGTGGAAAGAGCACGGGCTTTGGAGTCAGGGGTCATGGGTTCAAATCCTACTCCGCCAATTGTCAGCTGTGTAACTTTGGGCAAGTCACTTAACTTCTCTGTGCCTGAGTTACCTCATCTTTAAAATGGGGATTAAGACTGTGAGCCCCCCGTGGGACAACCTGATCACCTTGCAACCTCCCCAGCGCTTAGAACAGTGCTTTGCACACAGTAAGCGCTTAATAAATGCCATTATTATTATTATTATTATTATTAAGATGTGATACTTCTTTACCCAAGAAAGTGTCAGATTCATCTTTAATGGCCAAAAGAGAACTAGATTTACAATTCCACCTCCTCCAATTTAGGACCCTTCTAGCACTATAAACTGCAATCTTTTTTCTTCTTAGTCCACTCCACCCCTCTGTGGCTCTCCACTGCCCTCCTCTTAAATTCTTTCAAATGTAAATCCTCTCAGAGTGGTCTTCCTTTGGAAAGTACAGGCCAGTCTTCCGTTCAAGGGTTAGTTATGTAAGGCAATTATTAGGTGCTAACGATGTATCAGGCACCAGGGTAAGGGCAGTAAAATGTCCAAAAAAAAGAAAGTTAAGGAATTATTGAAAAGTAAATGACCCAATTGAACATTACCACTAACAAAAGATATATAGCTATGGGCCATGCCCATATATATGTTTCCTAAAAATAGCAGAGATCAGGTAATTGTGCTAGTGCTAAAAAAAAAAAAGCTAAATAAAAAGGTAATACCGGAAGCTTGTGTGTATGTCTGTAGCATGTGTCATGAAGATTGGAAGATTGGGTTGGAAGGAACAGACTAGGCCGAGTATGGAACAAAGTAAACTACTAGCATCTGCTAGCCGGAGTGTGCCAAACCCACGTTGTTTTTTTTGCAGGTCATATCTGAAAGCATGGCATAGTGGAATGACCATGGACCTGGGTTCTAATCCCAGTTCTGCCAATTGCTTGCTGTGTGACATTGGGCAAGTCATTTAACTTCTCTGTGCTTCAGATCCCTCAATTGTAAAATGGGGATTCAATACCTGTTCTCCCTCCTACTTAGACTGTGAGTCCCAAGCGGGACAGGGACTGTATCCTAATTAACTTATACCTACCATATCAGTGAGAACAGTGTTTGACACAAAGTGAGTGTATAGCAAATACCATTTAAAAAAACAACATGGTTAGGATCCCATGATCAATAGTCATCTTTGAATACTCAGGACAGTTATATATAAATTGTGTGTAAAATATACGCTCCAAGGTAAAGGTCCTAATGTCAGCAAGTTTTTGAAGAATACCCAGTACATAATGATCTGCACAGGTAAAATTTGACCAAGTATTACAATTGATATTTAACCTAGACACAAACTTGTTTAGCCTGTTCTTTCTCTAACAGAAGATTATCCAAGAGTATCTATGCTCCAATAATTGATTTTTATGATAGAAAAAAATTAGTGGTATTGAACTGCCTAGTATCTGAGTATGTATGTAGATAATAATAATGATGGCATTTATTAAGTGCTTACTATGTGTAAAGCACTGTTCTAAGCACTGAGGGGGTACAAGGTAATCAGGTTGTCCCATGGGGGGCTCACAGGCCTCATCCTCATTTTGCAGATGAGGGAACTGAGGCCCGGAGAAGTGGAGTGACTTGCCCAAAGTCACACAGCTGACAATTGGTGGAGCTGGGATTTGAACCCATGACCCGGCTAGAGCATGGGCCTGGGAGTCAGGATCACCCGGGTTCTAATCCTGGCTCTGCCACTTGCCTGCTTTGTTCATTCATCCATTCATTCAATCGTATTTATTGAGCGCTTACTGCAGCGCAGAGCACTGTACTAAGTGCTTGGAAAGTACAATTCGGCAACAGATAGAGACAATCCCCACCCAACAATGGGCTCATAGTCTAGAAGGGGGTGATAGACAACAAAGCAAAACAAATAGACAGGCATCAATAGCATCAAAATAGATAAATAGAATTATAGACAGATACACATCATTAATAAAATAAATAGAATAATGTGTACAAATATACACAAGTGCTGTGGGGAGGGGAAGAGGGTAGAGCAGAGGGAGGGAGTAGGGGCAGTGGGAAGGGGAGGAGGAGCAGAGGAAAAGGAGGGCTCAGTCTGGGAAGACCTCCTGGAGGAGGTGAGCTCTCAGTAGGGCTTTGAAGGGGGGAAGAGAGCTCGTTTGGTGGATGTGAGGACGGAGGGCATTCCAGGCCAGAGGTAGGATGTGGACCAGGGTTGGACGGCAGGACAGGAGAGAACGAGGCACATTGAGGAGGTTAGCAGCAGAGGAGCGGAATGTGCGGGTTGGGCTGTAGAAGGAGAGAAGGGAGGTGAGGTAGGAGGGGGTGAGGTGATGGAAAGCTTTGACCCTAATAGTGAGGAGTTTTTGCTTTATGAGAAGGTTGATAGGCAACCACTGGAGATTTTTGAGGAGGAGGGTGACATGCCCAGAGCGTTTCTGTAGAAAAATAATCTGGGCAGCAGAGTGAAGTATAGACTGAAGCTGGGAGAGACAGAAGGTTGGGAGATCAGAGAGGATGCTGATGCAGTAACCCGGTTGGGCTGTGATGAGAGATTGTACCAGCAAGGTAGCAGTTTGGATGGAGAGGAAAGGACAGATCTTGGCAATGTTGTGAAGGTGAGACTGGCAGGTTTTGGTGACGGATTGGATTTGCTGGGTGAATGAGAGAATGGTATCGAGGATGACACCAAGGATGCAGGCTTGTGAAATCGGACCTTGGACAAGTCACGCCTCTTCTCTGTACTTCAGTTTCCTTATCTGTAAAATGGAGATTAAGACTGTGAGCCCCATATGGGACAGGAACTCTGTCCAACCCGCTTATCTTGTATCTACCCCAGTAGAACAGTGCTTGGCACATAGTAAGCACCTAAATACCACAAATATAATAATTATTATTATGCCAGAGAGAGCATGAATAAGCACCATATTTTGTCAAGCATAATTATTGAGCACTTACTATGTGCAGAGCACTTAGTATTTTACAGTATAATAGAGTTGGTAGACATGTTCCCTGCCCATAACAAGCTTAGTCTAGAGGGGGAAACAGACATTAATATAAATTACAAATATGCAGCGAGGCTCAGTGGAAAGAGTGCAGGCTTGGGAGTCAGAGGTCATGGGTTTGAATCCCGGCTCTGCCACTTGTCAGCTGTGTGACCTCAGACAAGCCACTTAACTTCTCTGTGCCTCAGTTACCTCATCTGTAAAATGGGGATTAAGACTGTGAGCATCGAGTGGGACAACCTGATCACCTTGTATCACTCCCAGTGCTTAGAACTTGCTTTTTATTCATTCATTCAATCGTATTTATTGAGTGCTTACTGTGTGCACAGCACTGTACTAAGCGCTTGGGAAGTACAAGTTGGCAACATATAGGGACGGTCCCTACCCAACAGTGGACTCACAGTCTAGAAACACATAGTAAGTGCTTAACAAATACCACCATTATTATTATAAGTGCTGTGGGGCTGAAGGAGGAGGGAATTAAGGATGCAAATCCAAGGGTAAGGATTATACAGAAGGGAGAGAGAGAAGAGCAAATGAGGGCTTAATCAGGGACGGCCTCTTGGAGGAAATGTGCTCTTAATAAGGCTTTGAAGATGGAGAGAGTTATCATCTCTGGGTCTCAGTTACCTCATCTGTTAAAAATGGGGATAAGAGTGTGAGCCCCATGTAGGACAGATTAACCAACCAGATTAATTTGTATCTACCCCAGCATTTAGAACAGTGCTCAGCACATAGTAAGCACTTCACAAGTATTATTATTATTATTATTACCATTATTAATATTATCCATTGGATATGAAGACAGAAGGTGTCCCAGTCAAGAGGCAGGACGTGGGTAAGAGGTCTGTGGCAAGATAGATGAGATCGAGATATAGTGAGTAGGTTTGTGTTAGAGGAGTGAACTGTGTGGGCTGGGTTGTAGTAGGAAATCAGAGAGGCATGGTAGGAGGAGGCAAGGTGATTTTGTGCTTTAAAGCTGATGGTAAGGAGTGTCTTTTTGATGTGGAGGTGGATGGGAAATGACTGGAAATTCCTGAGGAGTGGGGAAACAGGGACTAAACATTTTCCAGAAAAACAGTAAAAAAGAAATCAGAAAAATATTCAAAGATGGTGCTACTGACCATGAGATCTGTATTGCGTGTATGAAAATGAAAAGACTTATGTTTGTCATTCCCCCCATGTTATAATAATGATAATTCTCATGTTATGTATGAGGGTTGCTCTTTGCTCACCATTGTAGAAGCATTAGAGAAGCAGCGTGGCTTAGTGGAAAGAGCACGTGCTTGGGAGTCAGAGGATGTGGGTTTTAATCCCGGCTCCGCCACTTGTCTGCTGTGTGACCTTGGGTAAGACAGTTAACTTCTCTGTGCCTCAGTTATTTCATCTTTAAAATGGGGATTAAGACTGTGAGCCCCACATGGGGCAACTTGATTACCTTGTATCTACCCCAGTACTTAAAACAGTGATTGGCACAAAGTAAGTGCTTAACAAATTCCATAATAATAATAATAATTATTATTATTATTATTATTTTATCTTCCCGAAGGCCTCTGCTCCAAAACAGAACCCCATTTCTGACTGCTGTTCACCACAATGATTTATCTTCTCTTATCACCCTATTGCCCCCTTCTATATCACATCATTAGAGGTTTTGCTTTATTGTGTCTTTAAATTGTTTAATTTGTCCACCCCGTTTATTGTTACCCCACTTCAGCTCACTGTAGAGAAGCTGTTTTGGTATTCAGGTAAGGTGTGAAATGATGAGCATTGCTTTGGTACTGTAGTCTGTGTTTCAGGACCTAATTGTAATACTGCCTAAGTAACTGATGTTAAACACGTTGCATGGCTGTGATGGCACTGCTCTAGGAATTAGAGCATGGCTTCCTCCAGTTATCGCCCCATATCCCTCTTACCATTCCTCTCCAAAATCCTTGAGTGAGTTGTCTACACCTTCTGTCTCAAATTCTTCTTCTCCAGTTCTCTCCTTGACTCCCTCCAATCTGGCTTCCGTCCCCTGCACACCATAGAAACTGCCCTTTCAAAGGTCACCAATGATCTCCTTCTTGCCAAATCCTGTGGCCTCTACTCCATCCTACTAGTCCTCAACCTCTCAGCCATCTTCGACATTGTGGAGCATTCCCTTCTCCTGGAAATATTATCCAACCTTGGCTACACAGACTCTGTCCTCTCCTGGTTCTCCTCTTATCTCTCTGGCCATTCGTTCTCAGTTTCCTTTGTGGGCTCCTCTTTTGCCTCCCACCCCCTAACTGTGAGGGCCCCTCAAGGTTCAGTTCCCTTCTATTCTCTATCTACACCCACTCCCTTGGAGAGCATATTTGCTCCCATGACTTCAACATACATTTCTTTGCAGGTGACACCCAAATCTACATCTCCAGCTCTGATCTCTCTCCTTCTCTCCAGTCTCACAACTCCTCCTGCCTTCAAGACATCTCCTCTTGGATGTCCTCTTGTTACCTCAAACTTAACATGTCCAAAACAGAGCTCTTTATCTTCCCACCCAAACCCTGTCCTCCCCTTGACTTTCCCATCACTGTAGACATCACCACCATCCTTCCTGTCTCACAGGCCTGTAACCTTGGTGTTACCCTTAATTCCTTTCTCTCATTCACCCATATCAATCCATCACTAAATCCTGTTGGTCCCACCTTCACATCGCTAAAATCCTCCTTTGTCTCTCCATCCATACTGCTACTACATTAATACAGTCACTCATCCTATCCCACCTGGATAACTGCATCAGCCTCCTTGCTGACCTCCCAGCTTCCTGTCTCTCCCTATTCCAGTCCACACGTTAATCCCCTGCTCAGATCATTTTTCTAAAAAAACGTTCTGAACACATCACTCTGCTCCTCAAAAAACTCCAGTGGTTGCCCATCCACCTCCATATCAAACAAAAACTCCTCCCCATTGGCTTTAAAGCACTCCATCACCCCATCCCTCCTACCTCACCTCCCTTCTCTCCTTCTATAACCCAGCCCACACACTTCATTCTTCTAGTGCTAACGTTCTCATTATGCCTTGATCTCACCTGTTTCGCGACCGACCCCTAGCCCGCATCCTGCCTCTGACCTGAAACTCCCTCCCTCCTCTAATCTGACAGGCAATCACTCTCCCCCGCTTAAAAGCCTTCCTGAAGGCACATCTCCTTCAAGAGACCTTTCTAGACTAAGCCCTACTTTTCATTCATTCATTTCATGCAATCATATTTATTGAGTGCTTACTGTGTGCAGAGCACTGTACTAAGTGCTTGGAAAGTACAATTCAGCAACAAATACTACTACTACTACTACTACTACTACTAATAATAATAATGACATTTATTAAGCGCTTACTATGTGCAAAGCACTGTTCTAAGCACTGGGGAGGTTACAAGGTGATCAGGTTGTCCCACGGGGGTTCACAGTCTTCATCCCCATTTTTCAGATGAGGTAACTGAGGCCCAGAGAAGTGAAGTGACTTGCACAAAGTCACACAGCTGACAGTTGGTGGAGCCGGGATTTGAACCCATGACCTCTGACTTCAAAGCCCATGCTCTTTTCCACTGAGCCACGCTGCTTCCCCACCCCAAATAAAAACAATCCCTGCCCAACAATGGGCTCACAGTCTAGAAGTGGGGAGACCGACATCAAAACAAGTAAAAAGGCATCAATAACATCAATATAAATATAATTGAAGATATATACACATCTTTAATAAAATAAATAGCCCAATATTCCTAATCTCCCTCTCCCTTCTGTATCACTCTGACTTGCTCCCTTTGCATGTCCCCCTCCCAGCTCCAAAGCACTATGTACATAGCTGTAATTTTATTTATTTGTATTGATGTCTGTCTCCCTCACTATTGACTGTGAGCTTGTTGTGGGCAGGAAATGTCACTGTTTATTGTTGTATTGTACTTTCCCAAACACATAGTACAGCAATCTGCACATAGTAAGTGCTCAATAATCAATCAATCAATTGTATTTATTGAGCACTTACTGTGTGCAGAGCACTGTACTAAGCACTTGGGAAGTACATGTTGGCAACATATAGAGATGGTCCCTACCCAACAGTGGGCTCACAGTCTAGAAGGGGGAGACAGAGAACAAAACAAAACATATTAACAAAATAAAATAAATAGAATAGATATGTACAAGTAAAATAAATAAATAGAGTAATAAATACGTACGAACATATATACATATATACAGGTGCTGTGGGGAAGGGAAGGAGGTAAGGGGGGGAATGGAGAGGGGGAGGAGGGGGAGAGGAAGGAGGGGGCTCAGTCTGGGAAGGCCTCCTGGAGGAGGTGAGCTCTCAGTAGGGCCTTGAAGGGAGGAAGAGAGCTAGCTTGGCGGATGGGCAGAGGGAGGGCATTCCAGGCCAGGGGGATGACGTGGGCCGGGGGTCAACGGTGAGACAGGCGAGAACGAGGCACGGTGAGGATATTAGTGGCAGAGGAGCGGAGGGTGCGGGGTGGGCTGTAGAAGGAGAGTAGGGAGGTGAGGTAGGAGGGGGCGAGGTGATGGAGAACCTTAAAGCCAAGAGTGAGGAGTTTCTGCCTGATGCGTAGGTTGATTAGTAGCCACTGGAGATTTTTGAGGAGGGGAGTAACATGCCCAGAGCATTTCTGGATACAGACGATCCGGGCAGCGGTGTGAAGTATGGATTGAAGTGGGGAGAGACAAGAGGATGGGAGATCGGAGAGGAGGCTGATACAGTAATCCAGACGGGATAGGATGAGAGCTTGAATGAGCAGGGTAGTGGTTTGGATGGAGAGGAAAGGGCGCATCTTGGCAATGTTGCGGAGCTGAGACTGGCAGGTTTTGGTGACGGCTTGGATGTGAGGGGTGAATGAGAGAGCGGAGTCGAGGATGACACCAAGGTTGCGGGCTTGTGAGACAGGAAGGATGGTAGTGCTGTCAACAGTGATGGGAAAGTCAGGGAGAGGGCAGGGTTTGGGAGGGAAGACAAGGAGTTCAGTCTTGAACATGTTGAGTTTTAGGTGGCGGGAAGGCATCCAGATGGAGATGTCATGAAGGCAGAAGGAGATGCGAGCCTGGAGGGAGGGGGAGAGAGCAGGGGCAGAGATGTCGATTTGGGTGTCATCAGCGTAGAGATGATAGTTGAAGCCGGGGGAGCGAATGAGGTCACCAAGGGAGTGAGTGTAGAACGAGAACAGAAGGGGACCGAGAACTGAACCTTGAGGAGCCCCCACAGTAAGGGGATGGGAGGGGGAGGAGGAGCCTGCAAAAATGAGGAGAACCAGGAGAGGACGGAGTCTGTGAAGCCAAGGTTGGATAGCGTGTTGAGGAGAAGGGGGTGGTCCAATCAATCAATCAATCATATTTATTGAGCGCTTACTGTGTGCAGAGCACTGTACTAAGCGCTTGGCAAGTACAAGTTGGCAACACATAGAGACAGTCCCTACCCAACAGTGGGCTCACAGTCTAAAAGGGGGAGACAGAGAACAAAACCAAACATGCTAACAAAATAAAATAAATAGAACAGATATGTACAAGTAAAATAAATAAATAGAGTAATAAATATGTACAAACATATATACATATATACAGGTGCTGTGGGGAAGGGAAGGAGGTAATATGAGGGGATGGAGAGGGGGACGAGGGGGAGAGGAAGGAAGGGGCTCAGTCTGGGAAGACCTCCTGGAGGAGGTGAGCTCTCAGGGCCTTGAAGGGAGGAAGAGAGCTAGCTTGGCGGATGGGCAGAGGGAGGGCATTCCAGGCCCGGGGAATGACGTGGGCCGGGGGTCGACGGCGGGACAGGCAAGAACGAGGTACAGTGAGGAGATTAGCGGCAGAGGAGCGGAGGGTGCGGGGTGGGCTGTAGAAGGAGAGAAGGGAGGTGAGGTAGGAGGGGGCGAGGTGATGGAGAGCCTTGAAGCCCAGGGTGAGGACTTTCTGCCTGATGCGCAGATTGATTGGTAGCCACTGGAGATTTTTGAGGTCCACAGTGTCAAAGGCAGCCGAGAGGTCGAGGAGGATTAGGATAGAGTATAATCGGTTGGATTTGGCAAGCAGGAGGTCATTGGTGACCTTTGAGAGGGCAGTTTCCGTGGAATGTAGGGGACGGAAGCCAGACTGGAGGGGGTCGAGGAGAAAGCTGGTGTTGAGGAATTCGAGGCAGCACGTGTAGACGACTTGTTCAGGGAGTTTGGAAAGGAATGGTAGGAGGGAGATGGTACGATAACTAGAAGGTGAGGTGGGGTCAAGAGAGGGTTTTTTTAGGATGGGAGAGACATGGGCATGTTTGAAGGCAGAGGGGAAGGAACCAGTGGAGAGTGAGCGGTTGAAGATGGAAGTTAAGTAGGGGAGAAGGGACGGGACGGAGCGAGAGATTTCATGAGATTTCATGAGATGAGAGGGAATGGGGTCAGAAGCACAGGTGGCTGGAGTAGCACTTGAGAGGAGGGAGGAGAGCTCCTCTGAGGATACTGCTGGGAAGGATGGGAGAGTAGCGGAGAGTGTCCTGAATCTTGATACCATTTGGTCCCCTTACTCTCTCAGTCTACCAAATGATATACTCACTCTCTTGATGTGGTTCCCCCCCGTATTGTGTGCATGTGTATTATTCGATAGAATTCTGCCTCAGTAAAATATTCAGTGACTATCTTCATCTCTCTGTCATCAGTGGGAATCCTGGTTGTAAATATTTGGGTCTGTCACCTGGGTCTCCTTCAGGAGAATTATAGAGCTTTTCTGATTCTAAGAAGTAGTTCAAGTAACATCCCAGATGATGAGATTGGAATTGTAGTACCAGCTTCCAGAATCCTTGTTGTGTCCTTGTGCATTGCTGCATAGATTAGGTTGTCTAAGACTGGACCTGGGGAAAGAATCAGTCCTGGCTCCTCTGATTCTGACACCAACTGAAGAACTGGCTAAGAGATGGCTGAAGGTAAGGAAAAGAGTATGGAAGACAGTGTCCCTAGCCTCCAGAGATATGCATTGATTGCAGAATGTATTATATCCATAGTGTATCCCTTATACCTAGAGGCCAACATAAAGGACAAAATTCTGATCCGTGGAAAAAAATACCTTTTCACTAGAAAGATGCTTGAACAGATGACAAATGGTACTGGCAATTTCATATTCAGGAAAGTTTATATTTGAGGACTGCAAGAAATCATTTTTATGTCCGGGAAATACCAGCAATTCAAAAAGCAGTCAATGCTTGTGCTGGTATCACATGTTTTAGCTTTCTTTCTACAAACCCTCCATGTTCTACTTGCATAAAGCCATGTATGGGGTCTGTTACTGAATTTGTATCCCTGCATTCAGTAAAGTTCAAATGCTGCCCCTGATTTTCCTCACTGTTTCATTTTTTGCCTAAATTTATCAAAGTACCAGCATGCCAACTGAATTGCCACTTTTAAACCCTTCTTTTCTGTCAGTTTATTTTGCTGAACCTAAGTGCAATCCAGCACAAATATTTCACTTAGAGAGGCCATGCAATTTGTTGTTTGTGCCTATGTTTAGCCAAATACAAATATTTTATTTTAGTCCTTGCATGATTTGGAATGTCTTTGCAAGTTAATTTGTGTTTAAAGTCCAAGTTTATATTCCCAAACTATTCATTCCCTTATTGCCTAGGAGTAAAGGGCCTATTTTTGTCCTGCATCAGTACATAGGTGCCTGAATACATTGGCCACGTGGTCTGAACTCCTGGACATTGGCTTTATTGTACTGTCAGCCCTCTCCCTTCTATGTATTCACTCAGAGCCTAGTGGAAACAGCATGGCCCTGGGAGTCAGGTACCTGGGTTCTAATCCCAGCTCCACCACTTTCCTGCTGTGTGACTTTGGGCAAATCACTTAACTTCTCTGTGCCTTAGTTTCCTCATCCACAAAGTGGGGATTGAATACCTGTTCTCCCTCCTATTTAGACTGTGGGGGACTGGGACTGTGTCTGACCTGATTATCGTATATCTACCCCAGCACTTCTTATAGTGCTTGGCACGCAGTGAGCATTAACAAATACCACAGTTATTATTGTTATTTTATTTCCAGCGAAAGACTCTTTACGTTAGTTCTGAAAGACATTTTAGATCACCAGGCATCCTACCATATAAACCCTTATGAATCTTTAAGAACCCTTACCAATTCTTATACCCTCCATTGAGAAGCAGCGTGGCTCAATGGAAAGAGCCCGGGCTTTGGAGTCAGAGGTCTTGGGTTCGAATCCCAGCTCCTCCACATGTCTGCTGTGTGACCTTGGGCAAGTCACTTAACTTCTCTGAGCCTCAGTTACCTCATCTGTAAATTGGGGATTGACTGTGAGCCCCACGTGGGACAACCTGATCATGTTGTATCCCCCCCAGCGCTTAGAACAGTGCTTTGCACATAGTAAGCGCTTAACAAATGCCATCATTTTTATTATTATTATTTATTTATACCCAGCATTCTTGATATAGCACATTTTTAGGGGAGTCTCTGTTTCTCTTACCGCAGCCCACTTTTTCTTCAATTCCCACCTTATTGAACGTAATCAAATATTTTATCCCACATTTTTCATGAAAAGTGAAACAGCCCAATAGCATCGTATCAGTTAGTGTCTTCATAATAAAGAATGATCAAGCAAACTAATTAGCTTTATGGTAGGTGCCATTGGAATGAGAGAAAAAAAGAAAATCAGCTTGATTTTCTCCTGATCTGGACAAAATTGTTCTTACTCCTTACTTTTAATGAGGAGAATGGTCAAACAGGTGATGTTAGGAGTTATCTGTATTGTTATACTCCAAAATACAGCCATCAAAAGTGGAAGTAAATTGGAACACTGTGAAACAAGGCTGCAGTAAGAAAATGAGAGAGCTGGAACAGCTGTTCCAGATTCACTGCAGCTGCAGCAGACCTCACAAATCAGGAGTGGGAACACAAAGTGCGAATGCAGGGTGGTGGCCGCAGGCAGTACAGGTGCACTGAAGTGTACCCTCTGCTTCCGCAGTGAGCTGGAAGGCTCTAGGTGGATTTCTGTGGTGGGGAGGAGCTGCTCTGGGGACCATCTGCATCTCCTGATACAACCCAGCCCGCACACTTCACTCTTCTAATGTTAACTTACCCACTGCACCTTGATCTCATCGATGTTGCTGCCGACCTCTCGCCCACATCCTCCCTCTTTCCTGGAACTCTCTCCCCCTTCATATTCAACAGACCACCACTCTTCCCACCTTCAAAGCTCTACTAAAATCATAGCTCCTCTAGGAAGACTTCTCTGACTTGTACTAGGAGCTTACTACAGTGCTGTGCACACAGTAAGTGCTCAATAAATACGATTGAGTGACCGACTGACTTTCTCTAGTCTCTCCACCCTATTCCCCCTCCCTTAGGTGTCGCCTATGCATTTGGCTGGGTACCCCTCACCGTGCCTCGTTCTCGCCTGTCCTGCCGTCGACCCCTCGCCCACGTCATCCCCCTGGCCTGGAATGCCTTCCGTCCGCACATCCGCCAAGCTAGCTCTCTTCCTCCCTTCAAGGCCCTACTGAGAGCTCACCTCCTCCAGGAGGCCTTCCCAGACTGAGCCCCCTCCTTTCTCTCCCCCTCCTCCCCCTCCCCACCCCCCCACCTTACCTCCTTCCCTTCCCCACAGCACCTGTTTATATGTATATATGTTTGTACGTATTTATTACTCTATTTATTTATTTTATTTGTACATATTTATTCTATGTATTTTATTTTGTTAATATGTTTTGTTTTGTTCTCTGTCTCCTCCTTCTAGACTGTGAGCCCACTGTTGGGTAGGGACCATCTCTATGTGTTGCCAACTTGTACTTCCCAAGCGCTTAGTACAGTGCTCTGCACACAGTAAGCTCTCAATAAATATGATTGAATGAATGAATGTCCCATAAGCACTTTAATATTCAACCCTACCCCATCCCCACAGCTCTTATTTACATATTTTCATACTCTGCTGTTTCCTCTATCTGTCGTTTATTGTAATGTCAGCCTCCTCCTGTAGACCTTAAGCTCCTTGTGGACTCCCTGTGTCTGCCAACTCTATTGTATGGTACTTTCCCAAGCTCTTAGTACAGTGCTCTGCACACAGTAGGCACTCAGTAAACAACATAGGCTTATTGATTGATTGCTGGGGGGCATGGGTTGGGGGAGTGTGCATGGAATTGGCTGAAGGCCATACTCTGTTGGGAGTATGAGGCTGTACCCTGGGGCACCCCTCCAGCAGTTCAGCAGGCCATTGCCGGCCCCTCCAGTCACTGCCACTGCTGCTGGGATATTTCCAGGGAAAGGAGAACGGGGAAGCAGGGAAGAGGATGGAGACCTTGGGAGTTAGCAGGAGGGACCAGTCTTACAGCCCTTGTGAAAGCCAAACTGCAGAACTGCAGACCCTTACTCCCACTGGGCTGTGGGGAAAGCCACTCTGGATGTAGAGGGACATAAGGGTCCCTTCCTGAGGGTTTCTATCCCCAGCCACATAGGTGGAGGCTGAGAGGATGTTGAGGCATCCAGGCTCTGGCCCAGCTGGTGACATGTAATAATAGTGATGGCATTTATTAAGCGCTTACTATGTGCAAGGCACTGTTCTAAGCACTGGGGAGGCTACAAGGTGATCGGGCTCCCACGGGGGGCTCACAGTCAATCCCCATTTTACAGATGAGGTAACTGAGGCACAGAGAAGTTGTGACTTGCCCAAAGTCACACAGCTGACAATTGACAGAGCCAGGATATGAACCCATGACCACTGACTCCAAAGCCCATGCTCTTTCCACTGTGCCATGCTGCTTCTCCATCCTCGCAATATGCTGCATGGCTATTGTAGCGTGTGGCTTCATAGACGTCCAGGCAGTAGTTTTCTTTCACCCTTGAACTTGAGGTTATGTTCCTCGAAATTGTGCCTTTCTCACGGAGTAGGTTTTCCTACATGTTTATAAGTAGTTATGTTCCACTTGAAAATCAACCCTAGCTTGACACCCGAGTCTTAGAAATAAATAAAAATTGCATTGTAAACCCCTTCCTGACTTACTATCCCTTCCCCTTTCCCTTCCCCTGTTCCTAGTAGATTTCCTGCTCTCTTGCACCCAGTAATAATAATAATAATAATAATAATGGAATTTGTTAAGTGCTTACTATGTGCAAAGCACTGTTCTAAGCGCTGGGGGGATACAAGGTGATCAGGTTGTCCCGCGTGGGGCTCACAGTCATCATCCCCATTTTACAGATGAGGTAACTGAGACTCCGAGAAGTTAAGTGACTTGCCCAAGGTCACACAGCAGACATGTGGCGGAGCTGGGATTCGAACCCATGACCTCTGATTCCAAAGCCCGTGCTCTGCCCACTGAGCCACGCTGCTTCTAAGTACTTAGTCCACTGCTCCCCTGCCTTCCCAGCTCCCACCCCTAGGCTCCAGTGGGTTTTTTTTTCTTTGATTGAACTTCAGTTGTAGCAACAGTTGTTGCCTCTGTCCCCTTCTCATTCCCAGTTTTTAGCTCCAGCTCCCCGTCCCAGCCCCAGCTGTTGAGAACAAGTCGGAAATGAGAAGTGGGATCCACACACTCTGCTTGTGGCAGTGGCCACTGGCATAACTAGGATTAATTAAAAAAATAAATACTCAGGAGCATGGAGGGAAGCTGGGGGGAGGGCCTAGTACAGGATATTGTGTTGGGCAGGAAAATTTCTGGGAGCAGTGGAGAGCTGGTAGGAGGCATGGAAGGGGAAGGAGTTGTCTTGCCTGCAGCAATTGGATGTAATGTCGAGCGTGGGGCTTATGGATACTAGGGTAAATCAGCAAATAATATCAGCAGGTATTGTAGGTTGTCTGTACTGCGGGATACAGCTATTCATAAAAATTAAGGTTAGTATAAGCAACAACTCACAAACTCAAAATATCTATCCACTCTGCAACCTACAAAACCCTTTCTACATCCAAATGATAACATATTTGGAATACATACAGGGAACACATTGTGATTGAAGACAAAAATAGGGAGTTGAAACTGGAAATAAAATGTTTGATACAAACCATAAATATTGTACGTTAAGGAATCAAGGTTAATAATTTACGTGCTTAGTACAGTGCTCTACATGCAGTAAGTGCTCAATAAATACCATTGATTGACTAAACTGTTGATTCACGTAATAAACATATAAGGATTTTCCTATGGAAAATTTTATTGTGTGAGTTTCATCCCTTGTACTTGATAATGAAAACAGGGTCCCAAGATTTAGGGAGTCCATGAGGGTCAGGGAGCCAACATTCTTTACCAGGACTGAGTGAATTACAGATAAAATGAGATACAAGAGGAAAACATGCTAATTCATGGTAGAGAAGTTGCCAAAAAAGAAACAAAAATCCTCAATTGCCACTGTCAAGTTCTCAGCTAGATTTTGTAAAGTCTTCAAATTTTAGGTGAAGCAGCTCCTACACGTCTTGTGGTTCAGAAATGGGATTATTTTTGAAAGGAGCCCTAACTTTTTTGGAATACAAGAAAAATTTGGCTGAAAAAAAATTCCTCAGACTTCCAATCATTATTTCCCTGTATACAGGTTCTCAGGCTAAAGTTACCAAGCATTTTATAAGGCAGGACTAGCGGGTGTTTATCCTTTTGTCCAGAACTGTAGTCCCCAGAATTAGTAGTACATTATTTGACAATCAGCCCTCTTTTCACAACTATAAAGTGTGTTTTGATTTCAATGTTCAGGAAGGAGATGGCCAATGAAATAGTGCAGAGTTCATATCTGGTGGTAGCAGTTTACCATAAATGTATTTCAAGCTTCAGATAATGAGTTGTAAAATGAACAGTCGGGGGTATATAAGGAGGATACAAACAAAAGCATTCATTGAAAAGTAAGATATAGAGTTGGGGATGTGGAAAGTTATATTAAAAGGGATTCATGCACTTTTGTGGTGGCTTCTCTACTTCATTGGAAATGCTGAATCGTTTGATTCGTAAACTAAACCCTTTACCCAAACCCCCCAATTCCTGTAGGTTTGATAAAAAATACTTTGTGGGTGCTTCCTTTTTCCACACTTTCTTTAATCTGGATCTTTGAAAGACAAGCAGTTTCTTCTTAGGCAAACAGCTTTATGGAACTATTAAATCTGGCACCTGCAGTAAATACTGAAGGGAAGCACGTGGTACAAAAGGCTCAGGGCCTTGGGTCTGAGCTTTGAAAGGGCTCCAACTATATTGCCAATGCAAATGCAGGAGAAAAAAAATGACTGGAACAAATTGAAAGGTTATTCTGACTGGAATTTAAAATCTCAATTAAAAAAGGCTTTTATAAGCAAAAGGCCTTGGAGTAACTGGATCATTTAAAAATACATCTTTTCTACATTAAATGTAGTGTGACGACCACATTAGAAATGCTGAAGTCAAAGAATGTTGCTTAAACATTTGCAATTTACTTAAAAGGACAGCTAAAATCTTCTGCTAGGGAAATAGAGTTCAACCCTCTAATCAGAAATAGTTTCCATTCCTTTATTCTGCCCTATTTTGCAACACCTTCCTGGTACCATTTTGCAGACTTTTCCGCACCACACTGTGTGGAATATTCTGTGATCTTCCTGAGCTTCATATATTTTTGGTCATAACTTGGTTAGCAATTGGTTTTAATTCTTGCCTAGTAAGGTAAGCCTCTACTGCTGCCAGATGGTCAGAAAGTGTTATTAGGTTAGCTGAGATGTGCACTGTTTTGACATATTCTTTAGAAGGTGGACCTTACGTGAATCTCTCACACACACCTGTCTCTTTGGGCCAACCTTTCGGTCTAGCCATATGATTTCTTAAACTGCTTTTATTTTGGTATCTATTTGATATACCTTTTGGAAAAGTTCAAGTAGAGTAAGGTGCATTCTGGTTTATAATAATCTTCAGACATTCTTTGATACTCTTGTTACTTATAACTCCCAAAAATTCCATTGTGAAGAACATTATTGCTTCTGGGGGAAATGACTGTTTAGGAAGTTGGGAATGAGAAACCTTTCTTCATAGGCATTTTGTAATAGGTGAAGGGAAGAGAGAGTTACAAAGGTTCTGACTGCCAATTCAATCAGTGGTATTTATTGAGTGCATACCATGTGCAGAGCATTGTACTAAATGCTTGAGAGAGTACAGTATTACAGATTTGATAGATATGTTCCCTGCCCACTAGGAGCTTACAGTCTAGAGGGGGAAACAGACATTTAAATGAATTACAGATGTGTATATAAATGCTGTGGGGCTGAGGGTGGGGTCAATAAATGGTACAAATCCAAGCTTGGTTTTAGTCTAGACTGGTTTTAGTCTAGAGGGGGAAACAGACATTTAAATGAATTACAGATGTGTATATAAATGCTGTGGGGCTGAGGGTGGGGTCGATAAATGGTACAAATCCAAGTACAAGGGTGACGCAGAAGGGAAAGGGAGTAGGGAAATGACCTTACTCAGGGAAGGCTTCTTGGAGGAAATATGATTTTAATAAGGCTTTAAAGGTAAGGAGAGTGGTGGTCCATCAGGTATGAAGAGCAAGGGAGTCCCATACCCAAGGGGAGATGTGGATGAGGGGGTCGGTGGCGAGATAGATGAGATTGAGGTAAAGTGACTATGTTGGCATTACTCCTATCACCTTACCAAGAAATATTTATCCTTACTATACTATTTCCAGATTTAATCAAGAGTCAGGATAATTGTTAATGACAGTAACTTCTCCTGTGAATAGTGGATTGCTACAATTATTAATAAGCTTTTGTTCCACGCCAATTGTGACTCCCTGAAGTAATTAATATACAATGAAATATTTCATATCATATCATTTCATGTAAACTATTGCCAGGAACTTAGTATAGAGTTTTCCATTGCTCATCTTTTATTTCTGTTTCAAAACCATCAGAGATCTTTCCCACATCAGCCGTTCATTTTTAAATATGAAGACTGTTGGAAAAGAAAGTTTTCCTTCAACTTCTCGTACTATTGGAAATAATAGCTTTTGTTTGTATTCCGGGTTAGGAAATGCATGCAAATATTAGCAGTAATTCATTATTTCATTTACTCCACCTACCAAGAAGGCCTAACAAAAATGAAGATAGAGAGATTGATTTATTGATAATAAAGGAGTTTTGGGTGTGACCTGGATCTCCACCACCTGCAAATGCATGTTGAAAGAAATTCTGTATATCAGACCCTGCTTATTTTCAGTCTTCTTTCCTTTTGCACCCTTTCCCCAAACTCTCCAGGTATTTATCAAAGGCTATATATAACATAACTGTCTAGTTTATTCAGATATTAATTTCCACTGGTTTTAGCAATTCCAACAATTTGTACAGCGAGTACTTAATCAAGCATCTGCTGCATAGGATTCTCTTCTACTGGCCCAGATGACATCCACACCCACAGCCCCTGCCAACCAACCCATACTGTTGTACACACTGGGACCAGGCCAGAGATTGTAGACAATTCAAAGTAAGCCATCATCGTCACCACTGAAAAAATAAATAAATATATACTGTACTTGGTGATGTGCTGATTGCTGATGGTGGTATGATCCTGCTTCCTCCCACCTGGGACTGTAAATTGTCAGTCTGATTTTGTTCCCTAATTTGCTTAAGAGGTAGCAGTTTGATAAGCTAAACCCTTGATTTTTGAGAACCCTATTAGGAAGGCATTGCTCACCCTGGTTGGGCAAAGGTACAGTGTGGAAAATCTCTGCCTTTTTGATCCCACACACCATTCATCTTGAAAAATGATTGACTTATTCATACACCTGTGTCTCACCCAGGCTATATGTAAATTTTTCTGAGGTTAGGGACCAGGTTTATTAACTTAACTGTACTCTTCCAAGCACTTAGTACAGTGCTCTGTACCCAGTGAAGGCTTGGGAAATGCTAATGATTAATTGATTGCTAAAGAGGTGATAGTGAAATAAGGGATTATAAATTATATTACTATTTCTATGTATCATGTCTATATGATAAATAATAGAGTAAATATATATGCAAAAGCTTCTTCATCAACTAGGTGATCAATATCCTAGACTGTCCATTTTCTGTAGGACTCTTGTTTAGGAGAGAGGATATCCCATCATCATGAAGCCTACCTTGCAACCTTCTCACTTGCCTCCTCTCCCACACTCCTCCTCCTTGTAAATCTGTACTATTCCCCCACAGAGACCACCAATCTCTCAACTCCATTCATTCATTCATTCAATCATATTTATTGAGCACTTACTGTGTGCAGAGCACTGTACTAAGCACTTGGGAAGTACAAGTTGGCAACATATAGAGACGGTCCCTAACCAACAGTGGGCTCACAGTCTAGAAGGGGGAGACAGAGAACAAAACAAAACATATTAACCGAATAAAATAAATAGAATAAATATGTACCAGTAAAATAAATCAATAAATAGAGTAATAAATACATATAAACATATATACATATAAACAGGTGCTGTGGGGAAGGGAAGGAGGTAAGGCGGGGGGGATGGAGATGGGGAGGAGGGGGAGAGGAAGGAGTGGGCTCAGTCTGGGAAGGCCTCCTGGAGGAGGTGAGCTCTCAGTAGGGCCTTGAAGGGAGGAAGAGAGCTAGCTTGGCGGATGGGCAGAGGGAGGGCATTCCAGGCCAGGGGGATGACTTGGGCCGGGGGTCGATGGCGGGACAGGTGAGAATGAGGCACGGTGAGGAGATTAGCAGCAGAGGAGCGGAGGGTGCGGGCTGGGCTGTAGAAGGAGAGAAGGGAGGTGAGGTAGCAGGGAGCGAGGTGATGGACAGCCTTGAAGTCGAGCGTGAGGAGTTTCTGCCTGATGCATAGGTTGATTGGTAGCCACTGGAGATTTTTGAGGAGGGGAGTAACATGTCCAGAGCGTTTCTGGACAAAGACAATCCGGGCAGCGGCGTGAAGAATGGATTGAAGTGGGGAGAGACAGGAGGATGGGAGATCGGAGAGGAGGCTGCTACAATAATCCAGATGGGATAGGATGAGAGCTTGAACGAGCAGGGTAGCGGTTTGGATGGAGAGGAAAGGGCGGAGCTTGGCATTGTTGCGGAGCTGAGACCGGCAGGTTTTGGTGACGGCTTGGATGGATGGATCCATCCATCTCTCTCAGCACCTCACACCCCACCTAGCCTCCATACCCAGTCTACCCACTCTTGATGACCAAATAGATGCTCTCAACACAACCCTCTCAACTCAACTTGCTCACTCCCCTATCCCTTCATCACTCTTGCATCACTAACCCACAGCTCTAGATCACTTGCACCATCTGCCTATTATGCTCAAGACACCAAACACTTCTGGCAGAAATCTAAACACCAGGCCGACCTTGTCCACTTCAAGTTTGTCCTTTCTTGTCTTAACTCTTCCTTCTCCTCTGTCTCGAAAAACTAGTTCTATTCCCTTATTGACACCCATGCCCATCACTCTCACCAGTTGTTCCAGGTATTTAACTCCTTCCTCAGAACCCCTGCTTCCCCCCTCCACCTCCCCCCAACCTTGTCCCCAATGATCTGGCCATCTACTTCACTAAGAAAATGAACACCATCAGGTGTGAGCTCCTCAAAATCACCCCTCCACCTCCTCAATCCCCCCTCCTCTCGCCTCCCACTTTCAACTTTCCCATCCTTCCCAGCAGTATCTCCAGAGGAGATCTCCTGCCTCTCAACCCCTCCACATGTGCATCGGACCATTCCTTTGCACTGTATAAAATCTCTCGCCCCTTCCCGCCTTCCCTCCTAAACTACCATCTTCAACCGCTCACTCTCCAATCGCTTCTTCCCCACTGCCTTCAAACATGCCTATGTCTCCCCCATCCTAAAAAAAACCCGTCCCTTGACCCCACAGCCCCCTCCAGTTATTGCACCAACTCCCTCCTGCCCTTCCTTTCCAAACTCCTGGAGCGAGTCCTCTACACTCACTGCCTCGAATTCCTCTCCGCCAACTCCCTCCTGGACCCTCTCCAATCTGGCTTCTGCCCCCTCCACTCCACTGAAACCACCCTCTCAAAGGTCACCAGTGACCTCCTTCTTGCCAAATCCAATGCTCCTTGACCTCTCAGCTGCCTTCGACACTGTGAACCATCCTCTTCTCCTCAACACTTTATCCAACCTTGGCTTCACTGACTCTGTCCTCTCCTGATTCTCCTCTTATCTCTCTTGATGTTCATTCTCAGTCTCCTTCGCGGGCTCCTCCTCACCCTCCCATCCCCTAACTATAGGGGTCCCTCAAAGGTCAGTTCTTGGTCCCCTTCTATTTTCCATCTACACTCACTCCCTTGGAGAACTCATTCGTTCCCATGGCTTCAACTATCGTCTCAATGAGGATGACACACAAATCTACATCTCCCTCCTGTTCTCTCTCCCTTTCTCCAGCCTCGCACCCCCTCCTGCCTTCAGGACATCTCTACTTGGAAGTCTTCCCACCAACTCAAACTAACATGTCCAAGATAGAGCTCATTATCCTCCCTCCCAAACCCTGTCCACTCCTGAACTTTCCCATCACTGTATACAGCACAACCATCCTTCCCATCTCACAAGCCCATAACCCTGGTGTTATCCTTGACTCTGCTCTCTCATTCACCCACATATCCAATCTGTCACCAAATCCTGTAAGTCTCACCTTCACAACATCCCCCAAATTCACCCTTTCCTCTCCTTCCAAACTACTACTATGTTAGTACAGTCACTCATCCTATCCCAACTGGATTGCTGAATCAGTCTCCTTTCTCACCTCCCAACCTCCTGCCTCTCCCCACTTCAGTCCATACTTCACTCTGCTGCCCAGGTTATCTTTCTACAGAAACATTCAGAGCATGTCACCCACCTCCTCAGAAATCTCCAGTGGTTGCCTATCAATGTCCGTATCAAACAAAAAGTCCCCAGTGTTGGCTTTTAAAGCTCTCCATCACCTTGCACCTTCCTACTTCAAGTCCCTTCTCTCCTTCTACATCCCAGCCCACACACTCCGCTCCTCTCGCTTAGTACAGTGCTCTGCACACAGTAAGTGCTCAATAAATATGATTGATTGATTGATTGGTGCTAACCTTCTCACTGTGCCTTGATCGTGCCTGTCTTGCCTCTGACGCCTGGCCCATGACCTACCTCTGGCCTAGAACACCCTCCCTCCTCAAATCCACTAAACAATCACTCTTCCCCTCTTCAAAGCCTTACTGAAGGTGCACGTCCTCCAAGAGGCCTTCCCAGACTAAGCCCTCATTTCCTTAGCTCCCCCTCCCTTCGGCTTCATGTCACCTTGCTCCCTTTGCTCTTCCCCACCTCTCCCCACCCCACAGCACTTGTGTATATATGTATATATTTATAATTCTAGTATTTATATTGATGTCTGTTTACTTGTATTGATGTCTGTTTTCCCCCCTATAGACTGTAAGCCCGATGTGGGCAGAGATTGTCTCTCTTCATTACTCAATTGTACTTTCCAAGCACTTAGTATAGTGCTCTGTACACAGTAAGTGCTCAATAAATACGATTGATTGAATGAATGAATGAATACCCCTGTAGCCAATAGCATGCATGACAAGTAGCCAATAGCATTCATGACAAGGATGGTTGGTTGGGGTAAGGTTGCAATGTGTGACCCTGGAACTGAAGTTCTTTATGCACCCCCTGGAGCAGCTGGCATTGCTGTGCCCTCATCTGGTTTGTACACAGTTGTTGAATGAGAGCCCTGTGTCTACCCTTCAGATTGTTTGAGGCCAGGTGGTAGTGCCAGTTTTAGATAGTGAAGGATGGAAATGAAAATAAAATAAATGCACATTCATACCAGAAGGGTAGAGGCAGGGGAACCATGGCTCCTCAACACATCACCATTGGAGGGTCAGGGAGGAGATAAAGTGTAGAAGGAAGGACATGGCAGTTGAAAAAATACCACATATCATCCGGAAGACAGTTATATCTCCCAGACACCTAACAAATGTAAAAGTGTGTATTTCATGTAACTACATTCCAGGTTAGATGACACTGCTGACATTTTTTTCAGTTTCCAGTTTTAAAGCATATATCTGTGTGTGAGTGTATGGAAAATGTTTCATGTATTTAGTCAAAGGAATCTTATAAAGGAATCTTATGTCAGCCTTCTCAGTTGGGTGGGGACCATCTCTATATGTTGTGGCTTTGTACTTCCCAAGAGCTTAGTACAGTGCTCTGCACACAGTAAGCACTCAATGAATATGATTGAATGAATGAATGTTGAGCTGTTGCCATTTGCTTGGATCTTTTTTTACTGCCATCTTGGATGCCATCCACTGACCAAGTCAGAAGTATGTTTCCCTGTCTCATTGTGTAGAAAACTCCATTTGACAGGAGACCTCAGGAAGCCATTTGATCCCTCCACTCTCCAGAGGTAGCCAAGAAGAGCAGAAGGGGAGAGATATGGGTGGCTTACCTTGGAGGTAAAATTGGAGATTGCGGCAGTGCTGAAGCTCCATGTTATGGGCCTGAATGCAGCAATGAATGGTTTATGCTGCCCTTTGTACTGCACATGGGGCTCTCTCTCACCCCGCGGGGCAGTGGTGGGATCCTGTAGACTGTAAGCTTATTGTGGGCAGGGAATGTGTCTACTAACTCTGTTATATTGTACTCTATCAAGGACTTAGTACAGTGCTTGGTACACAATATGCACTCTCAGTGCATACGATTGATTGACTAATTGATGTGGAAAAGGGGCACATCCTTAAGCTTCTTGGGGACAGGAAACATGAATACCAACTCTATTGTACTGAACTCTCCCAAGACCTTAGTACAGTGCTCTACACACAGTAAGCACTCAGTAAATACTATTGATTGACAAGGAAGCCCTGAGAAAGAACAGGTCCCGGATTGAGCAAACTCTCAAAATCACTCTTCCAACGATCTTGTTGGTATGCACTAGACCTGCCTTCATTTCATGATGTAGGTTTGTTAACCCAACTTTAAATAAGAGGGAGTGTTCAGACTTTCTGTCCATTCCATGTATCTAAAATCAGGCTGTTTCTCTCATTGTAATTCAAAGTGGCATTAGCTTTGCTTTCTACTTGAAGTAGGTGCTTCTGGAAATTTTTAATAAGGAACCTGTAGTAAATATTTGCTGAAAGTGTTGCATGTTGTGTCCAAAGAAATAAAGGTTACCAGAGGACATAAGGAGGGTGTGCCTCTCTCTCTCTCTCTCTCTCCCTCTCCTCTCAAGTCCATGTATTTTGATTTCGGTCAGGAATGTGGGTCCAACCTAATTCTGGTCTATCTGAGCTCTCCAAAAGAGTGAATAAAACAGACTTTAATTAGCTTCAGATTATCCAGTGTTTTTATTAAAATGAATTTAGTTTGGCGAGGGAATAGCAGTTGCTTCCAATTATATGACATTTTGAATAAACTGGTATAGACTTAATGAGGTTTTATTTTGTTTGCAATTTGGGGTTCACTAGGATGATCTCTTGCTTCTGGAGTCTATCACTTTTTTTTTTTCTGTGGATGAGTATCAGAGAAGGATTTCAATAATATTGGAACATGTTTCCCATGATGAAAAAGACTATTTCAGAGCAACCTCAAGGTCCTCTTTCTAATCTGATTAAATCTTTACCCAGACAGTGATTAAGAGCTACAATACCTTGTCCAGTTTCTTACCCGTACTGCCCCTTGTCAGGTATTATCGCAACTATATATGGCCATTTATTCTGTGTTTGTCACCAACCCAGTATGTGGCACTTTAATCCTTCCCATACCAATGAGTGGAGTTGTAAAATGGCTACAGTTCTTCCATAAAATCACTGGGCTTGCAGCCAGAATTGTTTCCCTAAATCCAAGACAAGGCATCCGTAATATCCTTTGAGTATGGGAGTTTTTTTCCATGCTTTCTTACCTCCCAGGTTAGTTGGTTGTAAATTTTGGGGAAGCAGTGTGGCCTATTGAAAAGAGCAAGGGCCTGGGAGCCGGAGGACCTGGATTTTAATCCGGATGCCCCCAAGTGTCTGCTGTGTGACTTTGGACAATTCACTCAACTTCTCTGTGCCTCGCTTAACTGTAAAATTGGATTCAGTACCTGTTCTCCCTCCTACTTAGACTGTGAGCCCCACATGAGATTGGGACTCTGTCCAACCTGATTAGCCTGTATCTACCCCAGCACTTAGAACAATGCTTGACACATAGTAAGCACTTACCACATATAATAAAAAAAAAATGCAAATAAAGTGGCACCATCGTTCAGTTCCTGTGACTCCTGTTGGATGTTGCCTTGGGTAGATTGTTGTCTTTTGCTATCGAGTCGTGTCCGACCCATAGCAACACCATGGACACATCTCTCCCAGTAGGCCCCACCTCCATCTGCAATTGTTCTGGTAATGTATCCATTGAGTTTCCTTGGTAAAAATACAAAGCTGTTTACCATTGCCTCCTTCTATGCAGTAAACCTTAGTCTCTGCCCTCGACTCTCTCCCGTGCCGCTGCTGCCCAGCACAAGTGAATTTTGACTTGTAGTAGATGGCTTTCCGCTCGCTAGCCACTGCCCAAGCTAGGAATGGAATGGATATGCCTCTGCTTGACTCATCTCCCATAGTGGAGACTGGTAGAGTACTGGAAACTCTCCAAGTGCGACCCTGAGAGGTGCTTGGGTAGATTTTCCTTTACAAATTATCTCTCAAGTGAAGAGGGAACAGCAGATTGTACCATTTAAGTGCCAGAGTTTCAGGTCCCCTTTTAATTAATGTAGAAGTCATCAATGTATTCCATCTCAGTTTGGTCTGAGTTGATGCCAATAAATCACAACCACTCTAGCGGGCAGTGATCGGAGCGGCTCCTTTCATCTTGGAGCTTCAGAAGAAAAACATTTCCATGCCGCCTATTTCACACTCATGTGTTCCTTAGGCAACATAATGTATTTGATTTGTAGCTCTGAGCAAGTCAACTTTCATTATGTACGTTCCACCAGCTACAACAAGTTTGATGATGTTGTTCTGTATCTGCACTTTCAATTTCTTCTTTAGTTTTGGTTATTATACAGAACTGCAAACCATCCAGATTAGGATTTTGTGCTCGGCTGCATTACTGCACAATTGCTTTCTCTGACAACGAGGGGGAAAAAAACCCTTTATAAAAGTCTCTAAACTAAAGAATACACATAGAGTGGGTTAATTTGAAGTCAGAATAATAAGGGGGGAAAAAGGGCCAGTCAACATATTCCTGAGACTCAGTAGAACTAATGCAATAAACAAATATTCTAAAGCATGTGTATGAAATTCATTGCTTAATTGAATTTAAATTGATTTTAAATTAGTTAATTCAAAATAATTCAAATTGAATTTGAATTATCCCCACCCTCTGCAGTAGTATAGATGGGCAGAAGCTCCAGGTCACATGTTCCCATGTTCCCCTTCCATTGAAGCTTTAGAAGTCTTTGGGGGTGGCCCATTGGCAGTTGTTGGCATGGAAACCATGAACCTGCTGTGCTGCCAACTTGCCCATGAACTCCCCGAGGTGAGGACAATAAGTTTGTCTCCAGAGGTTCCCCAGCCTCTCCCCGACCCCACTCGTAGTCCACAGCTCATCGCACAACATTCATTATCAAAGGTTTATTCTTCAGGCATCTGTCCTGTGGACTGTATGGGGCAAAGACATGATGTGGAAGTTTTAGACCCACCCCTATGTATGTCTCATGGCACTGGCTCATCTGTGTCATCTCCCTGCTGGGATTGGCAGCTCCTCCTCTCTGCCCTTCACCTGAGAATCCCTTCTGTGACTCCGTTGGCCCTTGCCCAAGTCACTCCTTGTGAGTGGAACTACAAGTGAACTTTACCCGATTTTTCCCACTGTACCTGCACCAACCTACATCAGTACCCTCAAAACCACATTGCTTTGTCTTGCCCTACCCTCTGAGCCTGCTCTTGCCTTTTTCTTTTAGCCTAACAA
This sequence comes from Tachyglossus aculeatus, assembly GCF_015852505.1. Lineage (NCBI taxonomy): Eukaryota > Metazoa > Chordata > Mammalia > Monotremata > Tachyglossidae > Tachyglossus > Tachyglossus aculeatus. The sequence goes on along the minus strand of NC_052101.1, from coordinate 77,759,907 downwards.
GCCTTAGCTTGTTTTGCCATAACCCTCCAGCCCATTTCTTCCCCCTTTTCCATGGCCTCTGTTTCTCTGCCTCTCCTGCCTTCCGACAGCAAGGACTACCTGTATCCTATACCACACCAGATGAGTCCCATCCCATGCAGAAGAGAAGGGTGGGCATAATCTTTAGAGCATTGGAATATTTAATTTTATGGTATTTGCTAAGCACTTACTATGTGCCAGGCACTTTTCAAAGCCCTGGGGTACTTGCAAGGTAATCAGGTTGAATACAGTCCGTGTTCCACATAATAATGATGGTATTTGTGAAGCACTTACTAAATGCCAAGCACTGTTCTAAACACTTGCGTAGATACAAGGTAATCAGTTTGTCCCATGTGGGGCTCACTGTCTTAATCTCCATTTTACAGATGAGGTAACTGAGGCCCAGAGAAGTTAAGTGGCTTGCCCAAAGTCACACAGCTAAGTGGCAGAACCAGGATTAGAACCCATGACCTCTGACTCCTGAGCCTGTGCTCTTTCCACAGTCACGCTGCTTCTCGGCTTGAGACTGTGGGGATCATAGGCTTGATCTCCATTTTACAGTTGAGGTAACTGAGGTCCAGGGAAGTTAAATGACTTCCCCAGAGCCACACAGCAGAGAAGAGGTGGAGCTGGGACTAGAACCCAGGTCCTTCTAATTCCCAGGACTGTGTTCTAACCACCAGACCACACTGTTTCTCATGCTGGGTTAGGGCAGTTCCTCACCAAGGACTGTTGCCTGAAGACCGTGCCGTCAGAGAAGGGTGTAACGGATCATTGATCCTTTTGATAGTTGCCATTTTCAAACTTTTTTTCATTCCTCATTGGATTATGTTCTTATTGTTCTCTCTTCCCCCTCCCTTCCACTTAGAATGTGGACCACTAGAGGACCAGGGACTAGATCTGGATTAATTTTCATCTAATTGCCCCAGTGCTTTCCACATTGGACGCAATGAATGAATATTAGTAGTAGAAATAATAGCTATAATTTACTCTATATTTGAGGGATAATTTAAAAGGCAAGAAGAAAGAGACCTAGTACAGAACATAACATATTTAACTATACTTTATACTTGATTTTATTGATTATATCTGTTGGTTTTCCATTGGTTATTAGCCTCTAGCCAGCTTTACATGTATCTCAGAAAAAACACCAACCCTGACATATTGGCTTTTAACCCAATTCAGATATTAAAAGCAACACATGTATGCACCCATATGTTAATGCTATCCACTGAGAGCTTCAGCTGTTTGACTGGAATAAAAGAGCCACCAGATGCCAGTAGTTGCAATACTTTGCTCATTGCCTCAGAAACCTGCCCCAGGTTTGATTTCTAACCCTGGGAGCAGGTGGGAATTTTATTTAGAAGCTATGTTAAGGTTATATCCTTTCTGTAGCCAGTCTTGGTCAAACACAGAGGGACCCTCATTTCTTTTTTGCTGTTCATGAGCTTCCAAAGCCAGCAGATCTCATTTAATTTTAACTCTGTCATGGCGGTTTAAACTGTGGGAGTGAGACTCTAATGGATTCAGACAACATGTCCCTCGCCTTTATTTTTCTTCTTAATTGAAGCAAGGAAATAGAGCTAGGGAAGACACCTTATGTGTGTCTAGTACTGGGGACATTTGCAAAAAGAAACACTATTCCAAATCCTGTTTTCATTACTGTTTTTCTTTTCAAATAAGATACTGATTTTCATAATCCAAGACCAGGAATATGACTGCATCATCATCATCATCATCATCAATTGTATTTATTGAGCACTTACTGTGTGCAGAGCACTGTACTAAGCGCTTGGGAAGTACAGGTTGGCAACATATAGAGACAGTCCCTACCCAACAGTGGGCTCACAGTCTAAAAGGGGGAGACAGAGAACAAAACCAAACATACTAACAAAATAAAATAAATAGAATAAATATGTACAAGTAAAATAAATAGAGTAATAAATATGTACAAACATATATACATATATACAGGTGCTGTGGGGAAGGGAAGGAGGTAAGATGGGGGGATGGAGAGGGGGACGAGGGGGAGAGGAAAGAAGGGGCTCAGTCTGGGAAGGCCTTGTGGAGGAGGTGAGCTCTCAGTAGGGCCATGAAGGGAGGAAGAGAGCTAGCTTGGCGGATGGGCAGAGGGAGGGCATTCCAGGCCCGGGGGATGACGTGGGCCCGGGTCGATGGCGGGACAGGCGAAAACGAGGCACGGTGAGGAGATTAGCGGCAGAGGAGCGGAGGGTGCGGGGTGGGCTGTAGAAGGAGAGAAGGGAGGTGAGGTAGGAGGGGGCGAGGTGATGGAGAGCCTAGAAGCCGAGGGTGAGGAGTTTCTGCAGATCTCTCCATGTTCATAACACAGCACATGAATATGTTTCAGCTACAAACCACAGTGCATATTTATGGAGTGCAAAGGTCATTGCTCTAAAAGGGATTTATTAGAAATTTGGAACCAGAAGATTGGGGGGGGAGGGGTGGCGGTGCTTATAAGGCCCGCTGGAGCTTTGTATTTCTTGGCTCTTTTAAATTAAGGAATAAATAAACCCTCGAAATTTCCATTTTCTAGAGTTGTGTCTGGATAGTCCATTCCAGCTCATTGATTTGTAACCTACTTGAATGTGAAATATCTGGAGGGTCTCTCGCCTGTTATAAATTTAATGGTAACATCTAATCTGAGAGAGGGTAGTCAGTGTTTTGCATGCATGCTCTAATAAAATATGGAAATTTCAGTTTAATGATAGATCATTTTTAAGGGGTTTTTTTTATTACTGACCAGTTGGCTCAGTTTTTACTGCTGCTAAAGACAAAACGACAGAAAAATAACAAAAATAAACACGACATTGAATGGATGAAACTGAACAAAATCCTTTTGATTGGAACATTTGGGATTACTGCCAAACTGGACTCTGGGATGTTTATAATAGGTATGTGTTGATTGAGGAGAGGAGCGTGAAAGTTAAAGTTTTAACATTGGAATACCCCTGTCCATTGCCAAGGTATGTAAAAGTGGTGGGAATATTATTTAGACAAGGGACAGATCAATTATATCTTTTAGAGCAGGATGCTTTTAAACACACATTTGTAAGTTAAGACATAATTTAAACACAAGTCACTGGAGATTTTGGCATTTTTTCCACCCATGGAGTTCTTGGTGGGGGAGTTAATTCATAACAAACCCTCACAGGTCTCCATTTATTTGTTTATTTTCAGACATCAAAGTTTTGGTTTGATTCAACCTTTAAATTTCTCTCTTCTACTGTTAACACTGTGAATGATAAGATTATAATGGCTTTCCATTCTTTTCCAACTAAATTTTGGCATGACTGAATGAAATTCTCTTTACTGCTCTAAAATCAGTCTATTTTCAATTTTATGTTTACGCTCAAGTCAGACTTTACTCTAAAATCTAAATCTTTGTTGGAACCATCAGATTCAAATAGAGATGTCCACCATGGAGATACTCTTTCTTTCCCACTCTTATCCTCCCCCCTCCAGAAAAAGGGGTGGAGGGGTTGAGGAGGAAGAAAAATCATGTTTCAAGAAAGGGGACAGATAATGAAGGAAAAATCTGGAAGTTTTATGATTTACAAAATGGTATAGCTTTACTGCAATGTTTAAAACCCAGAATACTTAGTGTAATGATGAGATTTCAGTATTTGGAATCACTTCTGGAAAATGGTCTACTGTTATTAAAAATAAAACTATATTCTATAAAGGGATTCTGAAGGAGGCTTTAGGAGATCCTAAAGCCTCCTTTCCTGTAGATCTTTAGGAGTAGGGTAGGTGGACAAGCTTCTGAAGAATTACATGCAGGATTGATCTGAGGTGAGGGAAGAGGCTAAGTCACCTTTAAGTCACTTAGGTCCTTCAGTTCTTTTGGCACTTTTGGCTTGGAACCAAACTTTAAACTCCTTAGACCCTTAAGATATTCAGTAGAATATCAAATCAGAAAGTACAAATTCTGTTATAATGGTTTTAGCAGAGTGGTTCTGTGCTACCCTGAGAAGAACCTACTAGTCACTTTGGAATGAGTAACTCAGCTCCATAAAAGGTCCTTCGCAGAGGACTATTAGCAGGTTGGGCTTTGCCACTCTCCCCTCCACCCTCCTTTTCTAAATGTTCTTTCTTTACAAGCGAGTGATGGCTGGACACCATAACAGCCTTGTTGACCTTCAATTTGTTATTAAGTATGATGTCCTGTGGTCACCACAAACTGAAGGCCATGTTAACCTTTTTTTATTCATTTCCTAACTCTTTACGCATGCCTCACTGAACAGAGTTCTGCCTAGGTAGCAACATTTGGTAAATGTTTATGAAGTTATGTATAAGAATATGTACAGAAGTACTGTGGGGCTGGGTAAGGGTTAAGTATCAGAGTACTTTAGAAGTACAGACACAAGTGCATAGGTGACTCAGGAAGGAGAGAGAATGTGGCCAGATGAGAGGTTATTCTGGGAAGGCTTCCCAGAGGAAGTATGATTTTAGTAGGGATTTGAGGACAGGAAGAGTGATGGTCTGTCGGATATGAAAAGGGAAACAATCTCTGAATTAGTGGTATTTATTGAGCACTTTCTGTGTCCAGAGCACTGTGTAAAGTACTTAGGAGAGTACAACATTGTGTAGTAGGTAAACATGAACTCTGTCCACAGGGAGCTTAGTCTAGAATGGAAGACAGACATTAAAATAAATATCAGGTAAGAGAAATGGAATAGGATAAGGATATGTACCCAAGTACTGATGGTGGGGTGAATATCAAGTGTTTTAATGGTACATAATAATCATAGATGGTGCAAGAGGAAGAGTGAGTAAGGGAAATGAGGGCTTAGTCAGGGAAGGCTTCTTGGAGGAAATGTGGCTTTAATAAAGCTTTGAAGATGGTCTGTCCACCATATACGACAGACCACATTTGCACACACAGATAGTACCTCATCATCAATAGCACCATCTTCAAATGTGGAGGACAGATACACAACAAACACAGACACACACATACACACTAAAAAAAAAAAGCTGAGTTAACTTGAGAATTTACCACAATAAGTCACTGGTGATACCCACTAACAGGTGCAAGGAGAGATTATAAAAGGCTCTGGAGGGAAGGCAACTTTCTTATCAAGCCCAAATTGTCCATAATCTAGTAGATATTTAACCTACCTAGGGTGTTCTTATTCTTTAGAGTGAAAATTTTATTTGTGTGAAAGAGACTAGAAACAAAAATTATAAACTGTATAACATGCTTTATGGTCTAACTGGCATAAGGAAAAATGAACATGAGAGAAGTCAGAATCTGAATCTGTGAATTCAGTGATGACACATGACACCAAATTACAGTTAATGATTCACACTTAGGTATGTTGCTAGGTGCAAAGAAAGACCTCTTTACAGAATCAAATTCTCTGTTAGGTACTTAAGCTCTGTAGTTCCCTTTTTTTCTTGGCTGTTTCATTATCATGCTTTTTTCAAATTGCTTCAGTGTAATTATAACTTGAAATTGTTGCCTGGGGATGAAAGTGGTTGTTGTTTAAAGTGTCAATCATTTAGCATAACTAATAATTATTGTTAAATACATTTTTTGCAGAATGGATGTATTTGTTGAAGAAGCTGGCAAGGTAGAGGCTTGTGACAAGTTGCTCAGTAGATAGAAAGCAGCTAGCAAGCATTTCCTAGCAGGGAAGAGAATTTAGTATGCTGTTAGTCACAGGCTGTGCAGAGTGATATCTTGTCTCAGGCTATTTTCATCTGACAGTGGAAATAACAGAAGATGATGACAATGAGGATGAAAGAGAAGATAATATTTTAATGTCATTGATTCTTGGAAACAAGGGTGCTATTGTTTGAAGACAGTTTTTATTCATCTAGGCAAGATTAGCAATGGCATTAATTTATTCTCGATTGTCATTCAGAAGAGAATTCATCAAAGCCAAACCTTTTTCGTTTATCATGTTTCTACACATTGTACCCAACTCTATGAGGATGGATAGAGAATGAGGTTCTGCTTTGTAACCAGTAATCTTCAAAGTGAGTTACTTCAAAAAAATGTTTTCCTTAGAAGAACTGTACTCACATTTACATTATTCTACCCTACTGACAACTTGAGTGCTACTCTAGCCTACTGACAATTTCGGGATTCTTGCTGATTTTCAAACTACCAGAGATTGTTTGCTTTCTTAATTGGAAGGGGTAGAGGGGTGAAGGGAAATTTTGTTTATTTTTGGAAAATTGAGATTTATTGAAAGTTAACAATCTTTGAATTTTGGCTATGCCACCTGGGGAATCTCATACTAGTCCCCTACTCAACCCCCTTAGGGATCTGCCTATATGCCATTGGCTTCTGCAAGGTTTCTTATGAACTACTCACAGAGTTGTAGTGACCACCTGACAGCAGTGAAACTGCTTAGACTTACTTAGCTTTGGATGATCTGCAATAGATATTTGTTATTAATGACATGAAAGCCTGGTCATGGCTATTTGTACTTTTGAGTGCAGATGTGAGGCCTCATTTCTAGAAGTATTATCTTATTGGTAGCTGGTTGCTTTTAGGTTGTCCACAGAATCACTGGCCATTTATTGGCATCTGGATGCAACATTGGTTATGAATAATTTTTTGTCTGCTCTGACTCCCCCACTGTGTCAGAAGTGGGTGTTGTTTCTCTCACAGAAATAATGGTTTAAGTGTTCCACTCGCATGACTATGCTTCAGTTGGTTGCAAGGTTTCTTGAACTCTCCAAGTGGAGTACAGCGAGAGAGCTGTACGGTGTATCAATCACCCACTCTTGACCATCATTGCACTCTTTCTACAACTATAGTTCTGTGCCTCAAGAGGAAGGCAGATTTTCTGTCAAGGTAACTCCATTAATCTTTGACACCAGACCTACTCGCAAAACAGGGAGGTTATTTAGCCCAAGGCCGGGAGAAAAAAAAGTCATGTTTATTTCTTAAAAGCATGCTCTTATTCTTCACAGAGTCCAAGTAGGAAATCAAGCTAGCCTTATCTTTTCTAATATGACTCTACATTTAGTTTTACTTACTTTGTGATGTTACAATAGTCACTTAAGGTGTCTGTTCCTCAGATTTACTGTGTGTAAGGTGGGAACGATAATATTTTCCATCTGTTTTACTGCAGTTTCAGCTGGGCTGCTCTCCTTATGTATGTAAATTATTTAAAGAAAACTGCTAGATAAGCCCAAGGCAATTTTTTGTACGCTAACTTCTCTTATCATTCATGATCACTTTAGCAGATCTGGTAGTAGTATCCATTCCACACGTAATTCTTTAAGTGTTTTTTTCTTTTGTTTTTGTAGCTATTCATCCAGTTATCAGAACAAACCCGGGTCTTCAAAGAAGAAGTGAACAGAAGAACTTCTTTTTTCATTTATTTCCATGCAAATACTCTTGTTCATAATCTAGCTTAAGGTAGTATAGTCTTTTATAAGACTTGTACAAAAATACCTCTTGAATTGCCCACAAGCATTTAGATGTTCAGCTCAGATTCCAATTTTTTTTTTTTAGACTTTATAGGTGAATGAGTCTGTATAAAGTCTGGGAAAGATATTATATAGAAAGCCTCAATTATTTTCTCAAACACTTTGCTACAAGCAAAAATGTGTGCAACAATATAGTAAATCAGAAACATCTCCCTCTAATTGGAGCTGACTTTGCCCTGAGCCTCATTTTGTAATACACTGATTTTTTTTTGTCTTCTTCATTTTCACTCCTATCTTCATTTGTGTCTGTGCTTTCTTAATCATCCTCAAATGTTAGTGGGTTGATGTTCAGATGTCCTCATTCTGTTTTCCAAATCTCATTCTTGCCATCTTTCTTCTAAAGGAGGAGGAAGTCCTTTGTTTAGGCTACATGTTTAAGGGTGAAAAGTGTTTATAGAATATTCATCTGTTCCCCCTATGCCTGATCTATTTAATGACATCACTATATAATTTTACATGTTTTGGACAATGCAAAGCTAGCAGTGCAAAATGTTCAGGACAGCAACCAGAACATGTTTTTGTAATTAACTGAAGAGCTGAGGCTAAAACTTGTAATTCTCATAAAAAAAAACTTCTTGCAAACCAAAGTGTACTAGATAATCCTAGCTGATAAGTTACTTGGTGGCACAGGCTTCCTTTGAGTGTTGTTTGTTTGTTTACTTCATGATGTTTGTGTGTGGTCAGATCTCCTTCTGGAGTAGGGGAGTTGGTGGTTTACGAAGATTTCAACTGAAATCTTTCAGTCAGGCTCACTTCAACTTCAAGCGTTTTACAGTTCTGGGACAGGTCCTTTAATATTGCTCTATTTGGGCTACTAAAACACTAGCTATAAGGGGTATTTGCACCATCAGCAACATGGGGGACTATCTTGGGCTTTGATGGGAATAGGAATGTGCCAAGGCAGTTTCCTCCACATTTCATTTTGGAGAGTACTGCTTTTTTCACCTCACAAATGCATCCTCCCCTGAAAATGTTAGTCATTCAATTGTATTTATTGAGTGCTTACTGTGTGCAGAGCACTGTACTAAGTGCTTGGGAAGTGCAAGTTGGCAACATACAGATATGGTCCCTACCCAACAACGGGCTAGCAGCCCTCATATTTATATTATTAACCATAATAATAATGATCATGATATCTGTTAAGCATTTACTAAGTGCAAAGCACTGTACTAAGTTCTGGGATAGATGCACATGGAGCTCACAGTCTAAGTCGGAAGGAGAACAGGTTTGGAATTCCCATTTTACAGGTGAGGAAACGGAGACAGAGAGAAGTTAAGTGACTTGTCCAAGGTCACACATCACCTAAGTGGCAGAGCCAGGATTAGAATCCAGATCGTCCTGCCCAGGCCTCTTTCCAGTAGGCCATGCTGATTTCTGGTGTATCTTATCATGTCTTTCTAATCTAATCACTCTGTGTATTGGAATCTTAAATCTGCTATAAAGCTTCTAACTCAAAGCATTTCCAGAAATGGTCCAAGAGCTGGATAGCTGCAAAATCTTTGCAAAGATTTTTACTTCAAAAAGTAAAGGAGAAAAAACCCCAGAGATCAGTGGACCAGAATCTCATTATGCATAAGCAAGGGAGAACTCATGGTAAAAGAGGCCATATAGTGACAGGATCTTTTATATATATATATATATATAGTGTGTGTGTGTGTGTTTGTGTGCGCAAACACACAGCAGTCCTTTGTATTTGAAGGTGATGTTATTGTTAAAGTGATCCTATCTGTGGAGATCAGTATAACTGAAAAGACAAATGTATGACCCTTAATCCATGTCATGCTCTGTGCATGTATAGATCAATATTTGCTACTCAGATTAAACTCTCACTGCTTGCATGTGCTCCAATGTGATTCATTTTATACCAGCTGCTTGGATTTTGTGCTATCATCCATTCTCCCACATCCTGCTAGTGAAGGTGTGTTGCCATGAACATTGCCTCTGTGTCTGAGCTGACTGTGTTCCAGGACCTCATCGCTGGTAATCCTCTCTTGCCATTTGATGTTGAATGTGGCTTGTAGGTGGTGCTGATAAGACTGTTGTTTAAGGTGGATACAACTTATGACATGGAAGAGCCAGCCAGACACTCATTAGGGTACTATGTCTAGTCTCTGGAGAGGGTCCAGAAAAGAGGGCAGAACTGATTAAAGGGATGGAAGGTAAATCCTAGGAGGAAAGGTTACCATAGTTGGGGATTTGGGGCCCATAGAAGAGAGGCTAAAGCAGGATGACTTAATAGATGCTTTTAAGTATATGAAGGCTTTTAGGGAGAAGATACTGACCAGTTACCCTCTATATTTCCTGAAGATTTAATAAGAGGAAATTGTTTTAAATTGAAGTCAGAGAGATTTTGATTAAATTCAAGGAGGCACTTCTTGACTATTGGGATGATTGAGCACTCTCTCTCCTGGAAGATGTATTTGTTTCAGTTGTAATAGTAGTAGTAGTAGTACTAATAGTATCTATTGAGTGCCCACTAGGTGCAAATGAACAAAGCACTTTGGAAAGTACTGCAGAAATACAAGATGCATTCCCTGCCTGCAAGGAATTTACACTCCAATGGAGGAGATGGGCATAGAACTATTTATAAAAAGGGTCATTAGGGTAAGTAATTGACTGTAAAATTGACTATATATACACAAGTGCTGAGAAAGGTATATGTAAGTGCTTGAGGTGTATGATGGGCTGATATGACTCAGGGTGCTTTGAGGTGGGGAGAGCTTTGAACCTGGGAATAACTATAGTCTCTTGGGTTAGTGGAAGGAGGGCATTCCAGGCTAAAGAACATAGTGAGTGAGAGTATGGAGGTGGAGAGTAGAGAGAGAAAGCACCAGTTAGAAAGTTAACTTGATGAGCGGGGGAGTAGCAGGTGAAGAAAGCTAATATGTAAAATGGAGTATGTTGGTGGAGGGAGTAGTTTTGACTAGATGAGAAAGGAAATAGAAAGCTTATTATGGGCAGGGAACATATCTACCAACTCTTATATTGTATTCTCCCACTTGCTTAGTACAGTACTCTGCACAGTTAGTAAGCACTAAATAAATATGATTGAAAGCCATTGGAGAATATTGAGGGGAAGGGAATATGAGAAGATGATCTGTGAAGCAGAGTGTAGATGAAGGGTGGGTGGAGGAGGGGCTGGAGGCAGGGAGACCATTGAGGAGGATGGTACAATGACAAGAGCCTGGGCCAAGGTGGTGGTAGTTGGGTGGAAAGGAAAGCAGAAATGTGAGAAATTTAGCATAGGAAGAATGAGCAGGATTTAGCTGTGGGTTGAGTGTGAGGGGTGAAAGATAGTGAGGAATTAAGGATAGCACCATGGATATGGGCTTCTGGGACAGAAGGGGTGGTGGTGTTACTAATAGAGATTGGAAGCAGTGTGGCTCAGTGGAAATAGCACGGGCTTGGGAGTCAGAGGATGTGGGTTCTTATCCTGGCTCTGCCACTTGTCTGCTGTGTGACCTTGGGCAAGCTGCTTAACTTATCTGTGCCTCAGTTCCCTCAACTGTAAAATGGGGATTAAGACTGTGAGCACCATATGGGACAACCTGATTACCTGTATCTACTCCAGCGCTTAGAACAGTGCTTGGCACATAGTAAGCGCTTAACAAATACCACAATTACTATTTATTATTATTATTAAAATTAGGAAGAGGAGTGGTTTTGGAGGGAAAGTGCATAGTTTAGTGTTAAGTATTTTAAGTTTGAGGTGCAGTGGGATGTCCCAGTGAAAATGTCCTGGAGATGTGAGGTGGGGCTGAAAATCGGACTATTCACCTGCCTGGGGGCAGTAGTTAGAGAGGAAAGATCAGGGCTGAAGAGGTAGATCTAGGGAATCATAGGCACAGAAGTGATATCTGGAGCCACTAGAGTGGATGAGCTCCCCATGAGAGTGGGCATACAGCAAGAACAGTAGGGGACCCAGAACAGATTATTATGGGACATTTACAGCGAGGGACTGGGAGGAACCAGTTAATTAAACTGAGAAGAAGTATTCAGTGTGGAAGGTGACAAAACCAGGTTGTTACTGTATCAGCAGAATCAATCAGTCAATCATTTATTAAGAGCTTACTGTGCTCAGAGCACTGTATTAAGGGCTTGGGAGAGTATCATCTAACAATATAGTGGAGTTTCAAGGAGAAGGGAGTGGTCTGTAGTGTAAAAACTAAGATTTCAAGGATGAAAGCTAAGCATTGGGGTAGATACAAGATAATCAGGTTGAATACAATTCTTATCCCACATTCATTCATTCAGTCATCTATTGAGAGCTTACTGTGTGCAGAGAACTGTACTAAAGCTCTTGGGAAAGTACAATACAACAATAAACAGTGACAGTCCCTGTCTAGAGGGACTAAGCCAGGGTCACAGAAATTCATGAAGGCTTAGACATTCAGGTAGCCATTCCCGATAAACCCCCCTCCCCCGGCTCCACCACCTCCTGTCCCTGGTTGCCACACCACATGGGACTCATGGTCTTAATCTCCATTTTACAGATGAGGTAACTGAGGCCCAGTAAAGTGACTTGCCCAAGGTCACACACAAGTGCCAGAGCCCAGATTAGGTCCTTCTGACTTCTAGCCCCATGCTCTATCCATTAGGCAACCCTGAACTATCTATAAGGAGGTCTTTAGTGATCTTAGAGAATGCCTTGGTATGAAACAGCCAAAAACCAGTCTGTTTAGATGTCTGTAGGTTGGGGGATCCTTCCAGCTGTACAAAATGAAAGCCCTGTGATAGATAGTGGATTGAAATTGCCACAGAAATGTTCCCTTAGATTGTGCTGAATTGTTATAAAAATTATAAGGACTTCTGGGGACGATTAGACTCATGATCTCCCTCTCTTCTCCTTTCTAGTCTGCTCTGTTCTTTAACGCTTTGGTAGTCTGTCTCTTCTTTTCACACCTTTAGTTCCTCCTCTTCTCCCTCCTGCACCAATTGCTGCTTTGGAAAAAGTATAAGGAAAAAGACATAAGGCGAAGAGGTCTTGTTCTGACAATCAGTCGATCAGTGGTATTGACTGAGTGTTTACTGTGTGAAGAGCACTGCACTAAGCACTTAGGAGAGTACAATACAATTCTTACAGCCAGTTCTAAGTGGCATTTTAGTCTTCCAAGGCCTGGTCTAATTCAAGGGTTAAATCAAGTGTTAGACACTGTTTTGCTGTCTTGGGGCATTTGTTCTGTATTCATGGATTTAGTTATTTTAATGTAAATAGGCACCTCAACAGCTGTGTCCCCTTAAGCACATTTTATTTAAGCAGCTGGGTTATACACGTCACTTGGCAGCCATGGATTTTCAATTTTTGACTGTGCCAAGGGGGCAGCTGGAATAATTTGAGTGCTCATTAATTTGGGAGAAATATGAGCTGTGTAAGTCAGACAACATGAGTCTTCTGTATGGTGTTGTACAAGGATAAGCGGATCAGGGTAGAAGCAATTTGCCCTGTCCCAAGGGAGCCCTAGGTTTTTAATAAGCTGGTTATGAAAATTATATTTCTTTGCAATTTGAAGAGTCTAATTAGAGCCAGTAATTTCTCACATATAATGAGGGTGGACGAAGGTTAACATTAGGCCTCCAGAGTCCTTTCACATTCATTTACAGACAGAAATCAGGTAACAGTTGTGGCTAATTAGAACAGTGCATTAAATATTTAGTCCATCTTGATTTAGCTGTGGGAGCACATGGATGTTGTAAGACTATGGGAAAATGATAAAGGAGAGTTAAATTTAATTTTTAATCAAAGGTAAACTTAAAGGCAATATGACTAGCACTGACTACTGCAGCCTGACAGGCAAAACAACATTTGCCTTTAGTCTTCTGAAATGTCAAGATAAAGAAAAGTGATGTCTACTTCATGTCATCACTGAAACACTCTCAGGGGGTTCAAACAATTGTTACTGATCTGCTTTTGTACTCCTGTCAAGGAATTGAAGGATCTCTACCATCACAAATACATTTTTTTGTTTCTTGAGGTTTCAGCATTTTGGGGGTATGCACTTGGAATAACCTTCATGCCTTTATGTATGGATGGATGCTTTCATTACATTTAAGGTCGCATATTGAGGAAGTTTTCATCCATAAGTTCTTATAAGGCAGGACACTGAACAACTCCAGACAGCAGGTGGCCCACATTCACTAAGGATCCCTGAGTTATTGCAGGGCATACGAAACCATAGCTAAAGAGCATCACTCTTTGTATCATACTCTCGGAAACAGTATAGTGATCTGCATGCAGTAAGTGCTCAGTAAATACCACTGATGAAGATGGTAGTCCTGATGCAGGCAAGTTTGATCATTCGATAGGGTTGAAATCAGAATTTTCATTATTACCAGTCCACTGTCCTTCACCCTGGAAGAAGTACCAACCTCTAGCTTGATTATCATTTTTCTATGTATCGTAACTCAGAACTTAAGCTTTTCTAAAGTGATTTAATTAGAAGGTTCTACTTAAATATTGATATTAAATCTAACAGAAGTAAGTGGTCTGTTTCTCCCACAAAAGGTATAATTCAGGAGAGACTCTAACTCTTGGTTTAGTTCCTCTGGGCATTCATCACACTGAGTCACCAAAAAATTTCAGAATGGAGAAGGAGAGACAGGGCAGGTGGCAACAGGCTGACAGAAATAGGCAGACCGACAAAGACAGAAAAGTGAGAAAAGGAAAGGACAATGAAGGGGGGGGGGGGTGAAATGAGAAGCATAATAAAATAATTCAGCAGCTGCGACTTCCTCTAAATGGCAAAAAGCAAAGTAGTAGAACCTCAGCATGTCACTCTTGGTTCATGAAACTGAGTCTTTTATCTGGTCCTTCAATTTGAAAGACTAGAAACTCCCTTGCAAATCAGTCAAAAATCAGCGGGAAACTTCCAAAGATCGCCATAGTTTGTTACATTGGTCTTCCAGTTGCCAATTTTTACAAAATGGTTTCTGACTGCAATAATCCTTGTAAAATCGCCTGTTATTGGAGATAATAGCTAGTTGTCAGAGCATTAACCACCCTTGACTTTACTTTGGACTATTACTTAACCACAGAATGAACTGGTGGTAAATCTGCCAGGTGTATTAAATTATATCATGAATTATAGAGATTGTGTGATGAGGATTAGTGTCCAGAAAAGACTAAACAGAGATTGCCAAACTCATTATCTGATAGGACTGTAGGCTGGACACAGTCCCAGGGGCTAAAGGCTCGAGTTTTATCCATTATGTCATTCCCTCTAATCTGTTTCTGCACCAGCTGAGCAAACGGTAATGCTCTGTGAGTGTGTTACCACTGTTCTGCACTACCACTGCCTCTTGCTCTAAATCAAGCTTAGAGGAGCATGTTAATAGTGGTGGGTCTGCCTGAATTTACCTTGATCTTGAAGTCCGTGTGAGAAGTCTTGGATAATAATAATGATAGTAATAATATCTATTAAGTGCTTGCTATGTACCAAGCACTGTACAATCCTCCTCGACCTCTCAGCTGCCTTCGACACTATGGACCACCCCCTTCTCCTCAACACGCTATCCGACCTTGGCTTCACAGACTCCGTCCTCTCCTGGTTCTCCTCTTATCTCTCCGGTCATTCATTCTCAGTCTCTTTTGCAGGCTCCTCCTCCCCCTCCCATCCCCTTACTGTGGGGGTTCCCCAAGGTTCAGTGCTTGGTCCCCTTCTGTTCTCAATCTACACTCACTCCCTTGGTGACCTCATTCGCTCCCACGGCTTCAACTATCATCTCTACGCTGATGACACCCAGATCTACATCTCTGCCCCTGCTCTCTCCCCCTCTCTCCAGGCTTGCATCTCCTCCTGCCTTCAAGACATCTCCATCTGGATGTCTGCCCGCCACCTAAAACTCAACATGTCCAAGACTGAACTCCTTGTCTTCCCTCCCAAACCCTGCCCTCTCCCTGACTTTTCCATCTCTGTTGACGGCACTACCATCCTTCCCATCTCACAAGCCCGCAACCTTGGTGTCATCCTCGACTCCGCTCTCTCATTCACCCCTCATATCCAAGCCGTCACCAAAACCTGCCAGTCTCAGCTCCGCAACATTGCCAAGATCTGCCCTTTCCTCTCCATCCACACCGCTACCCTGCTCATTCAAGCTCTCATCCTATCCCGTCTGGACTACTGTATCAGCCTTCTCTCTGATCTCCTATCCTCGTGTCTCTCCCCACTTCAATCCATACTTCATGCTGCTGCCCGGATTGTCTCTGTCCAGAAACGCTCTGGGCATGTTACTCCCCCCCTCAAAAATCTCCAGTGGCTACCAATCAATCTGCACATCAGGCAGAAACTCCTCACCCTGGGCTTCAAGGCTCTCCATCACCTCGCCCCCTCCTACCTCACCTCCCTTCTCTCCTTCTACAGCCCACCCCGCACCCTCCGCTCCTCTGCCGCTAATCTCCTCACCGTGCCTCGTTCTCGCCTGTCCCGCCGTCGACCCCCGGCCCACTTCATCCCCCGGGCCTGGAATGCCCTCCCTCTGCCCATCTGCCATGTTAGCTCTCTTCCTCCCTTCAAGGCTCTACTGAAAGCTCACCTCCTCCAGGAGGCCTTCCCAGACTGAGCCCCTTCCTTCCTCTCCCCCTCGTCCCCCTCTCCACCCCACTCATCTTACCTCCTTCCCTTCCCCACAGCACCTGTATATATGTATATATGTTTGTACATATTTATTACTCTATTAATTAATTTATTCATTTTACCTGTACATATCTATTCTATTTATTTTATTTTGTTAATATGTTTGGTTTTGTTCTCTGTCTCCCCCTTTTAGACTGTGAGCCCACTGTTGCCAACTTGTACTTCCCAAGTGCTTAGTACAGTTCTCTGCACACAGTAAGCGCTCAATAAATACAATTGATTGATTGATTGATTGGAGTTGATAATGTATAAGCAGATTGGATGCAGTGCCTGGCTCACATGGGGTTTACAGTCTAAGTGGGAGGGACATCAGGTATCTCATCCCCATTTTACATACACAATATCTGAGGCCCAGAAAAGTTAAGTGACTTCCCCAAGGTCACAAAGCAGAAGCTAAGTCCTTTGACATCCAGACACACAGGCTTTCCATTAGGCCCTGCTGCTTGTCAAAATATCTGTAACTGCAACTTGCAAAATTAGTTTTGTGATTTTACACAAATTTTTACCAGCAGATGTAGACTACAGATTTTTTTATGAAGGTACAATGTGGAGGAATTAGTGATATGGAAATCTTTTAGGGTTTCTGTCTTTCCATTTAATCAATCACATTTATTTAGTGCTTACTGTATGTAGAACACTGTACTAAGTGCTTCAGAGAGTACAGTATAGAATGGTTGGTAGACACGCTCCCTGCCCACAAGCAGCTTTCAGTCTTTCCATTTTGCATTATGGTCTCACTACTACACAGTCATGTGATTACCCAGGACAGAAATAATAACAATAATAATAATAATAATAGTATTGAGAACTTACTATGTGCCGAGCACTGTTCTAACCGTTGGGGAACATACAAGGTAATCAGGTTGTCCCACGTGGGGCTCACAGTCTCAATCCCCATTTTACAGATGAGGTAACTGAGGCACAGAGAAATTCTAACTTGCCCAAGGTCACACCGCAGACAAATGGCGAAGCCGGA
Source organism: Tachyglossus aculeatus (assembly GCF_015852505.1). Classification (NCBI taxonomy): domain Eukaryota; kingdom Metazoa; phylum Chordata; class Mammalia; order Monotremata; family Tachyglossidae; genus Tachyglossus; species Tachyglossus aculeatus. The sequence goes on along the minus strand of NC_052101.1, from coordinate 77,742,810 downwards.
ATTAAAGCCCATGACCTCTGACTCCCAAGTCAATGCTCTTGCCAGTAGGCCATGCTGCTTCTCTATAGAGTAATCAGAATAAGTAAATGACTGTACAACTGAGTATGCATTTATACCAAAGCTCTGAGAAAGGGAAATGGCCATTGAGAGCTTGCACAGCCCTAGTGACTCTCTGGTTTGACTGGAATTTTCTTTGTTGTCATCAACTCTGTCCCTTGCTATAACGACCATTGTCTCCTCCCTATCTCTACTTATCTGCAGTGCAAGTCAGATCAGAAACTTTAGGATGTTTGGCACAGACATCTTACTTGACTCTGGTGTCTCCTCTGTCACCGAGAATGGTTAGTTTGCATTTTGAGGCCCACATGATGGACATCAGATTCCCATGGACATGCACGTCCAGAATTTCTTTTACCCCGATATTCATATTGCTTAGAATTTTGTTTCAGTGTTGAATATTTTTTCACAGTCCTGGTGTTTTAATGGGTTCTTAATGTTAGCATCTGTTCTCCTCCTATTCTGTACAACCTTCTAAATAGTGAATACTTCAAAAGTTTGGAATTTTTAGGTAGTTTTCCAGTAACTCTTCCAGTTAATCATTTCAGCAATATCAGTCAATCAGTCAATGGTGTTTATTGAGCACTTACTGCGTGCAGAGCACTGAACTAAGCAATTAATCAGTGCTATTTATGGAGTGCTTACTGGGTGCAGAGTGCTGTTCTGTGTGCTTGGGAGAGTACAATGCAACAGACATGGTAGATCCGTCTGCCCACCAGTAGCTTACTATTTAGAGGTGGAGACAGAAAGTAAAATAAAGTACAAATGGGAGAAATGGAGCAATATGTATACCTTTCCTAGTACACATGCAAAGGCGTTGTAGTTGTGCCTTATTTTCCACTGTAATCTCATTTAAAAATCTTCTACTATTTTACCATTTACTTCCCCAGTCCTTACTGGATATTACATTATGAAGTTTCATAACAGTCTGTGGTTTAATAATATGGAACTCATTCCCTCTTTCCAGATCATTGAGAGATTTTTTCAGTATGGCTATATTGCACATTGACTCACTCCTGCAGCACCTTAGGAAAGTGGCGCTATTTCAACAATGTTGGTTTAATTCCAGAGCACCCACACAGCTCGTTGTCTGGTTAGGGGAGAGCATATTGCTCCCTCCCATTCAGTCCATCAGTGTTGAGAGTTTGGCTCTTCGTGACATGAATTGGAACTCTCCCACTCATAAGAAGTTCCAAGACAACAATGCACGTGATAAACGTTGCTTGGCTATGCTAGAGATACAATTGCTTTTGAGAGTATCCATCTTTGATTAAGGCATTTGTTTTGGAGCAAAATGTTTCGTAAAGGGAAGACATTGTTGGTTTCCCTCCTCTCCCTCACCCCCCAAATAGGCACTGAGACTAAGGAAATTGAAGAGACGAAGTTTTTAAAAAATGCGATTTTATATACTCCATAACTCAGTTTTGCACCATATCTTAGCAAAATAAGCTCATCTGAGTTCATGATTTGGGTTTTTTCCAGTTTTCATTCTAGAAACCGTTCACATAACTCCCAGTGCATGTGCTTTCCTCCCTCTCTCACCCCCAAAGCCTTGCCATCTGGCATTGCCTGAGCCGATTAGAAATGGGAAGGTGGACTGAGCTAAAGGGAATGGTGAAAAGGCATTGATTCAGAACTGCTTTTAGGTGGTTACATCAGATCCAGAGGCCAAAGGGGTAGCTGCCTTGGGCTGACTGCAATCAGCAACAGCATATATTGAGTGCCTGCTTGTGTGGAGTACTGTGCTAGTAATTTAGGAACAAATAATAATAATAATGATAACTGTGGCATTTGTTAAACACGATGTGCCAGGCATTGGACTAAGCACTGGGACAGATACAAGATAATTGAGTTGGACACAGTCCCTCCCCCACCTCATTACAGATGAGGAAAGTGAGACACAGAGAAGTTAAGTGACTTGCCCAAGGTCACACAGCAGACAAGTGGTGGAGCTGGAATTAGAACCCAAGTTCTCTGACTTAGAAGTAGAAGCAGTGTGGCCTCATGGAAGTTGCACAGGTCTGAGAGTCTGGGACTTGGGTTCCAATCCTGATGCCACCACTTGCCTGATGTGTGACCTTGAGCAAGTCACTCAACTTCTTGGTCCTTCACTTTCCTCATCAATCAAGTGGGGATTAAATATCTGTTCTTCCTCCCCCTTAAACTGCAAGCTCCTTGTGGGACAGAGGCTGTATCCAACCTGATTATCTTGTATTTAGTACAGTGCTTGGTGCAGGGTAAGCAGTTAACAGATGTACTAATGATGATAATAATGATAAACATAATAAGATATAATAATGAAGACCTAGTTCTCATCCTTGAGTAGCTACAAGTGCCTCAGCACCAATCCTTTGTCTCCTTCTGACCTCCCTTTCTCTCTGCTTTGGCCACTCTTAGCCTCAGCCATGCTGGAGAGAGGATCACTCATGCAGAGACCTGGAGGATCCACTGAGTTCCTCTGTCCTATGCTCACCAGAACTTTAATTTTGTCCTGTCTGGAAGGTACATCATATATTCACTAAGAGCTTCAGGAAGATATTTGAGTGACTGGTCACTCCTTGGAGTGTATTTGGCATCCTATCCATCCCTCACAGAATGATCTTGGACCCTTTATATAAACATTTATCTCATGAACTAAAAATGCTAAGCAGAAGAACATCATTATTCCCTCACAAAGTGTACACATACACACACATGCACACTTCTTTTGAATCAATACAAGCAATAGAAAATGGCACATTACCATTTTAAGAATAGGTCAGTCACCTCAATGGCATATCAGCAGCACAAGCGCAGAGTTCCTTAAGCATACTCTAAATTTAAAATGCCTTTGTATTTTATCCTTGCTGAGTTTGAACATGAAATCTGTGGGCTAGTGTCTAGGGGAAAAAAAATGTATTTCAGGCTTGACAATACAGCCGCAGGAGGCCACAAAAAGAGAGCCATTTTCTGGTCCCTGAAGAAGGTACGATAATGACAAAGATCAGAGCTGTTTTGCGATTACGGCTTCCAACATTTTGTCATTTACCAACCAGTTGAAATAGGAACCAGAGGGAATGGGACAAGAAAAGTAAACCTTCCCACTGATTTTATAACACATCTCCTTGGAGTAAAAGGAAACTACCCTGTCTCAACTGAAAAATGACATAAAATAAAATAATTCGGAAAGCAAACTGATTTGACTTGGATAAATATGCTTAGTAAGAATAAAAGACCAGTCTCCAGTGATATGTACCATCTTCCACACTTTGAAATTTACCAGTTTTAGCAGGGAACATGAATACCAACTCTGTTATATTGTACTTTTCCAAGGGCTTAGTACAGTGCTTTTCACACAGCTCTCAATAAATACTATTCATTCATTCAATCATATATATTGAGCGCTTACTGTGTGCAGAGCACTGTACTAAGCGCTTGGGAAGTACAAGTTGGCAACATACTATTGATTGAGCAGTTGATTGGGCAGGAACTTGTTCTTTGTGATGGTTAGGTAAACCTTTGGAGGTCAGCAAATAGGACGCAGAAACTCTGCTTCCCCTGGGAAATGACATTAAGTACCATTTTTCATATTGTCAGCTTAATTATATCTGAACCCAAAATGCTTTCCTGAAGGATGAGGATACTCTGGTCGTGGACCCTGGAAGTCAACGTGTGCCATGGTTAGGAGAGATAATGTAGACTCCAGTCATTGCTTTGACTAGAAGGATCTCTTAGCAGTGGTGCAACCAGTATTATGAAATGTGTCCAGTGCTTCACACTGCTTGTCAAGCTACTTGCACACACATGGGATAACAAATAATCAAGTAAAAACTCCTCACTCTTGGCTTCAAGGCTGTCCATCACCTCGCCCCCTTCTACCTCACCTCCCTCCTCTCCTTCTACAGCCCAGCCCGCACCCCCCGCTCCTGTGCTGCTAACCTCCTCATTGTGCCTCATTCTCTCCTGTCCTGCCGTCGACCCCTGGCCCATGTCCTTCCCCTGGCCTGGAATGCCCTCCCTCCACACATTCACCAAACGAGCTCTCTTCCTCCTTTCAAAGCCCTACTGAAAGCTCACCTCCTCCAGGAGGCCTTCCCAGACTGAGCCCCTGTTTTCCTCTCCTCCTACCCTCCCCATCGCCCCCCCGCCCTACCTCCTTCCCTTCCCCACAGCACTTGTATACATTTGTACATATTTATTACCCGATTTTACTTGTACATATTTTCTACTGTGTTTTATTAATGATTTGCATATAGCTATAATTCTATTTATTCTGATGGTTTTGACATCTGTCTACATGTTTCACTTTGTTGTCTGTCTCCCTCTTCCAGACTGTGAGCCCATTGTTGGGTAGGGACCGTCTCTAAATGTTTCCGACTTGTACTTCCCAAGCACTTAGTACAGTGCTCTGCAAACAGTAAGTGCTCACTAAATATGAATGAATGAATGAAATGTCTGGAGAAGCAGCATAGCCTAGTGGAAAGATCAGGGGCCTGGGAGTCAGAGGACCGGGGTTCTAATTCTGCTCTGCCAATTACTTGCTGTGTGACCTTGGACAAGTCATTTTCCTCAACTGTAAAATGAGGATTCAATACCTGTTCTCCCTCCTACTTAGACTGTGAGCCCGTTGTTGGGTAGGGACCATCTCTATATGTTGCCACCTTGTACTTCCCAAGCACTTAGTACCTTGGGCAAGTCACTTAACTTCTCTGTGCCTCAGTTATCTCATCTGTAAAGTGGGGATTAAGACTGTGAGCCCCACGTGGGACAACCAGATCACCTTGTATTCTCCCCAGCACTTAGAACAGTGCTTTGCACATAGTAAGCACTTAACAAATGCCATCATTATCATTATTACAGTGCTCTGCACACAGTAAGCACTCAATAAATACAATTGAAAGAATGAATTTGGGACAGGGACTGTGTCTGACCTAATTAACGTGTACCTGCCCCAGCATTTAGAACAGTGCTGGAGGAGCAGAAGCGAAGCAGCATGGCTCAGCGGAAAGAGCACGGGCTTTGGAGTCAGAGTTCATGGGTTCAAATCCTGTCTCTGCCAATTGTCAGCTGTGTGACTTTGGGCAAGTCACTTAACTTCTCTGTGCTTCAGTTACCTCATCTGTAAAATGGGGATTAAGATTGTGAGCCCCATGTGGGGCAACCTGATCACCTTGTATTCCCCCCCAGCACTTAGAACAGTGCTTTGCACATAGTAAGCGCTTAACAAATACCATTATTATTATTATTATTAACAGTATTTTAACAAATAGTAATAACTTAAATACTATTTTTAAAAAATGTATATGTATACATATATATACTTATGTGTGTGTGTGTGTATGTACACATATCTATATGTAGACTGTGGGATATATATATAGACTGTAAGCTAGTTGTGTACAGGTAATGTATCTGTTATATTGTACTCTCGCAAGCACTTAGTACAGTGTTCTGAACACAGTAAGTGCTCGATAAATACAATTGACTGACTGATCTATGTGTTTCTCTGTGTGTGTGTATGTGTGTGTGTTTAATCTTATTAATTCAGTATCACTAACTTTGGTGTGTAAATTTTAAAATATATCATGCAATATGAGCATATTGTGCCTCAGAATACTCAACTCTAGCCTACACAAGGTTTTTGGGGGGGTTTTAGTGGTATTTAAGTTTTTACTATGTTCCAGGTATTGTACTGAGCACTGGGGTAGATACAAACTAATTGGGTTGGACACAGACCATGTCCCTTTTGGAGCCCAGTTTTAATCCCCATTTTGCAGATGACATAACTGAGGCCTAGAGAAGTTGTGACATGCCCAAGATCACATAGCAGACAAGTGGCAGAGATGGGATTAGAACTCAGATCCTCTGACTCTGAGGCCTATGCTCTTCCCACTAGGCCATGCTGCTTCTCCAGAATCCTTGAAGCACCCATTCATAGGTAACAACTATGGATTTTGGGACCAGAACAAAACTTCCCTCTGGACCATTAGCTCCTTGTGGACAGGGAACATGTCTACCAAGTGTGTTGTAGTATATTCTGCCAAGCACTCAATACAGTGCTCTGCACACAGTAAGTGCTTCATAAGTGCAATTGGTTGAGAAGGGATTTTAATGGTGGGTGGTAGTTACTGGAAGGGACACACTTCAAAGAGCCAGCAGGTTTTTTTGGAGTCTTTTTGCCTTGATTGGAAACACTCAAGTCTTGTTAGAGAGGGACCTAGAAAGAGCAAGGATGAGTCCAGTTCAAAAAGCTGTAGGAGCAGTTGCCCCCATGGAGTAGACACCTATGGACCTATTCATAAGGAACATAATTAGGACACTAGCAACAACAGCCATCTTCTAGAGATGTTCAATCTCCCATTGTTAGATCCAATTTTTTCCTCTACTAACCATCCCAGTTGTCCCTCTTTTCTCCCGCCCCTAGCAGCTCCACAGTAGCCACTAAGCAGCAGGGGGCCCGGGTCTCCCCACTTCCCAGGCATCAACCCCAACTCCCGTTCCATGTCTTGGCCAATCTATCCAATTTTTGAGCTTGCACTAAACTATTTTAACACACCATGACTTGTATTTCTAAGGTGTGGCTTTGATGTCTCACAAAGAAACCGGAAAGGCATGTTGAGCTCACATAGCATGACATGAGGTTAGAGAGCATGCTTACCTCACCTTACCCCACAAAATGTGAACACGATGAATGCATATTACAGAGAATAATTTGACATTTGATTGTATCATGCTAATGCCACATTTTAAGACTTCTGATTGGTCGGGCACTGCATGACAAATACCTTAACCATGATATCTTTACTGTTCTGGGTTTGAGCTCATTCTAGCACACAAAGAACACTTAAAAATCCAATAGAAAAAATTGAACTTCATCAAGTGACTCAGTGCTCTTAATCTAGTGTACCTACAAACATGTTTCCAATGAGAGACTCTGAGGATTCTCACAAATGGTATCAATGTGAAGGAAACCTTTTATCAATCAATCAATCAATTGTATTTATTGAGCACTTACTGTGTGCAAAGCACTGTACTAAGCGCTTGGGAAGTACAAGTTGGCAACATATAGAGACAGTCCCTACCCAACAGTGGGCTCACAGTCTAGAAGGGGGAGACAGAGAACAAAACCAAACATATTAACAAAATAAAATAAATAGAATAGATATGTATAAGTAAAATAGAGTAATAAATATGTACAAACATATATACATATATACAGGTGCTGTGGGGAAGGGAAGGAGGTAAGACGGGGGGGTGGAGAGGGGGACGAAGGGGAGAGGAAGGAGGGGGCTCAGTCTGGGAAGGCCTCCTGGAGGAGGTGAGCTCTCAGTGGGGCCTTGAAGGGAGGAAGAGAGCTAGCTTGGCAGATGGGCAGTGGGAGGGCATTCCAGGCCAGGGGGATGACGTGGGCCGGGAGTCGGCGGCGGGACAGGCGAGAATGAGGCACGGTGAAGAGATTAGCAGCAGAGGAGCGGAGGGTGTGGGCTGGGCTGTAGAAGGAGAGAAGGGAGGTGAGGTAGGAGGGGGCGAGGTGATGGAGAGCCTTGAAGCCGAGGGGTGAGGAGTTTCTGACTGATGCGCAGATTGATTGGTAGCCACTGGAGGTTTTTGAGGAAGGGAGTAACATGCCCAGAGCGTTTCTGGACAAAGACAATCCGGGCAGCAGCATGAAGTATGGATTGAAGTGGGGAGAGACACGAGGATGGAAGATCAGAGAGAAGGCTGATGCAGTAGTCCAGACGGGATAGGATGAGAGCTGGAACGAGCAGGGTAGCAGTATGGATGGAGAGGAAAGGGCGGATCTTGGCAATGTTGCGGAACTGAGACCGGCAGGTTTTGGTGACGGCTTGGATGTGAGGGGTGAATGAGAGAGCGGAGTCAAGGATGACACCAAGGTTGCGGGCTTGTGAGACGGGAAGGATGGTAGTGCCATCAACAGTGATGGGAAAGTCAGGGAGAGGGCAGGGTTTGGGAGGGAAGACAAGGAGTTCAGTCTTGGACATGTTGAGTTTTAGGTGGCGGGAAGACATCCAGATTTCAGTTCATCGTCAGAATTATCAGTTCATTTAATCCATTAATAGTATTTATTGAGTGCCTACTGTGTAGAGAACACATACGAAGCACTAAGTACAATAAGTACATGATCCCTGCCCTTAAGGAGCTTAAATTCTGATGGGGGAAAAATAGAGTATGAGGTTATGAGCATGCATGCTTATGGGGGGGTGTGAGTACTCAAATGCTTAGTTGACCTAGAAGTGCTGAAGTCATGGTAAGGAGGAAAAAAAATTATTATTATTATTATTATCATTATAGTATTTGTACTGTGTGCCAGGCACTGTACTAAGTGCTGGGGTGAACACAAAAAAACAGAATGGGGGAGATGAGGATTCATCAGAGACCAGCAATTAAAAAGAGACTTTCTTGACAAGAAATGACACAGATTGTCCTTCTATGACACAGATTGTGGAAAGATCAAATAGAAAAAGAAATGTACATCTCTGTCTCCTTGTTCCATTCTGGGGGTAACTTTCTGGAAAATTATGTCCTCTAAATTTCTGTGATTGACAAAGTAGCATTTAAGCCTAGGACATCAATTCTTGAGCTCACATTAATTTCAGTTAATACAGAATAGTAGTAATGAAGAGTAAATGTGTAGGAGTTTCCTAATATTCAGTGAGAATTAAATGATTATACTCGAATTCAGGATAGACAATTGGCTGTTTAAAAAAAAACTGCTTTGGGAAGAATAACTTGGACTGTTCTCAATTTTTTAAAAATTGCATATCCAAAGGCTGGCTGAAAAACATTTGTTCCTTCTCAGAAATTCCTAAGGACAAGTAAAAGTTAGTAACTAATAACCTGATACATAGTGATGTAGGTGCAACTGTAAAAGAATTACAGAACCATCTCTACTACTGCTTATACTGGAGAAAAATATCTGTGCCACTTCTTTCTTTCATCCTTCATCCTGGCGACTTGTACAGGGGAGAGAGAGCCCCACCCCACTTTTTTTTTTATAAAAGTGATTATGTTGGGCTCTACCAGTAGCATTTTATGCTAACCAGTAGAGTATATTCTCAATTATCTGTGGTAAATAAATGAAATGTACATAATCCCAAAATCTGCCTGTGAGAAATAAAATTGACAGATTTGAATTTTACCTCTTCTCTCTTCAAACCTCCAATTGATGGAGTTGCTAATGAGCTGTGAAATGGCAGGAAAATAATCCCCAAATGAAAGGAAACCAGGAGCATTATTATCATCAAGGTTTCATTATTATCTGGATTAAATACATATGCACACAGAGTGGTTGTTGCTCGAGGGAAATGAGTACAGCTCTTGGAATCAGGAGACCTGGGTTCCAGTCCTGGCTCTGTAAGATGAGGAAGACTCCTTGGGTCTCTGTCATCACTGGGGAAGGGTTCTGAGCAAAGAACTACCTAGGCCATCCCACGAGGTGGACAGGCAGGCCCAGTGGGAATCTGAAAAATACACAGTTGACATGGATGATAGAGACTGCAGCAGTTACCAGCTGAGTCAAATTGCTGGAGTAATATGCTGCGATGACTTTGGCCAAAAATGGGTTTTATTTTGTCAGTAGTTTACTTGTATATGAACACAAAAATGTATCTGAACCCCAGCGATGGAGAATCAGAATACAGTACATGCATAAACTCAGGTTATCTTTCTGATAATTATAACAATAGTTATTATGGTATTTGTTAAGTTCTTACTATGTGACAAGCACTGTTCTAAGCAGTGGGGTAGATACAAGGTAATCAGGTTGTTCCATATGGTGCTCTGTCTTAATCCTCATTTTACAGGTGGAGTAACTAAGGCACAGAGAGGTTAAGTGACTTGTCCAAGGTCAAACAGCAGACAAGTGGTGGAGTGGAATTAGAACCCACGTCCTCTGACTCCCAAGCCTGTGTTCTTGCCACAAGGCCATGCATAGCCTGATGTTCCTCCTGCTGTAGCAGGAGAACAAAGACAGACACAGTTGATCTTGTCCCTCCCAGACTTCAGCCAGCAGTATGTGTCCTTATTTCTACTCTGGGCTGGGGAAGCCACTGACACTTTTGCCAGAAGCTGTTCTATAGTGCGTTCAATCAATCAATCAATCAATCAATCGTATTTATTGAGCGCTTACTGTGTGCAGAGCACTGCACTAAGCGCTTGGGAAGAACAAGTTGGCAACATATAGAGACAGTCCCTACCCAACAGTGGGCTCACAGTCTAAAAGGGGGAGACAGAGAACAAAACCAAACATACTAACAAAATAAAATAAATAGAATAGATATGTACAAGTAAAATAAATAAATAGAGTAAAAAATATGTACAAACATATATACATATATGCAGTAAGATAATTGAGAAAGCTAACCATGGAAATAACTATAGGATTCTTCTGCTCTCTGTTGCTGTTAGATACTAGCCAGAGTCCTTCTGGACCAGCTCCTGAGGAGTATTGCTAATCATACTCCTAAAATCCCAGTGTGGCTTTAGATCACACTGTGGTTTAGCTGACATTATCCTTGCTGAACTTCAGACATGCAGGGAGCAATGCCAAGCTCTCTTACTGAATTTGTAGACCTTAGAAAAGTACATAACCCTATCAGTGAATCTGAGGTCTTACAGCTATTAAATACATTTGGCTAGTCTAAGAATTTTATCGAGATCATAAGGCTACCAATCGGTGGTAATTGAGCCTACTGAATGCAAAGCACTGCATTAAGCATTTGTGAGAATAGAACACAAGGAAGACCCCTGAAGAACTAACAATATACAAATGAACATCCAAATAACAATTTTCTTATGTACTCACGTACTGAAGATAGGAGACACAAGTTAAGGGTGGTTGTTGGGTTGACATGACTAGGTTGTTGTAAATTATTTGGGAAAGGGTTCCAGAAAGAGGTGGGATATTACAAGGATTTTAAAATGGGGTAGATTGATTGGGGGATGGGTTGGCCGAAGGGCAATAGTTATCAAACCTGGCTTCACCGACACTATTCTGTCCTGGTTCTCCTCCTGTCTCTCTGGCTGCTCATTCTCAGTCTCTTTTGTGGGTTTCTCCTCTGTCTCCCACCCCCTAACTGTGGGAATCCCTCAAGGTTCAGTTCTGGGGCCCTTCTATCCTCCAAATACACCCACTTCCTGGGAGAACTCATTTGCTCACATGGCTTCAACTACCATCTCTATGTGGATGATGCCCAAATCTACATCACCAGCCCTGATCTCTCTCCTTCCCTGCAGGCTCACATTTCCTCCTGTCTTCAGGACATCTCTACTTGGACAACTTCAGGTTTTCCTGGTCCGCGCCCTTTGTGGTTTTTGTAGATTTGAATCATACTTCCTCTCTACCTTTGGCATTCCAGCTTGAGGATCCCTAATCTTTTCATTCTCTCCTTTATACCATGTATTTGATTTTAATAACTAGAAAATGTGATATGATAATGGACAAGAAAAAATAAAATAAGGAAAACATCATATATGACAACATAAAATAGTTACGTTAAAATCACATTAACTATTATAGGTTGACTCTCCCAAGTGACAAAATGCCAGATCATACAAATCCTCCAGCTAAAGTATCATAGATCTTATAATCAACAACTGTAAAACAATGTTTGACACAGATTTAATAGTCTCAAAGACTTTAAATTGTCATTGGTGAAATTTGCCCAGTGTGTGTTTGAAAAGGCTGGCTTGGGACTGATAGTCCTGACCACATGATGTACCCCTAAAGACTGCTCCTTGTACTACTATGTTTACTATCTTCATTTTTGCTTCTTAATCTTGGAACTTTGGTTTAAAATAAGACACCCTTTCTTGACTCCAGCATGCCATACCGATCATTTTGATGCAGTTGTTTCCCAACAGTCAGCTGTGATGCCTCGTTTCTGACACTGCCCTTTGTTGCATCCTTAGAATGTTTCTTCTGCCCCAGTCCAACTCACCATTAACCAAAGAACAAATTGTTTTCTGCTGAAATCCATTCTCTGTACATGGCCTGCCTAATTAAAGTTGAATTGAGGTGGACATCACTGACTTGGTTGTGATACTTTGTTGACACTGGCTTTGACACGTAAGACATGCCGATGGATCCACTCAAGTAGTCTGGTGTGACATTTGTGAAGGGTCCAGGTCTAATAATCACAACAAAGATTGCTTTATATTACATGTCTGTAGCATGGAGTGTTCTGCACCCAGTAGGCATAAACTACAAGTGTGTAGTTTGGAGTAATGAAGCATGAAGCAGCGTGGCCCAGTGGAAAGAGCACGGGCTTGGGAGTCAGAGGGTCATGCGTTCTAATCCCAGCTCCGCCGCTTGTCAGCTGTGTGACTTTGGGCAAGTTACTTCTCCTTGCCTCAATGATCTCATCTGTAAAATGGGGATTAAGACTGTGAGCCCCACGTGGGGCAACCTGATCACCTTATATTCACCCCAGCAGTTAGAACAGTGCTTCGCACATAGTAAGCGCTTAACAAATGCCATTATTTCTAGACTGTGAGACCATTGTTGGGTAGGGATTGTCTCTGTTGCCGAATTGTACTTTCCAAGTGCTTAGTACAGTGCTCTGCACACAGTAAGCTCTCATTAAATACGATTGAATGAATTAATGTGTAATGCCACTTTGCCACCATACACTTAAAGGATGTTCTGGCCTTATTAATGTTCTTTCATTGCATTGTTGGACATTGTGCCCCTTACAGATCAGAATTCTGTAATCACCAGGCCATAGTGCTGGGCTGGCTCAAAGTGATTCAGATAATCTACAAATTTCTTGGGTATAGTACAACCATCTACATCTAGGAACCTCTAAATGACTGTCTCTAGGATATTAAATGATGGTCATGACCTGCTGAACAGAAAAGAGTTTCCTCATGGATTGAAAGTATGTTCTAATACCAGTGTCCAGGTTCCTTATTGTAATTTCCAACCTGGCTGTAGAGAATAAAGAGAATAGGACAGCGTTGCCTAGTGGAAAGTGCACAGCTTGAGAATCAGAGGAACTTGTCTGCTGTATGACCTTGAACATGTTACTTAACTCCTTTATGCCTGAGTTACCTCATCTTTAAAATGGGGTTAAGACTGTGAGTCCTATTGGACAGGAGCTGTGTCCAACCCAGTTAACTTTTATCTACCCCCAGTGCTTAGTTCAGTGCTTTGCACATATAAGTGCTTAACAGATATCATTAAAAAAACACCTACTATACAACTGTGCTCTACTCCATTGATTGTGGGGAATGGATCAGGCTGGGCACCCCAACTCTGAGCTGATTAGCCACTCCATCAAGGAGAAATCTCTATATATATTGATTTGTTTCCTAGAGCAGCCAAATTTACTAAGTAATTGCCAGAGCCCAGGTCTACTGATGATGCAGTGCTTCTTTATGGTCTATGGTCCTGCTGCCTTCTGGCCTTCTCTACTTAATATGCTGGGAATATCAGGTTCACTGTGCTACATTATATTCTGAAGCCACATTGTGATTCTGGGCGAGCCTGGTCAGTAATATTCTTCAGCAACAGGTCCAAAAGAGCCTTGGCTAGGATCTTGCCAGCAATGGAAAGTGCATAGGTGATGGAGAAAGGAGAGAGAAGAGGGTAAATCAGGGCTTAGTTGGGGAAGACCTCTTGGAGGAGATATGACTTAAGTAAGACTTTGAAGGTGGGAGAGTGGTGGTCTGTCGTGTATGAAGGGGATGGGAATTCCAGGCCAGAGGAATGAAGTGAGCAAGAGATTGGCAATGAGATAGTCAAGCTCAAGGTACAGTGAGCAGCTTGGCATTGGAGAGGCGAAGGACATGGTCTGGATTGTGGTAGGAAATCCGTGAGGTCATATAGCAGGGGGTGAGTTGATTTAATATTTTAAAGCCATTGGTAAGGAGTTTCTGTTTGATGTGGGGAGATGCGTGGCTCATTGGAAAGAACACGGGCTTTGGAGTCAGAGGTCATGGGTTCAAATCCCAGCTCTGCCACATGTCTGCTGTGTGACCTTGGGCAAGTCACTTAACTTCTCTGAGCCTCAGTTACCTCATCTGTAAAATGGGGATTAAGACTGTGGGCCCCACGTGGGACAACCTGATCACCTTTTATCCCCCCAGCGCTTAGAACAGTGCCTTGCACATAGTAAGCGCTTAACAAATGCCATCATTATTATTATTATTATTAAGTGAATGAAACTTTATAAGAAAAATGATCCAGGCAGTAGGAAGAAGGATGGACTGGAGTGGGTAGAAAACGGGAGGCGGGGAGGTCAGCGAGGAGGATTATGCAGTAGTCAAAGCAGGGTATGATAAGTGTTTAGATCAACATATTAACACTTTGGAAAGGAAAGTGCAGATTTTAGCAATATCCTGAAGGTAGAACTGACAGGATTTGGTGACCGATTGAATATGTGATTTGAGTGAGAAAGATGAACAAGGAGAATGTCACGGTTACTGGCTTGTTAGGGAGAATAGTGGTGTTGTCTACAGTGATGGGGATGACAGGGTTTGGGTGGGAAGATGAGGAGTTCTTTTTTCTCCCTTCTGCATCACCTATTCATTTGGATCGTTATTCCTTAAGCACTTTGATGCTTACCTTACCCCCACAGCACCTATTTACCTATTGTTGTGCTCTATTGCTTCCCTTATCTGTAATTTATTTAATGTCTAATGTTTAATGTAAGCTTCTTGAAGGCAGAAATCATGTATATCAACTCCATTGTACTTTCCCGAGCACTTAGTAAAGTGCTGTGCATACAGTAAGCACTCAAAAAATACCATTGACTAATTGCTTGGTAAGAGCAATGGACTTGGGAACGAATGAGGAAAGAGAATAGTGTTGCTGAGTGGAAGTGAGGGCAGAATTATAGCAAGTAAGGATGAATTTGAAGTGGGTGAAGTCAGCCTGGTGCCCGTGCTACACTGTTGTTGTTGCTGTAGTAGTAATTATAGAATTTATTAAGCGCTAACTGTGTGAGGAGCATTTCATTAAGTGCTGGTAGACAATACACAGATGACAATTTTAACAGTCTCTCTTCCTCATGGGGCTCACAGCCTAAAAGTTTAAGTGGGGAGAAGGGATTGGAGACTGACACAATAGCAGTTATGAAACTTTGAAACACAACACTAGCAAATAGACAAAAT
The DNA here is from genome assembly GCF_015852505.1 of Tachyglossus aculeatus. NCBI lineage: Eukaryota > Metazoa > Chordata > Mammalia > Monotremata > Tachyglossidae > Tachyglossus > Tachyglossus aculeatus. Next base: position 77,727,639 of record NC_052101.1, on the reverse strand, counting down.
AGGCTCCAAGTCTCTGCAGTGATGGAGGAGTCTAAGAGCTTGTGGGAGCAAGCCAGGAGCATGGCCCCTTGGTGGTGGGAGGGAAGATGGTAGCTACATGGTGCTTTTTTCAGTGACGATGGAAGAGTCCCAAAAGTGTGTGGAAGCAGCTGCTATCCCCAGCCCAGCATGCACAAAGCGTGCCAGGAGCAGGGACCCTCATTCATTCATTCATTCATTCATTCATTCATTCAATCGTATTTATTGAGCACTTACTGTGTGCAGAGCACTGTACTAAACTCTTGGGAAGTACAAGCCGGCAACATATAGAGACGGTCCCTACCCAACAGCAGGGTCACAGTCTAGAAGGGGGAGACAGAAAACAAAACAAAACATATTAACAAAATAAGATAAATAGAATAGTAAATATGTACAAGTAAAATAGAGTAATAAATATGTACAAACATGTATACAGGTGTTGTGGGGAGGGGAAGGAGGTAGGGTAGGGGGATGGGAAGGGGAAGGAGGGGGAAAGGAAGGAGGGGGCTCAGTCTGGGCAGGCCTCCTGGAAGAGGTGAGCTCTCAGTAGGGCTTTGAAGGGAGGAAGAGAGCTAGCTTGGCGGATGGGCGGAGGGAGGGCATTCCAGGCCAGGGCGAGGACGTGGGCCGGGGGTCGACGGCGGGACAGGTGAGAACGAGGCACAGTGAGGAGGTTAGTGGCAGAGGAGCGGAAGGTGTGGGCTGGGCTGTAGAAGGAAAGAAGGGAGGTGAGGTAGGAGGGGGCGAGGTGATGGAGAGCCCAGTGTGGACTGTGAACAACCCAATTATCTTGTATCTCCAGAGCTTAGCCTGGCACATAGTGAGCACTTAACAAATGCTATCATTATCATTATTGTCTTCCTTTGGTTGCCCCAATCTTCCTGAAGCCTTTATAGGAAGAACATAGACTATGTTTCACTATGTTTTAAAGTCCTTGTTCTGCCCTCCCTACTTTCATAAACTTCATATCCATTCATGGCTACCAATCAATCTGCGCATCAGGCAAAAACTCCTCACTCTCGGCTTCAAGGCTCTCCATCACCTCGCCCCCTCCTACCTCACCTCCCTTCTTTCCTTCTACAGCCCAGCCCGCACCCTCCACTCCAGAGGAGGGAGGAGGGGAGTAACATGCCCAGAACGTTTCTGCACAAAGATGATCCGGGCAGCAGCGTGAAGTATAGATTGAAGTGGGGAGAGACAGGAGGATGGGAGATCAGAAAGGAGGCTGATGCAGTAATCCAGTCAGGATAGGATGAGAGATTGAACCAGCAGGGTAGCGATTTGGATGGAGAGGAAAGGGCGGATCTTGGCGATGTTGTGGAGGTGAAACCAGCAGGTTTTGGTGATGGATTGGATGTGAGGGGTGAAAGAGAGAGCGGAGTCGAGGACCCTCTGTGGCGGAAGGGAAAGTGACAGCTACTATGATGCTTTGTCATGAAAATTGTACTCATCGCACTATATCAAGAGCTGGGAAAGTGAAATAGAAGCACAAGATGCTCCTTGCTCACGAGCCTATTCACTAACAGGGGAAATGGTCATAAAAATATTTATAAATAATAATTATGGTATTTCTTAAAGTGCTTACTATGTGCCAAGCACTGTTGTAAGTGCCGGGGTAGATACAAGGTAATCAGGTTGTCCCACGTGGGGCTCACAGTCTTAATCCCCATTTTACAGATGAGGTAACTGAGGCACAGAGAAGTAAAGCTATTTGTCCAAGGTCACACAGCAGACAAGTGGCAGAGCTGGGATTAGAACCCACATCCTCTGACTCCCAAGCCCATGCTCTTTCCACTGTCACACTGCTTCTCTATAGAGTAATCAGAATAAGTAAATGACTGCACCACTGAGTATGCATTTATACCAAAGCACTGAGAAAGGGAACAGGTAAATACACAAATGCCAGAGGTGGTTGCTGGGCTAATAGAATCAGAAATTGGAAATTATTCAGGGAAGTCTTGTTAGAGGAAAAGGAATTTTAAGATGATTTTAGACATGTCCAAAGTTGGGATGTTTTGGATTTGTGGAGAGAGATTTCCAGGCTGGGGGAATAGCAGAAGCAAGTTGATGAAAGAGAGAGAGTTGAGAGTGAGACAGAGCTAAAAAAAATTAGCTTGGGAGGAATAAAGAGAGCGACTTTAGGAGTAGTAGTTACTATGAAAGATGGAGAGAGTTGGTGGAAAGCTGATCAAGAGAAGCTTTTTCCTGACGGGGAGTGTAATGAGAAGCCAAACGAAGGTTTTGATGGGTGGAGAGATATGTATTGAGTGACACTTTAAAAAGATAATCTGGGAAGTAGTGAAAATTACAGATTGGAAGGGAAAAGGCTGTGAGGCAGGAAGACAAAGGGCCACATGTGTCCTATGAGCCACCAGTTTGACATGGTTCTGTTAGCTCATCCAAATGGTAGTTATGTTTAGCATAAATTCAGATTTCTGGTATCATTTGGCTTGATGTGTTGACCATATATTTTACATAAATTACTGTTAAATGGCCCATTATTGCTAGAGAAACCTTGAGGGAAACCTAGGTCATGAGAAGTAGCATGTTGCTTTTGTGAACTATCTCTGTGCATTCTGTCTAGTCCAGGAAGCCTCTATTTGTTCCTCATTACAACAAAGCACACCTCCAGAGTGTTCGCTGACCTTCTGCTTTATAGCATGTCCTGGTGATTTCAAGCACATTTTTAGGAGGGAGCCCATGTTCCATAGTTTCAGGCAGATGATCCACTGGATATCTCAGGTTTTGGTCCTTTAGCCTGAGAAAATAATAATAATGATAATAATACTATTTGTTGAGCACTTACAATATGGAAAACACTGGGGTCGATACAATAAAATCAGATCAGACAGTTCCTTTTCCACATGGGACTCACAGTTTCAGAATATGTTAAGCTTCTTTATCCAGCTTTGTACCAAGTAGACTGTGTTCCCCTAAAAGGCATAGTAGTAATAATAATAATAAAATATGCTATTTGTTAAGTATTTGCCAAGTGTCAAGCACTGTACTAAACTCTAGGGTATATACAAAATAATTAGGTTGCAATCTTAAAACTAGGGGCATTGAAGTGTATTGGATGTTTGTAGTTAGCCTCCTGATGATCCTATAGCTGTCTGTACTCAGAAGCATGGGCCAGAGGAAAAAAAGTGACTCACCTCAAATGTGTTTCCATCTAGGATGGGTGTTCTTTTAAGCTGGTGTTTTTGAGTGTCTATTCTGTTCAGTGATTACAGAGGCTTTCCTGACTGAGATCCACTTACCTGGTGCTTTGTACAAAATTCATGAAGTAACTACTTAGATTCATAAAAACCTAGCAGCTGCCTGTCAAGATGAAGGGTTTTTTTAATCACTGTAATATAGTCTTTTACCTAATAATTTAAACCTGAAATCTAATTTTTAGGTGATTGAAACCCAGCACTTAATAGTTTTATGTTTTCAATTAAAAGAGGTGTTGAAATAAACATTTATTATATCACATTATAATCGCAATCTGCATTTGCAATCTGATAAGCAATTGTTTAAATCTGGTTTAATTGGCTCTGATAATAGCTGTAGAGGGCTGGTTTGCCGGAGTGTGAAGGAAAGGCAAAGATTGTTTTTTATTGAGATTGTAAGCAATCACCCAGAAAACAGCCTCTGGGTAAGTGAAATTGTGCCCTGTTTCCCAGAAACCTGACCAAGAAAGAAGGCCCTCATCAGGCCATTCTTGGGCTTGGGGAGCTTTGGAAAAATGGGATATGTAGGGCTCAGCATTTTCTTATCTGGGAGCTAGGAATGTAGGAGAGGAGAACCTGGAAGCTGATCCTGGCTGAATTAGAAAAGGAGGTTTTAAAAAACTCAAAAGAAGCCAGAGCTGGGGATAAAAGGTGTAGGATGTGTGAAGAAGATTATAAACTTTATAGACTTTTTGTGCTGAGACAACTCAGGAAAGTTACACGGGACATATAAGGAACAATGGAGCTGAAAAGGGCAAATGGATGCTGGAATTCACCATTTGCCATAAACGAATGGAACTCAATATTCCTACCAACTTCCTTTTCATTGTACTGCTTTTGAAGGTGCTTTCAGTGAAACTGTGTGCTTCTGTTCCTCATTCTTCTAATTTACCATGATGACACTGGAAATGCAGACATGGCAGATCTCTGTGTCCTCACAGAGAATGGGAGGATGGAATGGTAGTCTTCCTCTTATTGCAAATGTCCTGTTGGACCTGTTTGTTATAAAGGAAGAAGTTTAGAGGTTAAGATGTCTTGCTCTGGGTGCACAATTACCCTGAATAACATTTGAACAACATTTAATGCTTTCTAATGTAAATTTGAACCCTTTTTATTTCCCTGATTTCTATGAGACTGCTTGGGTTATGTGATTCACTAGAGAAACAGTAGCCCTGGGCATCAGCCACAATATAGTACTAATGGGGTTAATGATTTCAAACTAACCCAAAACCAGAAAGATCTTCTGAAAACCAAACTACACAAATATGAACGTAGCATAGGACACATGGCATTTTGTTTTATGAACGTTATTTAAAGTTGCCCTCATTTATCCTGAGTCATGGTTTTGGTTATACACCAAAACCATCAACAGCAATAGCCATATGGTTAAGAGTGAACAAAGGACCCCATTTTAATGTACATTTTTAGTCGAGTCTACTCGAAATCTTTTAAATATGTTTACATGGATGTGAACCATGGAGACATTCAGCGAGTCAAACTGCATGCACTTGAACTATGGAACTGCAGAATAGCCTAAAATTAATCAATCTGTTATGCTTTCAGGTTCGCATATTTACATATCTGATAGGAAGAGAAGCTGTTCTTGCTGATAACCTCAAATGGATGGCCTGTGCTAACAAAGGTTAGTCTACTCTCTTTAGCTGGGGACCTAAGTAACCCAGGTCAATGTCTTTTTGAGTTGTGAATAACTTTTCAGTGTTACTGCAGGATTTGGGTCATTCGTGTGACTATGTAAGGTAACAAGATTTCATCCAGAGGGTGGTATGAGTCTTTCAGAAGGATGACTGGTTTCCTTATGAGTGTCTGTGGATGGCAGAGTTTTCAAGTGAAAACTCGCTGTAGCTTGCATAATTTTTAGAAAAAAACAACAACACTCCAAATAGTTTGTTGGAATGCTTTTCATTATTTTAGCTCAGAAATCAAAACCTTCATTAAAAAAAGATTGTTATATGTAGAAATGTATGTGTGTCTAAATGGTAAATGGATTTAATGCAGAGAGAAGTGTGGGACTTGATCATAGTGGGGGACGTTGGCTATCCCAAAATAATTGTAAGATGGCATCATCATGTCTGAAATACTTTGGCTTTTAAAAATCCTTATTTGAACTACCTCTTTCCCCATTTTTCTTTATTTGTGGTCTAAAAAATGCTTCCTTCCTGTTTTTTGTTATATCTACCACATCAAATTATGATGTATCACATCAGCCAATATCCATTTAGTCATGGGTTATTGTTTTAACCACTGTCTGTGTCCAGCTGATGAGAATTACTCAAATTGAAGTCTTGTCTTAATCAACTAATATTACACCATAATTTAGTTTTAGTCATTGTTTATAAGAGTCCTTTGAAGCATCCTTTTGAAGACAACTTAGTCAACAAAGGGTTTTTTAGAGTGACTGAAAAGTACAGCTATGTAAATTTACAAGAGAAAATCCAAGAAAGAAAGAGTAGCTGTTTGGGTGGACCATCTGGTATGATTCAGCTGTGTAGCCCTTCCTGGCAAAATTGAATATTCTTCTTCTTCACCATCACCAGCTTCAAGACCGTTTCACCTTCCTCCCCATGTTTCTATTGTATAAATCTTGGGGACCAGAATGTCATTGTTTTTGTCAATTCAGAAATATAGTTGCCATCTAAATGTTTGGCTCTAATCATCAGTGCCCAAATAAACATTGGCTTCAAGTTGCGTCAGTTATGGGTTTTGTACCACGTAACATCAGTGAGCAAGTATCCATCTCTGGTCATTAATTAAATCATTGTTTATAGACTCAGATTGTTACAGCATGGGAAGCAGTACAACATTTTTCATCTCAAGTAACATGAGGTCCAGAGCTCCCCCTTACATTTTTCAGCTCTGGCTCAGCCACGTTCTTCAGTGAAATGAAGCATTACAGTTTGAGGAGAAGAGCGGGACCTAGTGAAGCCAACATGCAGATTGGCTGAATAACTGCTCTACAGCCCTAGCCTTGCGTGAAGGGAGGTTGGGGGAGGGCAAAATGTGTTGTCACTGAGGTCAACGGCCCTAAAATCAATTTTCCTTGCAGTGATTTTCCCCTTGGAAGCACAGCAGAGATGAAGGCAGTTTGCAAGGTTTCCAGCTGACTGGCTTGTGGACAGCAGAGACTTCGTCTTGGGAATCGATCTCAAAGGAAATTCATATCACCTTGCAAGAGTTCCTTAACTCCTCAAATTGAATGGCAAAGCTATAAGACCTCCAAGCAGATTTCTGTTTGACATTTTATGCATAAATAGGACATATCTTGAGGGAGCTTGGCCTTAATGAGGCAGAACAGCAAGCCATTTTAAATACATTAAAACAATCAAAACCCCACAGTCCCAATAGAACCGTTTAAGAAATTTATAATTCTCTTTTTCCACCATTCCATAAGCAAGCGCACTTGAAAAACAAAAAAGGGGAGATTTACACAAATATTCAATAAAACAAAGGCAAAGTTTTCTAATGTAAAACGTGCCAAGTTTTAAAATAAGCAGTGACTGTTTCTCCCTTAACAGTCACTTTTGTAGGAAGGTTTACCAGCTGTAAAAATAAAGAATGGTCTTAATGGTTTAGTTATCTACAAAACAGCTATTAAGAGGAGAGGATGCCTCTCCCCTTTTTACTTCCCCTCTTCTCTATCAGTTCATAATTTGGCAACTCTTCCTTGTCTTATGCCTTGTTTAAAGAAGATTTGAATTCAGGTCTCTTGCTACCCGGAAAGACACCTTTCTCAGAAACCTCTGTTGGAGTACACCCAGCCACATATGTGAAAATGCTGTTGAGCCATGCTGAGCATTTCCTAATACTGTGTTCTGACTGCTGAAAGGCCACTCTGAGGCTGGCAAGATGGCAAGAGAGCTCAGTAAGAGGAATTGCAAATGAGTGCCTTTACTCTTACAGTACCAGCTGTTAGGTACTTTCAGAAGGAGGTATGTGTTTCACCAAAAGGGCCATGTGAGCTGCTGTTCTGTAGTTCTCACAATTGTGGGGGTGCCTTTTAAAGTACTGTATTGTACTTCCTATTGAAGTTTTTAAAAAATGAGAAAGATGAAACATTAAATAGGAAATAAAATGCCAGTTTGGGAATGAGATATTTTTGGGAAAACTCCATTCTGAGTCCGGCTGGTTTGGTGTAAAGCTCTACTCCAAGGCCATGTATTTCACAGGCATGCACAGGGACTCTGCCCTGCTGCTTGTAATTCACACCCAATCCAACACCTGCCCTTTCTTCCCCCCAACCCCACTGCCAGCAGCAGTGTGAACATTTTCCCCAAGAATGAATGCAAAGGAGAGAAGATGAGGATGGTGAAACCATTGTGCCCCTGATGTTGATCAGGAAAGGAGATATCCTGTTTTCTGGGGAAGAACAGATGCTGAATTGAACCAGATGGACCATCAGCTAGTGTCTGGCTTCATTTCCCAAGTAGTCACGCTTGGAATTTGTAAATCTTCATAGCTGAACAACAGTCTGTCTTGCTTAGTTGTAATGAGGCATCAGGGACAATTCTAGATTTAAATTTACTAAAAGGACCGACCATGTATTAAGGGACAGTAATGACAGGGTTTTCCAACATGTTGATGACACTGAAGAATCTAAAGTCAGAGGGCCTTTGAGATGCTTAATAATGATGATGGTACTCCAGTGCTTTTTATGTGCCAAGCACTGGAGTAGATACAAGTTAATCAGATCTTGTCCCCATCCCATATGGGGCTCACAGTCTCAGAGAGAAGAATACAAGGATTTTTTTCCCCCATTTTATACGTAAGGAAGCTCAGTCCCAGAGAAAACTTGAGGCCACACAACAGACAAGTGCTGGAGCTAGGACTAGGATGCAGTTCTTTCTACTAGACCACACTGCCTCGGTTTATCAGACTCAGCATAATTAGATGAGGAGGTATTTGTAAATAATGGGTCAACTTTAGCTATGATTCTAGAATTTGTCTTTTTTTTAAGAAATAGACCTGAATTGCTTGCATCCACCCCAGCACTTAGTGCAATGCCTGGCACAGAGTAAGTGCTTAACAAATATTTAAAAGCCAGAAATATTAGGCTAAAAATGTTATAGTAGTATAACCCCACTAAAAAGGTATCATGAAAGGGTACAACATGCAGTTCATTATGCTGAATAATTGAAGGTAAATTTCACGGGAGAGCCTCTGTTTCAATAAGATAAATAAATTGATGTTATATGGAGAAATGAGCGGACCATTCATAATGGGCAACTAATTCCAGTATTAATTACTTCTTTATAATTACGTAATGATTGCAGGCTTTATTCTCACATGAGACATGAAGTCTAAAAGCACATTAAGAAGGAGACTAAACATTCAAGAGCAAGAATCCAAAAAAGGGGAAAAAAATGAAGCCCTGTTCTGTGACGAACACAAAGGGAAAATAAAGGAAGTGTATATAGTTACAGCCAAGGACTCCAGCCCTCAACTACTTCCTATTATCAATCAAAAATTACATTTGTTAACCAAAACCCTTATGAAAACCTTAAAAAACGACACTTTAGAAAAGGTCAAGGTTTTTAATGGTCTGGGGTTAGCTGATTAAATGCATTTGTTTAAGCTCTGTGACATGGCCTTTTCTTTTCAACCTTTCTAGCCCCTTATCCATCTACATCACCAGTCTTGGTCATGAAAAATTAATTGGATTTGAGGCCAACAGTCTGGGTAGGAAAACTTTGAGCAAGAAGAGATGGGCTTTTATGACAGTTTCAGTAGCAAAGAAACATTGTATGTGGACATACGTTCTGGAAAATTTTGAATAAACAGAATTATGGGCCATCTTCTCTTTTCATCCTAAGGGGTCCTTGGGATGTGCATCCTAGAAGAAATTCATCTGAACATCTATAGAAATCAAGTCAGGGGCCAATTCAGATAATCTTCTATGTTTACATCTTATTGCCAATTCTTGTTTTGACTAATGGTTTGTAGCTCTACAGTCACTCTGTTCTCCCATTCTGTCATTGCCCCACCCCCCTTTGGATTCCCTCACTTTCTTTTGTGGAAGGTTATTTTCTTTTCCTTTGGGTTTAATGATCACAATATTACCAGAAGTAATATTCCACCTCTTCCCAAATCTGTTCTTTACAAGGTTTCATCAGTCTTTGCTTTTCTGTATTCCATTTACATCATTTTCCAAAAAAAAAATCCACTTTGTCTTTCCATTCATAAACTCCTGCTTGGCCCAACGTTTATTCTGCAAACAGTACAGCATATGTTTTCTGACAAGATCACAATCGCAGTTGCTTTTTTCATCTCCTGGTTTTTGTTCCCCTAGAAAATGTCTCTCTCCATATCCTATCTCCTTTTCCCAAGTAGCCAAAAACTTGGGAATACTTCACTCTGAAATTAAATGTTCTTGCATTTAATTCTGCTCACTCCTGTTTCTTGGAAACATTTTATCCCTTATCCTCATATTTATTTTTTTACCTTCAACTTTGCTTGCAAAGCTAAACATATAATTTTTTTTACATTTCCCTCTATCCTCATGCTGATGGAATTTTAAGAAATTCCCTTTGTTTCTTCTTATGTACATTCCCTTGCACCAAAGTCTGTTTAGGCTTTTTCTTGGTTTCCTTGCATATTTTTTTCTTTCTTTTCATTCTAAATCCCTTTTTACTACGTCCCATATGATGACAGTTTGTTCCACATTTTTTCCTATAACTGGCCAAACTCCCTAATCCCTGGGACAAAACTACTCACCATTTTTTCAGTTTGGGAATGTAGCCCCTTCTTTTTTCTAAAAACTAAAAGGCATATGAGTCTTGCAAAACACCTGTGAATGTCATCCCTAATACTCGCCCACTCTCAATTCCCCAAAGTAATTGAATTCTCTTTGGCCGTATTGATCCTATAGTATGTAAAAGCAAACCCCAAATTGAGTTAAATAATTATCCAAACTCCGAGTGTTTCCTTTGAGTTCAAAGGTGTTACTACTGAGTGACATTTTTATCAGGGTGTGTGTGAGCAGTGGCTAACCAGACCAGTGTGTGATAGACAGGCATTTCCACCTGGTGTGCCTGATGCCAATTTTGTTTCTTCTCTCTTGGTGACAGATTTTCCAGAAGCTTGCACTTCCATACATTGTCCCTACTACTGATTGCAGCACACCAGATTGATCTGTCTTTTGCTTTTGTCTCCCATTTGCCCATTGCTATGCATATCACATTTGAGGTTTTGCTTCATTTTTTTCACCATGTTTACATCTACCCATTTCAGGTCATCATAGAGCAGCTGTTTGGGTCTTTTTACCCTTTCAAACAGTGAAAAGGTAACCTTAGCATTGTCCTCTACTAATTTCACTCATTCAACCCATATATTGTTTGTCACGAAATCCTTTCGGTTTTAACATCACAACATTGCTAAAATCTGCCCTTTCCTCTCCATCTAAGCATGCTAATCCAAGAATGTATGGTATCCCACCTTGACTACTGCATGAGCCTCCTAGCTGACCTCCCTGTCTCCTGTTCCCCCCTGCTCCAGTCTATACTGCACTCTGCTGCTCAGATCATTTTTCTAAAAAAAAAAAATTCAGTCCATGAAGTGTAAGGGCTGGGTTGTGGTAGGAAATCAAAGAGGTAAGGTAGAGGGGGAGAGCTGATTGAGTGCTTTAAATCCAATGGTAAGAGATTTCTGTTCAATGCGGAAGTGGATGGGCAACCATTGGAGGTTCTTGAGGAGTGGGGTGACTTGGACTGTCTATACAGGAACACTTGGTGAAAGCATAAAGTTCTGGGCTGCTGACAAAGATCTTTGGTTGTATGTAGGGTTTTGCAGGAGTAGACTGCTATGGAACCTCCGTTATCCCAGGCTAGTTTTGTGCCATAGCTGGGTGCTGACTCTGTAAACTGTAACCATCTACATGTCCTCTTGGGTATGTGTCTCAAGAGCATTATCATCAGCATAAAGCAGTTCTTGGATGACTGTTTAAAACGCTTTTGATAGTGCTCATTGGACTGTTGAGTTGCATTTGTCTCCTGATGAATCAGAAGCATATCTTGATTCTAGATTGCAGTGCTTCCATTACTAAATCTTGGTAGTAATAGAAGAAACAACAGTTATTGAATCCCCACTGGGTGCATTGCCAGTACTAGACACTTAAAAACTACAAAATAAAGAAGTGACACATTCTCTTCCCACAAAGAGTTTACGCTCTGAGTAGACAAACATAAAAATATTTACAAGAGTGGTCAAAATAAATGAATGATGAAGAGAATATAGTAAATTATTTGGTGAATTGAAGGCATGATATAGATCAGGGTCCTAGGAAATTAATTAGGAAAATTTAGTTGGAGGGGGGTGGGATTTTAGGAGGACTTTGAATGTGGAGAGGTTTGTGGTGAGAGGACCTCATGAAGGTTTAAGGAGGGAGGGAGGGTGGGAGGTTTGTGACGTCAGGAGGCTTGGTGGCATTGCTTAAGTTTGAACAAGATTGGGGCTATCATGCAGCCTGCTGCTTTACTTTGATGGTATTAAAGAAAGGGTTAGAAAGGGGACTTTGACTCATTCAGTCAATCAATTGAGCATCTACCATGTGCAGAGCATTTTACTAAGCACTTGGGGGAGTGCAGTAATTAGAAGACACAGTCTCTTCCTCCAAGGAACTTATAATATAGTCAGGGGAATCAAGACAAAATAATTTACAGATAGAGGGAGAGGTTAGGCACAGGAGACCAGGTGGGTAAGTCTGAGCCAAGTCATATGTGCTTCCAGATCCAGGAAGATTCAGGGCAAATTGATGATCTCTGGGAAAGGAAAGGATGGGGACCTTGCAACAGAGGAAGCAGGACCCTGCTTCCCCCAACCCTGTACCTCCTCTTCTGCCCCACTCCCTCTTCTCTAGAAATTCCCAAATCAACCTTTAGTAAAATCACCTTGTATCCCCTCCAGCGCTTAGAACAGTGCCTTGCACATAGTAAGCGCTTAACAAATGCCATTATTATTATTATTATTATTATTATTAAAAGGATCTCAGTAACTGGCTTGGGGCAACTTAATTTGATTAGTGATTGTGAGAACTCAGGTCTTTTGATGGTAGAACATGCTTTGATAAACTCTCTGAAAACAATATCTTACATCTTATCAATCAGTGGCTTTTATTGAGCACTTACTGTATGCAGAGCACTGTGCTAAGCACTTGGGAGAGTACAATACAATGGAGCTGGTAGACACATTCCTTGGCCACAGTGAGCTTAGGGCTTATCTTATATTCATATGCTGTAAACATCATCTCTGCCATACCAAATTTCTTCTGAAGTCATATTTAAATTTAGACATTACATGGTTGATAATATTCCAAAGTAGTTTAATCATTTAATCCATAAATCATATTTATTGAGTGCTAACTGTGTGCAGAGTACTCTACTTGGGAGAGCACAATACAACAGAGTAGGTAGACACATTCCCTGCCCACATTGAGCTCACAGTCTAGAGAGGGAAACAGACATTAATATAAATAAATTACAGATATGTACATAAGTGCTTTGTGGCTGAGGGAGTGCTGAATAAAGAGCAAAATCAGGGTGACGAAGAAGGGAGTGGGCAAAGAAGAAATGAGGGCTTAGTCAGGGAAGGCCTCTTGGAGGAGATGCAAATTCAATAAAGCTTTGAAGGTGGGGAGAATAAATGTTGGATGTGAAGAGGGAGAGGGTTTCAGGCCAGAGGAAAAATGTGGGCAAGAGATCAACAGCAAGATAGATGAAATCAAGGTACGGTGAATAGTTTGACATTAGAGAAGTGAAGTATAATATGAGAGCAGCAAATTGAGTTGGAGGGGGGTGAACTGACTGAGTGCTTTTAAGTGCTATGGACAGTCCTGACAGTGCCTTTCCCACTTCTTTCCCTTTGAAGTGGTTTTCCTTTGCCCCTTTTATCTGCCCTCCTTTCTTTTCCCCCTCACCCCAGCTGACCCTCCAGCCACCAGCAGTCAAGAAGAGAAGTGGCATGGCCTAGTGGAGAGAACACGGGCCTGGGAGTTAGCAGACCTGGGTTCTAATCCTGGCTCCACCACTTGTCTGCTGTGTGACCTTGGGCAAGCCACTTAACTCCTTTGTGCTTCAGTTACCTCATCTGCAAATTGGGCATTAAGACTGTGAACCCTATGTGGAACAGGGACTGTGTCCAACCCAATTATGTTGTGTCTAACCTGATGGTAAAGAGTTTCTGTTTAATGCAGAGGTGGATGGACAATGACTGGAGATTCTTGAGGAGGGGGGAAACATGGACTGAACATTTTTGCAGAAAAATGATCTGGGCAACAGAGTGAAATATGGACTGGAGTGAGAAGAGAAAGGAGACAGGGAGGTAAGCAAGGAGGCTGATAGGTTAATCAAGGCAGGATAAGATAAATGCTTGGATTAACACGGTAGTAGTTTGAATAAAGAGGCAAGGGCAGACTTTAGCAATGTTTGCAGGTTGAACCGACAGGATTTAGTGGTAGATTCAATATGTGGGTTGAATAAGAGAGATGGGTCAAGGATAATGTGAAAGTTGCAAGCTTGCGAGACAGGTAAAATGGTGGTGCTGTCAACAGTGATGGGAAAATCAGTGGGAAGACAGGGCTTGAGTGGGAAGATAAGGAGTTTTGCTTTGGACGTATAAAGTTTGAGGTGTCGGAAGAACATCCAAGTAGAGATGTCTTGAGGGCAAGAGGAAATGTGAGCCTGCATAGAGGGGAAAAAGATCAGGGCTGGAGATGTAGATTTGGAAATCATCCACATGAGGTGGTAGTTGATGCCATGGGAGCAGATGAGTTTTCCAAGGGAGTGGGTGAAGATGGAGAATAGAATGATTCTGGCTAGAATTTCTCCAGCACTGGAAAGCTTTGAAAAATCCTGGTAGTTTCCCCAGTCAGCTATGTGTGTAGGTATAGTCTGTTGTACATCCTACTATTTATTCAACTATTTCATCCTAACATGCTTATACTAGTACGAGTTGTGCCATCTTTTTTCTGCCTATTCCCAGTATTTCTAAGTAATGTATGCCTATCCATCAGTGCTATTACAGTAACCATGTGTTTTGGTTCTGGTGTGCTCTGAGCCCTATACCTAACTTCTTTCCCTTCCTTTCTTCCCCTTTCTGCATTTCTGTTTACAGTGGTTTTCCTTTGCTCCTTTAATCTTCCCTCCTTTCTTCTCTTCACCCAGCTTTCCTTCCAGCCACTAACAATCAAGGAGAAAAACAGAAGAAATCTTTTATCTCTGACTAGCTGCTACTAATTCCACTGCACTTCCACTCTGCTCTCCAGAATCTCCATTACTTCACTCTGTCTGTAACATGTGTCCCCTGAAAACCCATTAGAGGTTGCACTCATCTCTCATCACTTGGATGGGATTTAGGGCAAAACAAATTCTTCAAAAACAATTTCCAGTCTCTGGTAGCCCCTGGGGCCCCTCTCCCCTTCCTTCCTCCTGCCTTGCTTCTTTGCCTCTCCCCATATTTGGTGATTTAGTATTTTAATATTACAGGCTCGTTGCCAGGATTATGCTTAGGGCCTCCTGCTGGTCACCCCATGGAATATTATGGGACAAATTTTCTTCCCTATGCTCCATGTCTCTTTCTCATATCTCATCTTTCTTCACTTCCAGCATCCTGGTGGTTCTTTAGCAGTTCTCTCCACACTGCTTCCTCACTTTCTACCTTCATACCCTTCAGAGTCCCCACTTCTCAGCAGAAGCAACATGGCATAGTGGATAGAGCACGGGCCTGGGGGTCAGAAGGTCATGGGTTCCAATCCCGGCTCTGCCATTTGTCTGCTGTGTGACTTCGGACAAGTCACTTCACTTCTCTGGGCTTCAGTTGCCTCATCTGTAAAATGGGATTGAGACTGTGAGCCCCAATTGGGACATGGACTGTGTCCAACCCAATTTGCTTGTATCCACTCCTGCATTTAGTACAGTGCCTGACACATAGTGCTCACCAAATACCATAATTATTATTATTATTCTCAGAGAGCCCCCACATGTGGCAATGCGTGGAGCCATATTAAGGCCTCTCCAGGAAGGGCCCAAGGGTCCTGACCTGGTGAAAGTGCCACAAGACCATAATCAAGAGATTAACCAGAGAAGAGGCCAGGCTTCATAAATGGAAAGGGAGGTCTGGAGAGGCCAGCGTTGCAAAGAAATTGCTTAAGGAACATTACTAGTGAAAGAAGGGGAATAAATTATGAGGTAAAAGTAGAGGCCCTGACCACATGGTTGACCCTTTTGGTAAGAAAAATGGATCTTTCTACCTTGTCTCCAGTGTTTCAACTCTTTCTCTTAGAGCCCCAAATCAAGACAGGGAAATGATCAGAGCTTAGCCTTAGATTAGGAAAGAGAAACATCTGGAAAGACAAAATATTTGAGAGGCAGTGTCATCAGAAGCTTACAGTACAGGAATTCAAATCTGAACATAGCTAGCCACTACACATAAAGAGGTGCACCATGACAAAGAGGCTGCTTTACCTTGGCAGGTTCATCTTTCTGTAGTAAAGAGATTTGCCCACCAAAGAAAAGGAGATGGACTATTTTCTGGAAAGGCAGTTAGTTCCATCATTCCTCAACATGAGCTCAACTCAAGTCCTCAGGAGGGGCATTGCTTATTTTGAGGATTGTACATCATGGTCAGTAATTTCCCTCTGGGAATATAGGGTGTGGAGGTGGGGAAGTAGGGAGGCATAAACAATCATTTTAAATTGCTTCCCATGGAGTCAAGTGTATACTAAACAACCAGTCCCTGCAGATAGTTATTGTAATTTCAGGTTTGATTGTGCAAAGAACTAGAATAGGCCAGCTTGGAGCTTGCAGCTAGGGTGGGGAAGGGAAGGAGTGACAATACATTTTAATTAGAGCTATGCTAAGCTGTTATTATGCAACCAGAAACCACACCTGGTTTGGGACTGGCACACTAAATTCAAGCCAGCTGCTCTCTGTTTGAAAGTTTCCCAGGTCTGTGACCCTTTGGATAACACCGATGAGGAAACATTTTTTTCTCTCCCCCCAACCTGAGCGGGGAATGATGGAAATCTGAATTTTATCACATTCTTGTTTAAAGGTATTAAAGGCTATGAAGTGCATATCTGAGTGTTGAGGTCATAATTGTCTTGCTCTTCTTCTTGGGTTCAAATGGTTCAAGGTTACTTTATGTTGCTGGGTGTCTTGTTCTCATGAGAGAAGGCTCTGTGTTTCAATGAAGGCTTCCAATTCAGGTTTCCAAATCTTCAGAAGAAAATCTAAATCAAAGCCAATACAATAAGCGAGCAAGACTTTCTCCCTCTCCTCCTTCGTTTTCTTTCATTTACTCCCAACAAAGTCTAGACTAATGAGCAGTACACTGAAGGTGGAATTAACTGGACAATAAAATATTGGGCTGGCAGGATGGACTTAAGGGACTTAAGGATGGACTTAAGGGACCAAGAAAATAGGGTGGTGCAAGTATACCTTAACATCCAATTGAGTTATCAAATAAAACAACAGAATGACAGCAAACTGAATAGATGGACAGAAATCAGGATTGAGCTTATTAAAATAGGGCTAAAAATTTCTGACATTTTGTTTTTTAGCTGCTTCATCTTATATTTTGTTTTTTGCACTAGTATAAAAGGCAGACAGGAAATGCACACTGCTGGTTTCCCTCTGTGTAAATAACATGGATTTTCCTTTGGTGTTTCACAGGTTTTTTCACTCAGATCTCCACTCTGGCTGATGTGCAGGAAAATGTAATGGAATACCTCCATGTTCTGAGCCGACCTAAGGTCATTGACCAGGAACATGATGTGGTATGGACTGAAGCATACATTGACAACACTGTAAGTCTGTGGGCTATCCAGGGAAAGAATATCATGCACATTCTTACCAGGCCACATTTGGAGTTGCAAGACTCATTATGGATAAGGAAATCATAGTTGTGTCTCAAATTCCCATACCCCAAGGCAGTGAAACTGTACTCTGAATATAGCGTTAAGCGAGAAGTTTCACATTGAAGTGATTTGAGTTGAATTATTCCAGTGACAGCCTCTGGGAGCGTGTTTATAAGGAAGACAAATGCTACAGTGAGTCAGAGGACAATGTCCACAAATCCTCATACATTTTTGCTCATTGCCTGGCCTTGTCAGTGGCAAAATATATATATTTTATATATATATATATATATATATATATATATATATATATATATATAAAAGTATATATATAAGTATATATATATAAAAGTATATATATATATAAGTATATATAAGTATATATAAAAGTATATATATATACTTCCCTGTGTAATCCCTTTTTTTCAATTATCCACAGCCTAACATAAAACATTTTGCTATAAAAGCAGAAACTCTGTAAAGGTGCACATTACAATTGAGAACTAGGACTGTGTTCTGTGTTTTATATTTGATTTCAGTGTGTTGTTTTCTTGGCAAAGAAGATAGATGCTCACCTTCAAAGTTCACCTCTACCAGTCTCTTTTCCTGCTACAGCCTAGTTGATGCTCTGCATCCCCAATCTTCAGTTTAATTATAGATTGGCAAAGAGTGGGAGATGAAGCAAAATGGCTGCAGCAATACCTCCCTAAATGTGTGGCTACTAAAGCTTTCTGTATTCTTCCTGTGGTTAATCAGTTGGGCCTCTTCTATCCCCAGTTCAACCAAAAAAACCCAATCATCATCAGCAGTATTTAGGAGTGTCTACTGTCTACAGTATTTAAGTGTCCCCCTCTAGATTGTGAGCTCATTGTGGGCAGGGAATGTGTCTGTCTGTTGTTCTACTGTACTCTCCCAAGCACTTAGTGCAGTGTTTTGCACACAGTAAGCACTCATTAAATGCGATGGAATGAATGAATTAATAGTGTGTGCCAAGCTCTGTATGTGGTTCTTGGAAGTCAAACCAACAAAGTAGATGATGGGATCCCTGTGCTCAAGGAGTTTACCATCGAATGGAAAAGACAAGCAGAAATACGTTAACAAAAGTATAATAGTTAAAAAATGATGTCAGATATGTTGCTTTATCTGTTATTTATCCACTTATAAATAATATGCAAGTGAGTACATCAGCCTGCTGAGGTGGTTGAAGGGAGGGTATGATGGTCATGGTGGAAGGATTTTGATGGAAATGATTATCTAGACAGGCTTTGAAAGAAGGGAGGGAGGGAAAAGGTTTAGCCAAGTTGAGTGGGGAGAGCATTCAAGGCAGAGGGAAAGGTGTGAGCAGTGGGTCAGAAGTGGGAGAGTCAAGAGCGAGGAGTGGTTAGGAAAAGAATTTGGGTGCAGGAAAGAGCACACATTTGGAAGTATCAAGAGAAGAGAGCCAATAAGAAAGAGGAAATTAGCTGCTGGAGATCCTTGAAGTTGATGGTAAAGAATTTTGGTTTTATGTGAGAAACAATGGGGAGTCATTGGATATTTTTTGAGAAATCAATCATAGACAGTGATGTGTTTGTACTGCAATGGGTGCATCTGAATATGTTAGTCTGAAAGGGGCTGAGGCTGGGATCAGGGAGACCTATATAGAGATGATTACAGCAGGTGATGTGAGCCAAGAGGATATGAGAGTTTATACCAAGGTGGTGGTCCGGAGGGAGGAGAGGATGGTACAAATCCATAAAATATTGTAGAAGAACAACTCACATGATCTAGAGATAAGTCTAATGTGGGAGGTAAATGAGAGGGCGGCACCAAGAAAGCACCAAAGTTATAGCCCTGTGATTCAGGGCAGATGACAATGATGGTGTTTTCAAAGTCAAATAGTGAACTAAAGCCTGTCACATTAAGGTGAATGTTTCTAACCAAAGTGAAAGTTCATTCTTAGAGCCAGATTTTCTTGTTCTACTTGGAGGTAGCACCATATTGACCACTGTATTTCTCTGCAAACACATATTTTTCAATATGTACAACAACTGAAAAGACATAGGAAAAAACATGAGTGGAGACTTACTTTCTTATGTATTTATTGAATTAGAAGAAAGAGCCTTTGTAACCTGAATTCAAGTCCCAAGAACTATCCCTTGAAAAAAGCAACATGTCATTCTCCAGGATGGCAGGATGGGGTTATGTTTCATTTTAAAATCACCTCCCTAGTGACTTGATATGTAGGTCCACTATGTGTAAACACTGTCATCTCAGAAAGCACCAAAGCTGGGCAACATGTAGAGAACCTTGAAAATCTTATAGAACGGTATTGCTATTCTTATCTTCAGGTTTTTTTTTCCTTTGCAAACACATTTGCAAACTCCTCTAGCAGATGCTTTAGTTCTGTGAAAATTTGATTGTCTCTCCTAGTGCCAATCTTCTAGAAAAAAGAAAAAATGCCAGCATCTCAGCTACATGAGTGAATACACACTTTGCCTAGGCAAATGGTTCTTTCTTCATTGGCTATCGTATTAGCCATACTTCATTTTCAAAGATGACACTGCTGACACCTTATACAAGTGGATGGGTGTGGCTGGAGAGATTGATATCCACCCGACAGTCCATTCCAGGTTGTATTACCTGCCAGGATTGTCCTTGGTCACACTGGTGTATTAGCCAGTTGTGCCACCTGTTCATATTTTAGTGGATAGAGTATGGGCTTGGGAGTCAGAAAATCCTGGGTTCTAATCCTGGCTCCACCACTTCTGCTGTATGAACGTGGGCAAGTCATGTTACTTCTCTGTGCCTCAGTTACCTCATCTGTAAAATGGGGGTGAAGGCTGTGAGCCCAGTGTGGACTGTGAACAACCCAATTATCTTGTATCTCCAGAGCTTAGCCTGGCACATAGTGAGCACTTAACAAATGCTATCATTATTATTATTGTCTTTCTTTGGGTGCCCCAATCTTCCTGAAGCCTTTATAGGAAGAACATAGACTATGTTTCACTATGTTTTAAAGTCCTTGTTCTGCCCTCCCTACTTTCATAAACCTCATATCCATTCATGGCTACCAATCAATCTGCGCATCAGGCAGAAACTCCTCACCCTCGGCTTCAAGGCTCTCCATCACCTCGCCCCCTCCTACCTCACCTCCCTTCTCTCCTTCTACAGCCCAGCCCGCACCCTCCGCTCCTCTGCCGCTAATCTCCTCACCGTGCCTCGTTATCGCCTGTCCCGCCGTCGACCCCCGGCCCACGTCATCCCCAGGGCCTGGAATGCCCTCCCTCTGCCCATCCGCCAAGCTAGCTCTCTTCCTCCATTCAAGGCCCTATTGAGAGCTCACCTCCTCCAGGAGACCTTCCCAGACTGAGCCCCCTCCTTCCTCTCCCCCTCGTTCCCCTCTCCATCCCTTACCTCCTTCCCTTCCCCACAGCCCCTGTATATATGTATATATGTTCAGTAAATGCGCTCAATAAATACGATTGATTGATTATACAACAATCCTTATGGATGCTTGGGACCAAACCGACTCTGACATCACTACTGGGATATTCACGTATGAACACTTGAGAAAAAGACTTTAGGAGTAGGTAGGGGTTTTCTGAGGATTAATCAATCAGTTAGTGGTATTTATTGAGCACTTACTAGGTACAATACACTGTACTAAACTCTTGGGAAAAGGACAATACAATATTCATTCAATCGTATTTATTGAGCGCTTACTGTGTGCAGAGCACTGTACTAAGCACTTGGGAAGTACAAGTTGGCAACATAAAGAAAAGGTCCCTACCGAACAACGGGCTCACAGTCTAGAAGGGGGAGACAGGCAACAAAACAAAACATGTGGACAGGTGTCAAGTCATCAGAATAAATAGAAGTAAAGCTAGGTGCACATCATTAACAAAATAAATAGAATAGTAAATATGTACAAGTAAAATAGAGTAACAAATCTGTACAAACATATATACAGGAGCTGTGGGGAGAGGAAGGAGGTAGGGCTGGGGGGATGGGGAGGGGGAGAGGAAAGAGGGGGCTCAGTCTGGGAAGGCCTCCTGGAGGAGGTGAGCTCTCAGTAGGGCTTTGAAGGGAGGAAAATAGCTAGCTTGGCGGATGTGGCAGAGGGAGGGCATTCCAGGCCAAGGGGAGGACATGGGCTGGAGTTCGACGGTGGGACAGGCGAGAACGAGGCACCGTGAGGAGGTTAGCGGCAGAGGAGTGGAGGGTGCGGGCTGGGCTGTAGAAGGAAAGAAGGGAGGTGAGGTAGGAGGGGGCGAGGTGATGGAGAGCCAAATATATTTGATAGACACGATTATTCCCCTCAAGGAGCTTACAGTCTAGTAGGGGAGACAAATATTAAAATCAATTTCAAGTAGGACAAGATGTAGCGTATGTACCTAAGTGCTGTGAGGATGGGGCAAGCATCAAAATGCTTAAGGAGTACAAACCCAAGTGCCTAGGCAATGCAGAAGGGAGAGCAAATAGGTGGGGAAATGGATTAGTAAGGAAAGGCCTTTTGGAGATGTGATTTTAGGAGGGCTTTGAAGATGGGGACAGTGGTGTTCTGGCATATGTAAGGTAAGGGAGTTCCAGGCTAGAGGGAAGACATGACCAAGGGGATGTCAGCGAGATAGTTGTGATCAAGGTGAGCAGGTTGGTGTTAGACCAGTGAAGTGTATGGGCTGGGTTGTAGTAGGAAATCAGTGAGGTTAGGTAGAAAAGGGAGAGCTGATTGATTGCATTAAAACCAATGGTAAGGAGTTTGATGTGGAAATGGATGGACAATCATTGGACGATTTCTCAGAGTGGGGAGATGTGCATTGGATGTTTTCTTAGAAAAATAACCTGAGGACCAGTGTGAAGAATGGACCGGAGAAGGGAGAGATTGGAGGCTGGGAAGTCAGCAAGGAGGATACTGCAGTAGTTGAGGCAGGGTATAAGTGCTTGGTCTAGTATGGTAGCAGTTTGGATGGAGAGGAAGGCATGGATTTTGGAGATGTTGTGAAGGAAGAACCACAGGATTTGATGATAGACTGAATATGAAGGTTGAATAATAATAATAATTATGGTATTTGTTAAGTGCTTTCTATGTGCCAAGCACTGTTCTAATCAGTGGGGTAAATACAAGGTAATCAGGTTGTCCCACGTGGGGCTCGCAGTCTCAATCCCCATTTTACAGATGAGGTAACTGAGGCCCAGAGAAGGTAAGTGACTTGCCCAAGGTCACACAGCAGACAAGTGGTGGAGCTGGGATTAGAACCCATGACCTCTGACTCCCAAGCCTGGGCTCTTGCCAATAGGCCATGCTGCTCCTCTATTGAGAGCGATGAGAGATGAATGAGAGAGATGAGATGAGAATAATGCCAAAGGTATGAGCAAATTGAGACAGGGAGGATGGGGTGTTGTCTACAGTGTTGGAAAAGACAGGAACAACAAGGTTTAGGTGGGATGATGAGGAATTCTGTTTTGGACATGTTTAGTTTGTGGTGTCATTTGGTCATCCAAGTAGAGATATCCTGCAGGCAGGAAGAAATATCTGACTGCGGAGGAAGAGAGAGACATGTGCTGGAGAGATAGATTTGGAAATCATCCATGTAGACATGGGAGTCGAAGCTTTGGGAGTGAATGAGTTCTCTAAGGAAATGAGAGTGGATAGAGAATAGAAGACAAGCCATAATCGAGCCACGAGGGACACCCATAGTGATGGGGTGTGAGGCAGTGGAGGAGCCTGTGAAAGAGAAGGAGAAGGAGCAGCCAGAGAGATAGGAAGAGAACCAAGAGAGAACAGTGTCAGTGAAGCCAAGGTTAGATAATGTTTCCAGGAGAAGGGGTGGTCCACAGTGTCAAAGATGGTTGAGAGGTAGAAGGGGATTAGGATGGGGTAGAGGCCATTGAATTTGGCAAGAAGGAGGTTGGTCATTTGTGACATATGGGAGGGCAGTTTCCATCATTCAGTAAAGAGGTCAGAAGCCAGATTGCAGGTGGTCAAGGAGAAAATGATAGGAAGTGTTGGCAGCGAGTGTAAACATCTCACTCAAGGAGTTTTTAGAGGAATAGTCTGTAGAGCGTCAAAGGCACTACTGCTTTTGACCGCTGCTTTCCTAACTGGCTCCTGTTATTAGCTGCTAGTATGGAAGGAACCACTTAGAGCCAGATGCAGATAAGAGTGGCTCAGAATATCCCATATGGACATCTACCTTGAGTGTCCTGCTGTCACCATTCTCCTC